>NC_135347.1:41765985-42077350 GCF_023851605.1 Tamandua tetradactyla | reverse complement strand
AATTCCTTATTTACTGTCATGGTATTCCACATAGCATTGCTTCTGATCACAGCAAATGAAGTGTAGGAATGAGCACATGCTCATGGAATTCTCTGGTCTTACCATTTTCCCCATCATCCTGAAACAATTAGACTGATAGTGGAATGGCCTTTTGAATACCCAATTCAAGTGCCCATGAAGTGGCAGTATCTTGCAGGGCTGGGGCAATGTTCTCCACAGGCTGTGTGTGCTCTGAATCAGCATTCACACTATGGTGCTGTTTATGTCATAGCCAAGATTCAGAGGTCCAGGAATCAAGGGATGGAAATGGGAGTAACACTATTCACTACAATCCCTAATGATCCACTAGGAAAATTTTTACTTTCTGTCTCTGCAACTTTGAGTTCTGCTGATCTATAGGTCTTAGTTCCAGAAGGAGGAGTTCTTCCACTAGGAGATAAAGAGCACTTTGGTCTTCTCATGCCTCTTAATCAACAGGCAAAGAAGGAAATCACTGTACTGGCTGGGAGGATTGATCCTGACTAACAAGGGATAATAAGAGTGCAACTACACTAAAGAAGAGTTTTCCTGAAATACAGGCGATCTCCTAGGGCATCTCTTAGTATGCCCTGTGATTAAAATCGATGGAAAACTGCAACAACTCTACCCTTGCAGGACTACCAATGGCCCAGAAGCCTCAGGAATGAAAGTTTGGGTCATCCCAAACAGGCAAATAACCATGGCCCACTGAGGTGCTTGCTGAAGGTAAAAGAAACATGGATAGGGGGTGGGCCATGGTGGCTCAGCAGGCAGAGTTCTTTCCTGCTGTGCCAGAGACCCAGGTTCAATTCTTGGTGCCTACCATGCAAAAAAAAAAAAGAAAGAAAACAGAGAAAAGGAACATGGATAGGATAGTAGAAGAAGGTTGTGATAAATATGAACTACAATCACATGACCAGTTACAGAAATGAGAACTATAATGGTATGAATATTTCTTCCTTGTTTTGTTATGATTATGTCTGGATATGTACACAAGGCAAATATCATTGTTTTCTTTTCTATCTTAATCCATTATCATGTGAAGTAAATTGTATTATTCATATTGTAGTATTTAAGCTATAGGATATCAAATTTAAGAGTGAATATTACTCAAGGACTTGCATCCCTACTAGAATGATTTAGTGTATTTCTGTTTATACACAGGGCAGCTGAATATTTTTATGTGAAAAATATGTCTGTTATTGTTTTTGATTTAGAGATTAAGTGTGGTTTAAGGTGATATGTACAGCTGAGCTGCCAAGTTGACAAGGGGTGGACTGTGAAAGTTAGACTCATGTGTCAACTTGACCAGGTGATATGACTAGTTTTCTATTCAAGCAAATACTGGCCTGTCTGTTGCTGTGAGAACGTTTCATGGACTTAAATCATCAGCACATTGATTGCATTTATGGCTAAAGGGAGTGCCTTCTGCAATGAGTGACATTTAATTTAGTCAGTTGAAGGCTTTCATGAAGAAGTCAGAAGAAAAAGTCACTCTCTCCACTTCAGCCAGCCAGCCTCTCCTGGAGAATTCATTGAAGACCTTCGTCAGAGTTGCCAGTTCGTAGCCTGCCCTACAGAATTTGAAATTGAACTCATGAATCCCCATAGTTGCTTAAACACTTTTATAAAATCTCATATTTATAGATATCTTCTGTTGATTCTGTTTCCCTAGAGAACTCTTACTACCACAGCATCTAAATTCTAATGCCTCTTGACTCGTATTCAATCCCTCTCCCTCCCTGTGTTAAGCTCATGTCCTACATAGCCAGTTTCCTTCTGTGTATTACACAGTTGGCTGTAGCTACGCACTTCCACAATTCTTATCACATTGGGTTCACTATTAGTTCCTTGATTAAATTAGATCATAAATCACATCAAGGACACTTTACACTGTATTTACTTGGCTTTGGGTATTTTCTTGACCCCATTTCCACTGCCAAACTCTTTAGGTCTTAGCTTAGATGCCCCTCCCTCCAAAAAGTCTTCCAAATCACTAAAATTGAGTTAGGTGGTTATGCTCTGTGCTTCCATACCAATTATAGTTCCATTCTTTTAGTACTTAATATCTTTAATGGTGGCTTGGAGCTCTGTACCCCAGGAAAATACAATTTTAAACTTAATCCATCCCTGTGGATGTGAACCCTTGTAAATATGACCCATTGATAGGGTTACTTCGCTTAAGTTATGGCCCAGAGAGAGAAAAAAACACAGGGAGCAGCCAGAAACAGGAAGCCTGGAGCTGAGAAGCCAGGAAAGGCCATCATGTGCATTGCCACAGGCAGAAAAGCCGAGAACAAGGACTGCCAGCCACCAGCCCTGGAAGGCAACAGTATCATGAGAGAGAGCATTGCCTTGATGACTTCTTGATTTTGGACTTCTCCTAATCCCAAAACTATGAGCAAATAAATTCCAACTGTTTAAGCCAAACTGTTGCATGGTATTGCTTTAGCAGTCAGTAAACCAAAGCACCCTCATTTGTACCCTCCATTAAACCAAAAGCTCCTGGAGAAGGACTGTATATTTTGGCCAGCACTGGGCCCCAACATTGTACACAATCCCTGGGGCATAATATGCACTCAATTAAGAATAAATAAGTGGGTGAGGTTATTTCCCAATGTAGGAAACTTGATACAAGATGGAATGGGAAAACATAAGAAGTAAAAGCTTTTCAAGATGAGAAAATTACAGATAGTCCTTGTCAAAAGGGAAAGTAGTATTTGCATATTTGGCATTTTGCCTTGAGGAATTTTTCACAGGTCTCTACAATTGGAAAGAATGGTAGATACTAACGCTCAAGGCAATTCTGTCCCAATATTCACATCATTAAAAGGATACAGCATTCTTCTATATTTGAATACGAGAAGAAAGCAATTGCTGAATATTTTTCCCTCCTATTGCAGATCCATCCACCACAGCACGAGACTACTAACTCAAATCTTGTTAGGGAAGCACATGCAGGTAAAGTAGATAGCCTTAAGATTATTCACTCTCTTTTTTTTGCTATTTTTTTTCTTAATGAGAAAATGAATAAAATCACTCCATTTTGCTAATATCAAGTGATAAAATAGTATCAAATGATTAAAGTAAGTTAAGCAAATTTCCATGACTGGTCTCTGATAATAGTTTTATCTACTTCCCTTTCCTTTAACTACTCTAGATTATATTTTGCCAGCTTCACACACCTTGATCATACTTTCCTCTATACCATTCATTTTTTTCTCCCAAGGGGAAGAGTGAAACATATGTTTGAAAGAGTTTCATCCTTAACAAAATCCATGTGACCTCTATGTCTCCTAAAATGATTTCTGGTGGGAAAGCTGGTGATTGTGAGGGGCACATGTAATTTCCTGCTGAGCTGTTTAGCATGTGCAAATTACCATTTGACCTCCATAGTGACATATTTGTCATAGCAATTTTCACTTCTAGTTAAACAAGTTAAAATGCCTCAGTGAAAGTGATTTTAAACAGTAATTCTTCATACAAAACCTTTCACAGAGCTTCGCCACTATGTGTTTTAAAGATTGATACCTGGGCTTCAGATATTTCTTTCATGTTGTTTTTAATAAGAAGCACAATATTTCCATAACTCGTTATTTGGAATGGTTCCTGGTTTTGGAAGCAGATTATTAAAACTGAGCATATGGAGGCCTTAAAGTAGAACCTTATGGGGAAAAACAGTTGATGAAGTCTATTTTGCACCACTGAAAAAATTAAAACCTTGCAAAATCTTGGTAAAGCAAGGTTTATTCTTCACAACTTTTTAAAATCCCATATTGGTAACCTATTTGTATTGGGTAAGTTTATAACTCCACTGAGAACTCATTTGCCATGATTGTTTTTTAAACAATCAAATTGTTCCTTTGCATAAATTTTTTTTTCTCTTTTGATTGTATTACTTAGGAGCAGTCAATGGACTTTAAAAGAGAATCTTAGAAAAGAAGTTAAAGTTCCAGTGTTTGACTTTGCAAAAGAAATATTAAGAGAAAAAGGTGAGGTTATTTCTAAAGACGCGGGGTATGAAATGAGAAACTGACTCAAGAACTTCTTTCTTGCATGCCAAAACATTAAGTACAATTCCAAAGTTTTCTCCTGATTCAAAATCAGTCAAACATATCCTTTCACTGTCTTGCTATTTTCTCAAGGAAATATGATCGGACAGTTTTATACTAACGAAATATGTATAGTGACTACCTTTATTTCTTCAACAAAATTTCTTGTGTACATAACCCATTTTGCTATGCACTTGATATCTAAAGGCAAATAAGATACTATTCCTTAAACAATGTTAGTAGAAGGAAAGGAAATCACTTAAATAACTGATTGCAGTAGAGTATGAGACATGTACTCCTAGAAGTGTATTTAAGGTGCAGTGGGAATACTGAATTAATTAGGCATTCATTAGCTAGATACAGGCAGTAGGAAATAAGGGCATCTGCAAAAACATGGATCTATTAAGATTGCACTTGTTAAAAGCATTGTGCTTAGTTTGGTATGGTTAGATTTCAGGAAGCATGTGGGAGAATGGCAAGTGAGGACTCTGAAAAGACAAGCAGAACACGTTCTTATAGTCAGTGGGGAGCTGTTCACAGTTTTAAGCTGAGAAGTAACACCAGTCAACTTTGTTTTTGGAAAGATGCCTCTGGCAGTAACATAGAGCAAAGACTTAAGGATGGTCAAACTGTATTAAGAGATCTGTTAGATGTCTATTGCATTTAAGAAATGATGAGGGCTTGAACTGCAGCCATGCACTTATGATAGAAAGGAGGCACAGATTAGTAAAATTTTTAAGGAAAAATTAACCAACTGGATATAATGAACCTTTAAATGTGGGAAATGAGAAAGAAAGAGAAATCAGAGATTTCTGAATGGGGAGGCCAGGCTTACCTTGGTGAAATTAACCAACAGTTATAAAGGTGAGATCAGCTTGTGAAAAGAAGAAAATGAATTCCACTTTGGATTTGTTGATTTAAAGGAACGGTGGGTTCCTGATACTGGACATCTATGGCTAGTGAACTATTAGAAATACAAGCCTAAAGATCGAGTCTGGGGAATAGATTACAAATCATCACCATATAGATAGGATAGGCAGTGAGATTCTTTTACCAACAGTGTGATGAAAATATTTTGATTTGACCAGTTTGATGTTTCCATTTTCATTTACGGGATTCTTGGATGAAACCATTTTGTTGCATCTGTTAGAAGGCAGAGGGATTAGCGTTGGTAATATTTTAAAAGTTAAAATTTAATAATTGTTTTCTAGGGCGCATTAAAAATGTTCATGACATCAAAACCACTGTATCTACAAAGCTGTGCAAAAGGATTTCTCTAAAGCATATATGCAAGAATATCTTGCCCCTCAGAAAAAATGTATAGAGTGAAAAGAAGATCAAATCCTGGGGAATTTCAGCATTTAAGAGGCAGGCAAGTTGAATGATAGCAAAAAATAGAGTGAAGGAAGGTAGAATCAAAGACTTAGAGAAAGTGTCAGGGGAAAAGCATACAATGAAATAAAAGGAATGAATTTGTGAAGAACGAGAAAGAGAGTGAGCTGATCAGGATTTGGCAAAAAGAGGCTTTTGCTAATCTTAGAAATAGTAGTAGGTATCAAGTTGTTGCTAGGCAAAATCCACCAGGTAATGGATTAAGGAAATGAAGACAAGAAAGATGTCCAAACAACTGTTGCAGAAATTTTGTTATGAAAGCAAGGAAGGAAATATGGTAGTAATTTGAAAAAGATTTAGGATCAAGGTAAGGGTTTTTTTTTGAATGAGTTATCTGAGAATATTGACGTGGGAGGAAAGGAGCCACTTGAGAGATTTTGAGCATGAGTACAAAGCTGCTGATACTTTACAATATGATTACTACTCTAGGAGATGGAATCACATCCTTCCCTCTGGGTCCAGAAAAAGTATAATAAAAATATAGGTGCCAAAATAGGTAAGTTTATATGTGTGTATATATGGAGCACAACATTGAAGAAACTCCGAAGTTCATTTCAGATGGTTGCCATTTTCTCATTGAAGTTTGAGCTATTGAAATTATCGACTGAACTAAAAAGTGTAATGTGGGGCAGAGAATGAAAGATATGGGCACATGTTTAGAAGAACTGCCCTGAGACGTATAAGTAAAAGCTGCCTAGGAACACGTGTTTTAGTGTTCCAGCTGCTAAAGCAGATATCGTGCAATGAGTTGGCTTAATTAAGAATGGGAACTTTCTGATTCATGATTTTGAGGCTAGGAGGAGTTCAAAATTGAGAAGTTAGCAAGGTGATGCTTTCTCCCTGAAGAATGTGGCATTCTGGGGCTGGCTGCTAGAAATCCTTGCCCCTTGGCTTTCCTGTCCCATGGCAATGCTCATGGTGGCCTCTTCTCCTTTGTCTTCTAGTTGCACTGACTTCCAGCTTCTGACTGCTCCTGGCTGCCCCGTCTCTTCTTGTCTGCATTTCATTTGGTTTATAGAGGACTCTAGCAATCTAGATTAAAGCCTAACCAGGCTCAGGCAGCACCTTAACTGAAGTAACAACTTCAAGAGCTCCTATTTACAATGTGTCCATACCCACAGGGCCGGGGGCTGGGATCTGAACATGGCCTTTTGTGGGGAGCATGATTCAATCCCCAACAGCAAGTAAAAAGTTTTTGAAGCAATGCTGAAGGATAATACGATATTTGAATTTATAGGGGGCCAACTGGAGATGTGAGGGGAAAAAATGGGTGGAAGGAAGGGAGGGAAGGAGAAAAGAAGAAGGAAAGAAGGAAAAAAGGAAGGAAAAGCAAATGCCAGAATAGATACATTTATAGATTGTGTATAAGGGTAGGGGAAGTTTGGGAAGAGAAAGGAGATACTGAGTAGAGAGAGTTTACACTTAATAGGTTCAGATTTCTGTGTGAATCTAGAGGCAGGCAATGCAAGGGAGGATAGAGGGCCCATGGGTAAGACTGGGGATGGTTTTGAATAGCTCCTTGGGCATTGGAACAGGACCAATTAGCAATATGTAAAATGGTTGTAGAATTAGTATGCTAAAACGCCTCAGATTGGAAAGCATCAATGTGTAATGTCACCAATCTGCCTGATTGTGTGTGTGTGTCTATGTATTTTAAAGATAAGCAGATCTTTGTAGAAAGGAGAAGGGTTGGAGGTTTTTAAGGAGGTTGTGAGAGAGGAACAAAGGTGTAAGAAATGTGAACGTTCTGGAGAGGTAGCAAAGGAGTAAAAATGAGTTTAAGGAGTTTAATGCACAAAACATAAGAATGAAAGTGGATAATTAATCATCTTCTAAACTTTAGCATTTGATAGTCCAGTAGATTGGAGGAATTTGAATTCTTCTATCAATGACTGAGTTATAGTTTAACCTTGACGGCAGGGTCATATGCTTTTGTTTCTCTTGTAGGGCCTGGAAGAGTCACATGCAAATAGCAGATGCCTGCTAATTATTTTTTGCACAAATCTATCCAAAAAGAATTCTTGTATTCTAAAAAGAAACAATGAGAGTATAGTGTTGTATATTGTGATTATTTTATAAGTTTATTTCTTTAGTTTTCTCATAAATATAGTGGATAGAGACAAGTTTATAGAAAACTGACAACATATTGGATAGTTTTGGCTAAACAGTTTATCTGCAGTCTGTGGGATTGCCATATATATATATTGCCATATATATATATATATATTGCCTATATGGCAGAGAGCGAGCAGGAGAAACAAAGCTCCAACATAGTTGGATTTAGTTGGAATTAAAGGCTTTGAATAAAAGAGGCATTGTACAAGGAACCAGGCTGATGCATTCTCTGGCAGCAAGAGGAATACTTTTATTTTGTTTAAAAATAATGGGTTAGAAGTTTGAAAATGAGGAGAAAAGGTATGAGGGTCCTCAAATCAGAAGGTAAAAAAATAAGATAGTATTTTGCAGTGCTTTTAAAACAATCGTATGAGAGTAAAATATCCTGAATGAACTTGAATCAGAAATACAGCACTTCAGAACAAAATGAGCTTTATATTCCTCACAAGATACTGAGCCTTAGATCTCTCCTAGACTCCTGCAATTATATAACCATATACTATTGACTTCATGGGTGAGAATAATAAACAGAAAGATCACACATAGCAAATTATTTTATCCCATATTTCCGTTCACTTGATATTCAATAAGGTCTCTTATATTCACTAAACTAGAGGATAATTTATATCTTATAAATATTTGATACTGTGAACAAAAATAAGATCTGTTATGTCCTGGTTCCTTAAAAGAATGATAAATACTTATTGTTGATTTTGGCTAATGCCCTATGGTAGATCCTCAGTCTTTCTGGACTTTCCAGATCCTACTCTCTACTAACTTGATCACCAACCTTCACAAAGGTGCAAGGCTAACTCTAATGTTGTGCTTAATGGAATAAGGGACATGGCAATGAAGAAACCAAACAATGAACCTACCTCCATTAAAGATACTTTCTAACATGTGCTACAAAATATAAAACACATGATACATTTTAAGAAATTATGTCTCTGATTCAAGAGTACATGCTTTTTAAAAAGACATTTTAAAAAAAGTAGAATTCAATGTGCAGTATTTGTCATCATTTAGCTATGTACCTATAACCATGCGTTTTCTATAATAGAATCCTTGTAGCATGTTACAGAATTACATGGTAAATTAAACACTTGAGTATCTAAAGCTTGGTCAAATTTTAATTGTAAATTTATAACTCAGAGAATTAACCAGATGATGTATACTTCTTATTTTCCCTTTGCTATATTTCTGTGAAATTTACACAATGCTGTAGCATGTTGAATACGTTCACCATTAATTGATAACGTAGTAATCAAACACAGACACGGGGTATTTCAAGCATTGTAATTGCCTTTTTTGGGTTTAAAAAGAATTTGCACACAGTCTAATGAGTTTGAAGAATACATGAGAGCAGATCTTTGCATACATATGAATTTGTTTTCAATTGAACTTGAAACTTTCAATTTAAACATGTTTTGAGAGTAGTTCACTGGTTTTCGGTGATCTTTTTCAGTCCAGGGTAGTACAATTAGCATTCTACAGACAGTTGATGGTGAGAGTGCATCATAAAGATTCACCTTTTCTCATTTATTCCAAAAATCCGTTCTAACCATGTTCATTTAGCTCCAACAATATGCTAGGCATTGCCATGTGAGTTTCAGATTCATCATGAAGAAATGAAACATCAAAAGGGATTCTGGCAAGCTGAGTAAGAGAGGGGGCAGTGGAGTAGACTTATAATAGTTACAATAGCAAAGGAAATACCTATACTATATGGTAAAATAAGCTCAGAAATAAAATATTTAATTGGTTCACAGTACCAAGAACAAAACTGTACATCACTAGGCCTTTAATAAGTATGTGTTAAATGAAGAATGAATGAACAAATAGCTCATTCTTTCAATTTGCGTGTTCTGAAGTCATGCCATGTCAAACTTGACAGACAAAATTTATCCTGCTCTTAATATTAATTGACTGTGTGATTAGAGAAACAGTGAGGAGGATGGAATTTGGGAGAGAGGGGTTATAATAGGGCCAATCACATCAAGAACTCAGTAGTGAAAGAAAAAGTTCCAAAGTTACTATGGTATTTTCAGGTTTTGTTTTCAAGACAGTTTATTATTTCTGCTTATTATAACACTACATTTTAAGCATGTCTCAACTAAGGTAAAATGTTTGGTAGACTGTATTCTTATTTATATGCAATTATATTTTATAATTGTCTCCATTTTTAATCTTTGTTATTTAGACTAATATACAGGAAGCTAATGTGTGATATCCTCGTGTTGTTTTTAAAAGTAATTAATAATGTGCAATTAATAATGTGTTAGCCATTAATAATCCCTAGAGAGTCCTCCCAGGGAAACTATTCACTAAATTGAATATTAGTTTCAAATGTCTACTGCTAACTTTCTCACCTGTTTAAATAATTTCTTTATCTGATTTTGGCACTTTTTAACATTCTAATAATAACTGGTTTTATAATACAGCTTCTGATCTCTGTTTGCTGTGTTCAGCAACTTGATTCCTGTCTCTAGAAACATTCACAACAATATGTATACATCGAACAATTAGAATACTTAAAGAAAATCAAAGACATGCTACTGTGGCAATTATTTTTAAATTAACTTTTCGTTTTAGATTATCTGATTTTATACTGCCCAAATCTGTGTTTATCTTATGTTTTCTGATGATTAGACTGGAATTATGAGTTTTTGGAATCAGTCCCAAAGCCGTGAAGTGCCTTTTTGTCTTATCATATCAGGGGATACATGATGTCCCTGTGATATCACCACTGATATTAACCAGGTGGGTTCAGTTAAGGTAGTGTGTGCCTGGGTTCTCCACTGCGAAGTGAATATTTTCCCTAGCTCGTACTCACCGGAAGTGAGTCAAAATCCCAGCCTTTGTTCAAAGGGTGGGGAATTAAGTGCCACTTCCTGGAGTGGGGGAGAATCTGCATATATTATTTAGAGTTATTCTCTAAGGATTTGTTTCTTCTCCCCATTTCTTTATTTTTTCAGTCGTTTATTTCTATCAGTATGGACACATGGACAGGATATTTATTTTATGCTTTGGGCTGTAAAATCCAATATTAAATCATTTTTTCTGCTCTTCAGGTTGTTCTCACTTTGGCCTTTGAGGGCTCTTTCAGGTTGGCTCCTGTGTCCCTTTGGAGAGCTCCACCGTTTTGTAGTTTATCTTATAGTTTCACAAGGTGCTCCAAGGATCAGCTGGTGCATTTCCAGCCCCAGCTCTAGAAATCAGCCATTTCTCCAAAGAATCCCGGTTCCTTTTATTGGAGAATGGTGTTTAGAAATTAAGGTCTGCTTCCAGTTAATATTTCAGATCTGTTTATTGCTTTTTATTTCAAGATGATTTTGTGTTGGCTTTCTATTTTGATGTGGTTGATGTTTTGTTAATTATAACTTAGAAATGTATTTAATATAAAAGATCGTATCTCATTTCATGTCATTTTCCACTTACAAAGTTTTACTATCAACGTGGAATTAACATGGAATGTGCTCTGGATTACTTTCCCAGTATTGTTGATGAGTTGTTAGTGATTCACCCTTACTATGTGGCCACAGAGAAGAAGTGGAAACCTTGAACTCGCTCAGCAAAACCAGATCCATTCAAGCACTGTGATAAACATACATGTCCTGTGGTTTTGTTAAACAAAGAGTCCACTTCCATGATCTAACCACATTATAGAAACTGTCTTAAAGTTGTTTATAGTTCTTGAAAATTCCCCCACCAGAGAAATCCCAAATGTTCCCCAAAAACTTGCCATGAAGACAGATTCCTTGAAAATAATTAATTACCCACTGGAGCTTTACTGCTTTTGGTTGGAAGACTTGAATCAAGCACTGTAAGGGTAATGTTTTCCTTTTTTTTTAAATTTACTTTCCGTTGGTGTTTTAAAAACATCTGTTGAAATGCAGATGGCCATATATGTTTGCTCCTACTCTAGTTTAGGGAAAATTAACCAATTTCTCTCATCCAATTTTTTATGTCAGATGTTCAAAAGAAATACAATTATTTCTCTCTTTTAATGAAAGTGGTAATATTTAGCAGATTTAGCAGTGCTTATTAGTAAAAAAAGTGAGTAAGAGAAAATAAGTCTTTTTTAGCCAAAATGTAGTGCTCTTATTGCTGTTGGTGTATGTTACCCATTTTGTGCATCTGAATGATTCCCACCTGCAATGATTTCTAGAAGAAACAGAAAAGAAATGTACATACTTCGGGTATTACTGGAATAATACTGAATATAGTAAATGAGAAATTATGATTATTCCTAGAACTTAAGCAAGATCCACAGCCCTGCTTCCCTCCATATGAAGAATAAATCAAGCTATTTATTTTCTCCTAATTTTCGGTGATTTAAGTACACTATGTATTATTATAACAGTGAATACTGAGAAGGATTTTTGCTGTTGCTGAATTCTTCAATCTAAAAAAAAATTTAACAAAATGATTTTGATTAATTGAGAATGTCTAAAAATAAAAATCTGCCATGGTTACCATGGGTTTCTCATTCTTTCTATGGGCCACATTCAGTCCTCATTCTGTGCACAGAATTCTCATTATTGTCCCCAATCTGCACTGCTTTTGCATTGGACTTTAAAAATACACACAGTTGCCTTCAGTTGAGGAATTAAGACAGATAAATAATAAAGATGATTAGGCAGGGTGTATATGTTAGTTGTGACTGCTACAGGCTTCTTGCACATCTCTGTAATACAGAAGTTGCTATGAGGATTAGATGCTATGTGCAAAGGTTAACCATTTGCAATGGGCATATGAATTCACTATACAAATAAATGTCCTGTCCTAGCGGTATTTCAAATTTGGATTAAAGAGATCCGAGGAGCATCTCCACTTCTCCAGTTAAGACCCAAGCTTCCCCCACCAATTTTTGCATTGAATAAACAGAACAAAATGAAATTCTGCCTTCACAGGCAGTCTTTGCATTTCTAGGTCATTCCTGATAGCAGGATTTGCAGATGATGCCTAGTATCTATTATAAATCTGTATTAGCAGGAACAAGAATATTTATAAGTAAATCTTTACTCCCAGACTGGTTCCTCGTCCTGAAAGATTACCTTCTGAAACACCTCACCCGAGGAACAAGTTAAAAAGATCAGCCAGTTAAGGTATGAAAAACTTGGGAAAACCACTCAGGAAATTTTCCAATTAAGAAGGATATGATCCCCAAATCCCATTTTAATTGAGAAACTGCCAGGGTAGGTACAATCTTCCCCCTTGTCCCATCAAAAACCCAGGGTAAATGGAAAATATTAATTAACGAGGTGCTAGCAAGGAGTGTGGGTGTTAAAACAGCAAAACTAGGCAAAACAGAAATACTGAGATGTGCGAGGAATTTTATGCTGTACTTAATCCAAACCAGCAATGTATTGATTCAGTAATAATAATAAGGCGCCTGACTTCATAGAGAACGAGCTCCATTACGGTCAGTTTGACAGATGATGCAGCTGTAGGCATCCCCCTTTTTTGGGCTCTATTCATCTATATGTTAAAATGAAATTTTCCGATTGTGTATGTATTAAAAAGTAGCAACCATGGTTTTAGTGCCAGTCTTAACATGATTGTATTGTTATCAGTAGGGTTTTAAAAATTGTCTCAAAGGTTAATTTTGGTGATCATCACATTATACTCACTCTTATCCTTATCAGTTATATTTAGTGGCAAATTGCAAGCTTTCCTTATTATCTTGTTAAATCAAGAGGTGAAAGCCTTTCAAGACTTCTCTTTTTAAACATCTTTTATTAATGCTAATACGCCAGATGGGAGAAATTAAAATGGCTCTGTGCTTCATGCTGCCACTACCCACAATTTTACCACATCATTTGCTGGTTAAGGAAGCATATGAAAATGATAGGTAGAACACACAGTTGTAAAAGTTCAGAAATGATGGAATTCCTTGTCTAAGAAAAACCTTTATTTGACTAGTAAAAAAAAACTGCCATCCGTCCTTGCGTATACCTAAGGAGCATTGACAGAGATGGAATTAATATACTTGAAACTCATATGCAGAGTAATATTTCCCAGTCACTCATGTTTACTCTAATTTTAAAGTTCAACCAATAGCTGGCAAGATGATTGAACAAGAATAATCCCTTTTGATCCGTAGGGTTAATTGTTCAGGGCAACTAAGTTCATTTAAATGTGGCTTCTCTGCTATTTCCTCATCCTTTAGGAAATCAGTGGCTGTTGAGTGACTATTTATTCTTTGTTAGAGGTCGTGAGTAAGGGAAATTACTACAAAACGTTTTGGCACATTATGGAATTTGCTTTCCTACCCGTCTGTCCAGGAGAGTGTTTTTAATCCTTCATCCTTCCCATGCATACACACGGGTAGGCTTTGGATTCTAAACATTTCCCAGCCTAAACAGGTACTTCACTCCATATTTAGGTCTAGAGAAGCAATAATCAGCTGCACACGAAGAGTGTTTTATTATAAGGATAAGCTTGAATTGACTGTAATTTTTGTTTCTGTTAAGCTAGTTTGAAAATTTATGTTTGTAGTATTTAATCATAATAATTGAAAGCAATTAGAAACAAATGTCTTTCTACCCACATCCTACCAGATCAGGTCATTCTTGATTGAGAACTCTAGGTCCCGAAAAGGTCCAGAGCGTTTCTATTTTTTTAAGGAGGAAAACCAGGATTGATAATGCTGTGCTTTTCACACTGAGTTCCCAGTGCAAATTGAAGGTGAGTTTAGTACCTTTGTTTAATTTTGCTCTTGAAATGGAAAGTGTTCCCTGTTTTCTTCTCGCTTACTTTGATTTTGAACTTATTCTGCTTCTCTTTCCCAGCATCATCCACCAGGCCAGATTTGACCAGATCAAAGAGCAAATGCTGTGAATTAATTGCTACATACAGGTTGTAAATTTGAAAATTGTATCAGACATTACTTGTCTGGGATTTCTTTGATCCACCACAAAAGAGGAGAGAAGATGAGAGTTATGTCATTTGTTGGAAAGGGTGCTGTTTAATACAGAAGTAAATAGCACAATGGAGCTCCAGTCAAAATATTAATGATCAAGTCCAACTCTTAAAATTTATTAGTGTGTAATCTTGGCCAAGTTGCAATTTCTTTCACCTTCTGTTCATTTCCTTGATTTATTCACTCATGCACTCCTCCAGCCGTTCTTTTAACAACAAATAGTTTTTGAGGACCAACAATACATCTGAAACTTTATTTTCTTTATAGGAGTGTTGATATGGAACCACATGAAATATAAAGTGTGCATAATATCACCATATTTCCATGGTTTATTCTTCAGAAAGAAGAAATAATGATTTCTAATAGCTTTTGTCGGTATGCTTTTCCTTTTGAATACACCTTTCCACAATGAATTCGATTTTCAGATCATTTAAGATATCAATGATGCATTTATGCAAGTATACATCTTGATAGATAACCAAGAATTTATTTCAGTTGATAAAGAAGAGAGTACATTTGTAATTTGCTTTTAAATCCAATTTTGCTGCACATTCATTTCTAATGAAAAAAACAAAAAACAGAAGTTACCTCACCACTGCCGCCGTGGACATCAATGTATTAACAAACAAACAAAAAAAAACCACACTGTCTATCTCTTGCCAGAAGCTAGGAAGAGTTATTTCCATTTTTCCGTATGTACAGGTCTTTCAGACTACATATGGACTCTAATGAATATGGAAATCACTTACCATTAATATAATTGGATGTTAAAGTAATGGTGAACTATACATAACTGCCAGAATGTAAGATGACAATGTTAGGACTCTCTATTTAAAATATATCTTCATTTAAAAAATTGTTCTCAGCAATTTGTATTTTCATAAAAACAACATACAGTGTTGTTCAACTTCTGCCCTTGTAATTTTCAGGCAGTTTTCCCACTGCCACAGTCTGCTAAACCTCTATTCCTTTCTAACGATTTCTGAGGAAGAAATACACACAACTGCTAGGATCATAACAAGGGAGCCCCATGGAAGGAAGAGCCTACCGGTGGGAGAAGCACCTCATGGCAGGGCAGTTGACTTCATTTTACAATTTCATGCATGGGTCTCCAGCACGGCAAGCGAGAATCCTGCCCCTGAGCCAGCGTCGCACCGCCCGACTTCATTTTTAAGTGAGAAAAAGGCAGCACTCACACCTCAGGCCCAATAAGAAGCACATGGTAAATAAAGAGAGAGCAGTAGCTCCTGGAACTGACAGCAGGGAGGAAAGTCCCGCATGTTAGAGCGCTCTATCTTTTGGTCCTCTTTTCTAAACGCACCCCCCCACACACACACAATCCATTAGGGTTATAAGAATTGCCTAAAAAGGAACTGTATTTCAGTTTCTGGAATTCATTTTCAAAGACAGCAAAAGAATGTATTTGCTCCATAAAAATTGTATTAGCTGGCATTCACCAGTGCCAACTCTGGTTTGCTGCTGTCCCAGCCATCTTCCATTGCTCTTCATGTCCTTATTTTAGGAAAATTCCAAAATTTGCTTGGATTAAAATATGCTCAAGGACTTATCTCACAACATGATTTTCAAGTGGTCATAAAGAAGCAGATTAAAGATATGTAAAGCACCATTATGTGTTTGAAATGGTTAGTGAAGTTTTTAAAGCAGGTGACTAGTAGTGCAATAGACAAAGACAAGTTGATTTTAAGTGGGAACCTTGGCTCATCACAGTTGATTATGCCAAGGTTTGGCTTTGTGTGTGTCTGTAGTAATCTCAATGCAAAGCCTTGCCTCTTTATTAGGAAGGAGCCAGAGAAACTGGATTAAAACATAATGAGGAAAATTGACCTGATGATTTCTTTCCCCATGGAGGAGGTTATAGCCTTGACCAAAAAGGCGTTTGTTTTACCTATAGAGAAAGTTCATTCAGCCATTGTTTTAAGGGTGTTCGAGGCACTATCCCAAGTGAGGTTGCTTTTATTCTGTTCTTATTTTGCTAAGTGCATTCATCTTCTCTACACCTTGGCAACCAGGAATTTGTCAGTGTCAACGGTAATACTCAGGATGAGAGGAGGAGACTGTGCAATATGACTTTCTTTCGATCCACCAGCATCCGACTCTGTGTAGGTACCCTAGAAGCAGATCAGGAAGGTTGTTAAAAACACCCACCTTGTTTGAATCTGGAAGGTTTACACATTTTCTCATAATAAACAATGGATTTTAGAGATTATGAAAGTATAATAGTGAAAATTTGTATAGCTCTCTGCATAGGCTATTAGACAATATTTTCACTGCAGTCAGTAGAGATAAATTGTACCAGTGTGTGCATTATTATGCTGTTTGCAGATAAAGAAATGGAGAGTCAGAGAGGGAAAATGAGTTTCCCAAGATCGCAAAGGTAGTAGATGATGGATCCAAGTCTCCAGGCCAGGAGTGCTGATTCAAAATTCTGGTGCTCATCATATCCGATACCAGTGCCTTTCTTTCCCAATGCAGTGTGTAAAATAAATAAACTGAGCACATAAGCAATTGTTTTCAAGCTTGACTTATTTTATCAAGAGGCAGGCAGTGTAGAGTCGGTCTTAGAAGATCCTGGTCATGTGTCCAGGCTCCAAAGACTGAATGACCTAGACATAATTCAGAATATCTAGGTGTATTTTCAGACAACTTTGGAAATGCTATTTTGATAGTGAGGACGGGGAATATACCACTCTTGTTTAAACATTTTTAAGTGGCTTGTGATAAATTTTGTGCCCAAACACATTAAATTGGCAGACAGACGATCAAATTGGTTCATATTACTCTAAGTTAAAAGTGAATATCACTAAAAATAAATATGCTAATGTAAAAAATAAATAGATTGTTTTCACATATTTATATTAATACATAGATTGTTTTCACTTAAAAGGTCTATTTTATAACTGAAGAAACTGATCTTAGCATAGTCTTGATTTGCTGAATAGGAAGGCTTTTGTAAATCTGGGTTTAAAACTATAGTACTCATTCTTGCATTGTGTAAGAAACCATTTTAGCTGTGCAGGACAGATTCTTTCAAGACAAATGATGAAACTGAATGTCAGGGTGGTCTCCTTGTTATAGAAGGGCAAGCAGGTGACTTCATGTATAAACTAAACTCCTTTTAGTTTTTCTGAGTGACTTTGTCCCAATGCAAAATTGAAGACTGAACGTACACTGTGAACAGAATTGAAACTTCTCTTCTCATACCATCTCATGATTCTACCCAAGCAATAAAAATATGGATGATTTCAAATGGTATACCATATATGTTTATGTTTTCAAAGGCCCTCACCACCAAAATGACTTTTACAGTAAGGCCCCACTCAGTCTTTAGGATTTAGAGTTCTGACTATGACAATACATGTTACTAAGCTTGCTGTAAGTTAAAAAGACAAGTCTCAATTAAGATAAATATAGTAAATTGCCTAAATATTGAACACATGTATGAGAATATAGTACATCAATGACTAATACATGCTTTTGAAATCTGGATAAATGTTTTAAATGTTTCTTCAATTAAAGCCTGCAAAAAGATATAACCTATAAATACAACTGTTGGAACTAGCCTTATTTTTTGCTACTATGAATATGATGTATTTGATGTGCTGCTAATTGCATATTCTGCCAAATATATTCACTTGATGAACCATATCCAGGATTTTCAAGTGGTGGGCAGCAGAGTAGATGCTGCTCACCCCACTGCTGGATGGGGAGGGGTTGTGTGGAATGGGGAAGATGCTGGCTTGCCTTCTCTCCCCTCCCCTCACCCTCCCTCCCTCTCTTCTTCCCTTCTTCCTTTCTTTCTTCTCTGATTCCCTTCCTTCCTTATTTCTAAAAATGACTTATTGATCCTTTTCAATGATTCAGGTACTTTGCCATTCCCCGGGGATAACATGGAAACACAGGTCCAGTACTATCTTCTTGAAGCTTACGGACAATGGAGAAATCAGACTGGTAACCTGGAAGTTACCATTCAATGTAACAGATTCTCTAGCTGGAGAATAAGTGATGCCTACCCAACACTCGAAGGGTTGGAGAAAGCTCCTTAGAGAAAATTACATCTGTTACAATCCAATCTCTAATCTCTCTAAAAGAGAGATCTAATTCATCATTTATTCTTCTTTAAGAGTTCATTACTTTCTGCAAAATTAAGGTCCTACTTAAATTTTCCCCATCTTCAGCTTTGTTTTTTTATTATGTCCCTAACACAGGCCTTGGGTTTCAGTCCCTCTTCACAATCAGTCTTCTCCAGGATCCTTGTTCTTAGCTTCCAGTTGTACATTTTCACTCTATTCTGTGATGTAGTTTATTGTTTCCATGTGTTTCTCCAACTAGAAGGCAAGGTTTATTTTTTTTTCTTCATATTTCTCTACCTACAGATTCTGCTTCCCACGCCAATCAGAGAATATCATTATGTCTAGCACAGAAGTCTCTGACTGAACTGATGTGATTTATGGATTTTTCATTCACTCAAAGAATTGATTAATTATCTACCATGTGCAGGAAAAAGGGAACAAATATGAATATCCATAATGAGTAAACACATCTAGTTAGAAAAGATCAGACATAGCCCCAAATATGTGCACGTAAAAGAATAGGCTATAACATCCATTCTTCTGTTCAACAACTGTTTATTGAATGCCTCCTTTGTGCCAGGCCCTATTATCAAAGAGCTTATCAGAGAGTCTAACTGAGAGATATTGACAAGTAAGTAAATGAGCACAAAGATTTCAGGTAGTGATAAAAGTAATAATAAAATAATAAAATAATGTCATATGGCAGAAAACATGTGAAAAGGTGTGACAGGTGGAAGCATCAGGGGCGGCCTCTCTGACTAAGTGCCATCTGAGGTGAGACCTGAAAGGTGAACGAGGACCAGCCATGGCAAGACCAGAGAGCTGGAAATTCCAAGTAGAGGGGTTGGCAAATGCATGGACCCTGAGTCGGGAATGTTTCGGACCTATTTGGGGAAAATTACAGAGACCAGTGAGGCTGAGGCCAGTGTCCAGGGGAGGAGTGGTCTGAAATGAAGTTGGAAAAGAAGGAATGGATTAGACCATTACAAGATCTTGCAAATCATGGTAAGGAATCTGGATTTTATTTTAAATGCAATGAAAAACCACCGAAGGACTTTAAGTAGGTGAGTAACATAATCTCATTTATACATCAAAAAGATCACTGGAAATGCTGGGTGGAGTATGAACTTCAGGAAAGCAAGATGGAGTGAGGGAATCCTGGTTGGAGGTTGCCATGGTTGTCCAGAGAGACCTGTTCATGCCTTAGAAAAGGTGCCAGAGGAAACAGAGGGAGATGGGGCCATTGGAGACATTTTGTGGGAGGACACTCAGCAGGATTTCATGATAAATTGGGTGCCAAAAAGAGTAGAATAGATGAATTCATCAATGACTCTTACTGTCACAGTATTACTCAAAACAGGAGGAAGGTTTGGGCATTGGGGGCTGTGGAGGAAAAACTGGATTCCCTAACACAGTAGCTTCCAATATGAACCCTTAGAAATCCAAGGATGTATAGCTAGTAGTGTTGGGGCTGGCAGGATCCTTTTACTTACATCAGTAATCCTAAAAGGATTCATATATTTACCCTGATAAGGCTCCAGAGGTTAATGAAAGTATTTAGTCTTTGATTCTGCTTAGAGTTATATTGCTTCAATGCCATAAGACTTATAATTAGTAGAACTGTAAGTGTGATTTGTGTCAGATAGGCCTTTTAAAGCATAAGGCCTATGGTGAAATTATTTAAAGGTAGGACTCCTTGATGGCAAACATCTGGAATATTCATGTTTATATTTTGAACATTTTGGTGAGTTAGGTGGGCCACTTCTCTTTTCTATTCATCTGTTTTGCTTGCCAGTTGCTCTTCTCTACTCTGTTGATTTTTTCTCTAAATTATCATGGAATATCAGTGACTAGAAATTAATCATATGTCTATTCATATGTTTGGAATTTCAAAGCAAATGGCCTTTATAAAATAAGATTATTTAACAGCCACATTCCCATTTCCCATATTTTCAAAATTAATATTTTGGCTTGATAAAGCTGCCAGAGTGCAGTATACTGGAATTGGATTGGCTTTTGACAATTGGGATTTATTAGCTTTCAAGTTTACAATTTTAAGGCTGTGAAAATGTCCAAATTAATGCATCCAGGATGATACCTTCTTTGAAGACCGGCGAGCTTGGGCTTCTCTGTCAGATAGCAAGGCACATGGTGATGTCTGTGGTCCTTCTCTCCAGGGTTTCATGGCTTCCAGCTTCTGGCTTCAGTGGCTCCCCCTCTCAGTTTCTCTGGTACCTTTCTCTGTGGTCTTCTCTTAATTTCATCTCTTGCTTCTCTATGTGTTTTAGTCTCTTTTGAAAGACTCCAGTGAAATGATTAAGACCACCTTGAACGAGGTGGATCACATCTCAATTGAAATAACCTAATCAAAAGGTCCCACTCTACACCTATAGGAATGGATTAAAAGAACATGGCCTTTTATGAGGTACATAACAACTTCAAACTACCACACTCTATCCCCAAAAGATGTGTCGTTCCATATGCAAATTACATTCATTCCATCACAATAGCACAAAAGGCTTAAATAATTCCAAGAACAATACTAAGTACAGAGTCTCTTCAAAATTAGTAACTGGTATAGCCTGTCCTGGGGAAAAAATTCCCCTCTGGTTATGGACCTGTGAAACTTAGAACAAGTTATCTGCTTCCAATATACAAAGGAGGGACAGTCATAGAGTGAACACTCCCATTTTCACAGGGAGAAATTGGAAGGAAAACAGAGTTCAGGGGTCTCAAACAGTTCTAAAAACCTGTAGGGCACAATTCATTAGAGTTTAAGGTCTGAGAGTCATCTGTAGAATGACATTTTTCCCTCAAACCCTGATAAAGCAGCAGCCCTGCTCTCTCCAAGGGTTTGTACAGCAGCTCTGCTCTCTCCAAACACTGGGGTAAGGGCTCCATCTCCAAGCACATGGGAGATAGCTATGCTTTCAGCTCCACAATCTTCAAGAATCGGGGTGGAAGGTGAGCTCTAAAGCCCCACCCTTAAGTGTGGCAGCCAGACTCTCTCCAATCTCTGGGGCACAGACTCAAGTCCCTCAGAATATGGATTCTCTTCCACAAAGAATCCAAAACCCTCCCCCATGCCCCCTGCCTGTTGATGTTTAGTTTTGGCATAATGTCTTTGTTGCATTCGGTGGAAGCATAATGTCCCCGTTAACTATAGAACTTCTCTTGCATTGATTGTATTTTTTCATATATACCATCTGTCCATTTTCAACACCTTGCTATGTTGACATTCATTTATTCTCCCTCATGCAAATATTTGTAAGTATGTAAATATTTGTATATTTAATCACCATCATTGTCCACTCTAGGCATTCCTAAGTTACACTGTCTCACACTTTGTCTTCTATCTTTTCTTCTGGTTTCATATGTACCCCCAGCCCTTCTCCCTCAATCATGCTCACATTTGGCTTCATACAGTGTAGTTATATTATTGTGCTACAATCAGATAATATTGTGCTGCCCATTTCTGAACTTTTACAATCAGTCCTATTGCACAAGCTATATTCTTTCAGTGCCAAATGTCCAATCTCTACCTTATTTCTACCTCCTGATAACCTGTGTTCTTAACTTCAACTCTCAGAATTCACTCATTAATGTAAGTTCATGTTAATGAGACCATACAGTATTTGTCTTTTGTTTCTGCCTAATTTCACTCAGCATAATGTCCTCAAGGTTCATCCACATTGATGCATGCTTCATGACTTTATTCTGTCTTACAGCTGCATAATATTCCATCATATGTGTATACCACAGCTTGTTTAGTCACTCACCCATTGAGGGACATTTGGGCTGTTTCGTCTCTTGGCAATCATAAATAATGCTTTGTCTCATAATTGTTTTACATTTGAAGTCTAGTGTTCTGAATATGAGTATAGCCACTCGTGCTCTTTTCTGATTGTTGTTTGCATGAAATATCTTTTACTAACTGCACTTTCAACCTGTTTTTGTCATTGGGTCTAAAGTGGGTCTTCTGTAGGTGGCATACAGGCATGTCCTGATTTTTGTTCCATTCTGGCAGTCTATGTCTTTTGATTGGGGAGTTTAATCCATTCATATTTATGTCATTATTGTAAAGGTAGTGCTTTCTTCAATGATTTTGTCTTTTGGATTTTATTTTTCATATATATCTTTTACTTTACATAGTTTTCCTTTCTGCACTCTTCTCCAGACCTCTCTCTCCTGCTTTTCATATCTGACTGTAGTGCTACTTTTAATATTTCTTGCAGAGGTTTTCTTAGTCATAAATTCTCTCAGTGATAGTTTATCTGAAAATATTTTAATTTCCCCTTTGTTTTTTTTCTGTATGGCAGGGTCATATTTCATTATTTTTCTATGTGAATATCCTGTTACTGCAGCATCATTTGTTGAGTTTTTATTTGTTTGTTTTGCTTTTATTTGGGGCGGGGGGAGCACATGGACTGGGAATCGAACCTGGGCCTCCTGCATGGCAGGTGAGAATTCTATCACTGAACTATCCTTGTATCTCCTCCCCCTCATTTTTGAAGGACAGTTTTCTGGATATAGAATTCTTGGTTGGTAGTTTTTCTCTTTTAGAATCTTAAGTATATCACACAATTGCCTTCTTGCCTCCATGGTTCCTGCTGAGAAATCCACACATAGTCTTATTGAGTCTCCTTTGTATGTGATGGGTTGCTTTTCTCTTGCTGCTTTAAAAATTCTTTGTCTTTGACATTTAGTACTCTGATTAGTAAATGTCTTGGAGTATGTCTGTTTGAATCTCTTCTGTTTGGGGTATGCTGCAATTCATAGATTTTTTATTCTATGTCTTTCATAAGAGATGGGAAATTGTCAGTGATTATATCCTCCATTAGTCTTTCTCCTCCTTTCCCAATCTTTTCTGCTTCTGGGACACCCACAGCATGTATATTCATGTGCTTCATGTTGCCATGCAATTTCCTGAGACTCTGCTCATATTTTTCCATTCTTTTCCCTGTCAGAATTCAGATATCCAGTCCTCTAATTCACTAACCTTTTCTTGTACCTCTTCAAATCTATTGTTGTAAGTTTCCACCTGTTTTTATCATCTCTTCGAATGTGCCTTTCATTCACATAAGTTCTGTGATTTGTTTTTTTTAAACTTTTGAGTTCTTCTTTTTGTTTGCCCAGTGTCTTCTTTATATACTCCCTCAACAATTTGATTTGATTTTTCATGAGATTTTGCATATCTGTCTGAACATCCTGAATTAGTTGTTTCAACTCCTGTATCACATTTGTTCCAAATCTTCAGTTGTCCTAGTATGAGTTGTTTTTCTTTTGCTGGTGTCTAGGCATTTGATTTCCTTAATTAGTTTACTCTGGAGGCTGTTTTCACTGTTTTACCTAGGGTTTTCTTGCTGGATGGCTTTGTTCTCTATTTGTTCTTTTACATTCAGTCAGACTTCCTCTAGACCTGTAGCATAGGTTCTGCTTAACTCATCAGAATTTTTCAGTTCTTACTTTTCTGTTTCTTGACCTGCTTATATGGAGTCTTTTTTTTTTTTTGAGGTGAGTGAGTCTCCTCAGATATTATAGATCCTAGTCAGATTTTTCCAGGTTAGACAGACCCACTTCTAAGGAGGAAAGAGTAGAGAGCATCAGTTTTCCCTGATGGTGAGACCCGGCAGGTTGTTAGACTTTCTTATGAAGCCTCTAGACTTTGAGCTTTTCTTATCCTGCCCAGCATGTGCACTTGTCTGCCTGCAGCTTCCCATAAGTGTAAAATAATGTGGTGGCTTTAATTTCAGCACACTGTCCCTGCCAGGGGTGTGGTTGAGACACAGGTGAAGTAGTAGGATGGCTTTGATTGCTTGTATTTTCCAGCCCCTGGGGTCTGAATTCCTTGAAGAAGGAATTCCACTTGAGCTGGGCCCCACACCTTTTCTTGGGGAAAAGACACCTGACTAGTTATTTTGTCTCTTAGAGAATCTTTAGTTCCACCCTTGCCTGGGGCAATGCTGAAGCTTAAGAGTGCTTGCAGTTCTATCTAATGAACTATTAAGAAGTAAAACAAAAAAGCGAAAAGTTTTTTCAGATTCAGACCTGCTCTTTGGGTTTGTCAATCAAGAGCTTGAGTTGGTTTGTGGCTTTATGTCTCTCCAGGCTCCATGTGACCTTTTTTGGGGGGGGAGCCCAGACCTTTTCCAGTATTTTGTGCTGTCCAACTCAAAATGCCTCTTTTTTAAAATTCTTTCCATCAGTGTCACCCCCTCCCTGCTGGGGCAAAAACTCCTACCTCCTTTAGTGCTTATTCCAGGTTTATCTGTGCTGGGGGCCTGTTTCAGTAGTCAAAATTTGTTAATAAAAACCATCATTGGAACTTGGTTGCTGCTAGTAAAGTCTGTTATCTTTCCCTTGGGGAACCAGCCTGCATTACCTTGGGGGAAGAGGTGCTGGTCTCCATGGATTGGAGGACTTACAGTTCTTTGTGGGATCTCAGCCATTTCACCTGTTCCAGACTGGTGTATGCTGTGTGTCCTGTCACTGATGTTCCCCCAGCAGTTGTTCTGTACAATACCTGGCTATTTACTAGGAGCTCTAGAGACAAACTAAATTGCACACCCCACTATGGTGCCATTTTGCCTCACCTATCCATTCACTTTTTATTTGGTCTAACTGGTCATCTTCTTCTATTGTATTCTCTTATATACTCTTTGAGTGATTCCAAAAACTGATAGCTCCTGGCCAATGGCTTTTGGTATTTCTATCCAGCTAAAAAAGATCATTTTCATCATTCTGAAAAGAAAGAAGCAAAGAAATGTTAACATGTATGTGATAGAATACAAACAGCCATGTTGTCCTTGAAGTATACTTCTTTTTGTACCAAGAGAAGAAAAGACTACATTTTCTAACATTTTCATAGTTCTTGTTGCCACAGAAAATCAGAAATACAGGTTTTCTATTATTTTTTAATTGAAAATAGAGAGCTCATGGAAAATCTTTGTGGAAAATGTCCTTAAAATGCAATGATCTTGTAGATGTATTTGGAGACTTTACTTGTGATAGGTTAGTAATCATATTTATTTGATTCATGTGCATTCTTTTTACCATACACCTCCGCTGTGGAATGCACTTCATTCAATGTAAGATGAGAAATATAAACTAAAAAAAGCATCTGTTTTACAAGGAACCTGTCTGTGAGGAAGCCAAGGTTAGCCACTTAATAAGTAGATGTTGACCCTGGTCATAGCACTAAATTCTGACAGAAATGTGGTTCCCATCAATTCAGTATGTAACACCCTTTAGATTGAAATGACTACAACATAAAGGGATTGGCATGTTAAGGCTGACTTTTGTCATCACTGATGCAACATCATACCTGACATCTTGCATTTATATGGTACTTTATTTTTCAAAAGCAGTTTCAATCCTTTGATATTTCATTCCGTAAACATGCATTGTGTTCTTACAGTGATTGTAATATAAAGGGGAAAAAAAAGCACAGTACCTGCATTAAAGGACATATAATCTAATGGGGAGACAGACATATAAGTAGGCAAAAGTACAATAACACAGAATAAATGCAAATGAATAATTCTGAGTAGGGGAGATGAGGAGGAAAGACGAGGAAGCCACTAATTTTGTTGTCTTATTTGAGCTGCCTTACAGTGTAATCCTTTGAGGTAGGTAAGGAAAGCGTTGCTGTCTGCATCTTATTGATGACAAAACAGACTCTCAGGTGGGTGAAGTGCTTTGCCTGAGGTCACACAGCTACATAATGGCATGGCTTGTGTCTTCTGGTTCCTCAGCCGGTGCTTCCTACACTCTGTGGCCTTGACCCAAATCACTCCTCATGTTCTGTCATAGAATTGCTCTGTGTCCTTAATTGATCCATAGTTGGTGCAAAGAAAATGCTGTTTGACAAAAGTTGGCCTGCTCTGAGCTTTCACTGATGTGAATTCGAATCACATTTCTGAGGGCACGTTTCAGGCAGTCTCTGAAAAAGGCATTCTTGGGATTTTGCATTTTTATTAAAAAGGGACTATGGTTTTCTGTATAGGAATTTAATGAGGTTTTATTCATATTTAAATATTCGAATAATTATATTCACTTATATGATAAAAGCAAATTTGAAGCATGTGGCTTTTTGGCCAAAATAAATCTTCAGAACAATAACAATTCTGGTTCAATCAAACTATAGTTGGATTCAGTAAAGAAAGAAAATAACTGACATTCTAATTTCTATTTTTCTAGACAGAGTGGAGATATTTTAATCTTTTTCTAATGGTTGCAATAGTTCTTGTTTCCTCAAAACGTTGGAAATGTGAGTTGTCTTCTTAGGATACGTATACAAGCACTTTGGCTTAAGTTCCCACCGCCCATGGAACAACCAGACTGAGCTTGAATGAAATTAAATTACACAACGATAGCTATTGTGTAGAGAATATCAGAAACCTTTTGGGTAGTAGCAGGCCACGCAATCCAAATTATGAAGAATAAAGATTTCTAAGCTACACTCTGACCAACTTTGAGAGTGTGAAAAGGAAACTAATTGTTTTAGTCTTAACTATATTGATTATGTTGGAGTCCTAATTGCATCAGATAGACATAATATAGACATAAGGTGCTGAACTGCTGGGATAATGCAGCTGGACTTGTTGCAAACACTGATATAATTAAGGATTTGTTAACACTTGTATAATAAACCTCTATTATACAAGGACTTTTAACTAAGTATTAAAAATTCATTCTCAGCTGCAACTTGCCATTCATGGTCTCAGCTAGGAAGCAATTTTCTTTTTACAAATTAAATAAAAAGTCTTCTTTTGTAGAGCTCTGTAGCTGATTTTCCTTTAATGAAAAGTTTCGTGCATGTGTCTCCCTTCTCAAAAGGAAAATTCCTGATATGCTGGAAGTAAAAGAGGAACCAATTCATTTCTACATCTGAGTTCTTTCTCATCATGTAGAGAGTTCCTTTTAAAATATATTTGCTTTATTAATTTGTTTTTAATTTGAAAAGGAATTCATGCTTCTGTAAGAGGACAAATAAAACAAAAATGTGTAAAGAAAATGTCAACAACCTGCTCCTTTTCTACTCATTCCCACCCAACTGATACCTACATTTGGCATATATTATGCTACCTGTTTCTGCATTTTTATTCAAACATACATGTATTTATTGCTTTGTTCCCCCCACGCATTTGAAAAAAAAATCGAACTTGAACACATTTACTCTAAATCTCATCCCTCAAATGTAGCTAGATTTCTTTTTTTCTGACAAGGCCCATAGATGGGACAACAAATAGTCATCCTTCTACTCTTGGATAAATTTACATATACATAAATTATGAATTTGGAGTTATCAAGTTAAAAGAAAAAAAAAGAGAAATAATGACCTGCCGTGTGGAATCATTTGTCTTCAGATAATTTTCCTCAATCCCATTCATACTCATACCAGCTTTTCAAGTCCTGGCAGGAGAGGTCCAGTGGGCAACACAATGGCTCTGTGGATGGAGGCACAGTCTGCGCTGAGTTTGGATGTTCCAGAAAAATAGCTGAGATTCATTACCTACTCCATTCCAGCTTCAATGGTTTTTACTGAACTCCGTGTCCCCAATGAAACAGTCATTCAGTTCTTTGACCATAAATATTTTATAGGCATTCTTCCTGTCACTTGAGGAAGAAAGAGGTGTTACAGTACCCAATTAACCACAGCTTGAAAAACAGTTTTGTTGAAGTCACATAGTTCCTTATCCCAATATCTCAAAATTTACAGTTTTTATTTTAGTGGTGCTGGGATAAATAGGAAGAGAAATAATAGCACTCACTTTAAAAAAGTGAATTGCTCTGATGATCTTTATTATTAATTCCTGTGATGTTGCATTTATCGTATTAGCTTTTTATTGCTGCATGAGAATCTTACCACCTCTATTATTTCACAGGGTCAGGAACCTGGACAAATCTTAGCTAGGTCTTCTGTGCAGGATCACAAGGTCTGCCATTGAGATGTTGGCTGGGTATGCGATTTCACCTGAGGCGCGGGTTCTCTTCCTGGCTCGTTGGTTGTTGGCAGTTGTAGGACTGAAGCTCTCAGCTCCTAGAAGCTGTCTTCCAGTCCTGACCAGGTGGCTTTCTGCACAACACAGCAGTTTGCTTCCTCAAGGCTAGAGGGAGAGCCCTCATTCTCTCTCCAGTGTGCTAAGATAGTCTTACAAAGTGACAACATAGTGGGAGTGGAATCCATCACTTTTGCATTGTTCTCTTGGTTTTTAACAAGTCACTTGTTCCACCAACACTGAAGGAGAGGAGATTTTATAAGAGTGTGAATCATTGTCAGTCATATGATATCCATCATATTTATGCATGCACACGTTTATTGGTGATCATATTTTTGTTAATTAAGTTAGTAAAATAGAAACCTCATTTCATTCCACTTTGAAATCTTCACTGATATGAAATTTCTTGTAGATGGCTCATTCACTAGTAACAATTTTAATATTTATGCACTTTAACATCTTAGATTTTGCTCTAAAATGTATTTTACAGATGCTTACTTTCTAAAGAAAAATTATCTATATGCAATTTTACTTATCTGACTTGAACCCATCTCTAAGCACGTCTGTGATTGTAACTTGCCATCTTCACTGATATCCTCTGGTTTTTAAAGTGTAAAGAATCTCTTTTATTCATCTGTTCATTATTAACTTTTTTATCCCAATCCTTTTCTTTGTTATATCCTTTCATATACATTGTCTACTGAAAAGTAAAAATGACTTACCAAATTCTTAGATCCTGCCAATAGGACTATAAATTGGTTCATCCACTTTGGCCACACACAGACACACACACACACAATACACAGAAGTGGTATTATCTTGCAAAGTTGAAGATGCACAACTCCATGACTCAGCAATTCACCATAGGTATATATTCCAGAGAAATTCCTACATAGAAATTTTCATAATACCATTATTTCACGTAGCAAAAACTGGAGACACTCAATGGCTTTTTGGCTGAAGGATTGAAAAATAAATTATGGCATTCAACACTGGAATAGCATACTGCAGAGAAATGGAATGAATGATATTAATATGGGAAAACCTCACAAAAATGCTGAAGGGGGAAAAAAAAGCAGTGATAGAATACTTTCAATGTGCAAAAATGTTTTTATAAAATTCAAACTATGCCAAACAACACATTATTTAGAGATGCATAAGTACAAGTAAAACAAGAAAAGGAAATAAAGGAATTACCCAAAATTTGGGCAAGTTAGAGGTTATGAACATGGGGGAAGGAGGTATGATGGTGTTATAAACTTTTAGTAATGTTCTTTTTTTAACATAGTGTGTACACAAATATTTGTTTTTTATTGTTCTATATACATTGCATACACTGGTTGATGTTATATAAATATTCTTTAATATAAAAATAAATATTTCATAATAAAATTTAAAATAAGCACTTCAATAAATTATATAAATTCTAGGTTTTGGGTTTTAAGGTTGCAGATAGATGAAGAAGAAGGGACTCAAAGCAGTAAAGAGAAAGGTTAGATGGGTCTTTCTTGCTTAGAGCATATTCAGAATGTTATAGAGTATGGGGAGGAGAATGCTGAGGATCTGAATGGGAAAAGGTGGAGAGGGAGTGTTGAGGGTGAAGGACCGCACATACCACTTGGTAATTCAGTGTCTAAAGGAGGCCAGGAAGGAACAATGACAGTGGCAAGAAATGAGATTGTGTGGAACTACAACTACTCCCACTTAAGTGTGTCCCCAGGTCAATTCTTCTTCCTTCTGTAATCTTGCTCCTGCATTAGTATTTAGGTCTGAAAATCAGATGACAAGTCTGGATTGGACATTGAAATTTATGGTTCATCTCTGGATTAGGTGATGAGTGTAGATGATATTGCCTAGGGAGAGAGTATAGATTTAGAAAAAAAAATGGTAGAATACCTTGAGGAACTCCATTTAATGGCCTGCTAAAAGATGATGAGCTACAAAACATTGGTCTGTGTGGTATGAGGAAAATTATATTAATCTAAGAAGCAATAGTGCAAATGTTTAAGGATTACTGAGATTATATATATGTGTGTGTGTGTATATATATATATAGTATCAAATGCAGAGTAAGCCTTATGTAAATAGCAAGAGTTATTATCAATCTTATAATAATATTGTACTTCTTAATATAGTGATCTTCTTTTCCTATTTGTCATTTCATCTCCCGGTAGCTTCCATTAGGCTGCAGTTACTGCAGAGCAGACAACCAGTATTATAATTAGTCACCATATTTTATAGCCAGACCTAAATGAGTGGGACTGGTTAAGAGCCTAAGAATGGCTCCAGGCCTCTCTCTTGTATAAATCACTCCTGTGTGGAGATAGCTAAGCTTCTGTAGGGCAAAGTTACTGTATTGACCATTATTTAATATACTTATGCTGTGTGGTCATGTTTCTTGGTATTCACTCAATACCATTTCTGACTCCAATAACATCTATACTGGAAGTATCTTCTGGCCTCAGATTGGCTTAATCCTTTGACTCAACAGTTGGGTAAAACACTCTTTTATCAGTCACATTTCTGGAGGAATATGCATAAGCATTCTCTCCACAAAACTACAATTTGGAACTTAAAAGATAAATCCCAGTGTCCTTGCGCATTTTTTCACTTTTCTGTCTTGATTTCTTCCCACGATTTGTATAGATATCTGATTTTCCTACTAAATTTTAAATTCACTTGAGAGGGGAGAACATGTCTTATTCATCTCAATATTCTCCCTAGCACCAGGTAAATACTTGTTAAGTTAAAAAGAATATATGACTGGGGTGGTAAATATTTGCGATAAGCCTATAGCAACTTACCGTTCTAACAAATTAAAACGTCTTTAAAAGAACAACAAGAACAGCACGTGCATATTAACAGTTATGTCAAAGGGACATAGGTGCCACTGAAAAAGTTTCCAATGGCCAAAGCTGGAATAATTTGAGCACCAAATTATTTAAAGAAATACTGGAATATAATGCAAAGTATACTGATAAAAATGAATTATTGAATAAATTGATGAGGGAAGATAGACACATCTTTAGTTTGGAAGAATTCCAAGTAATTTTGTGCATATTCTGTCCTCAAGGAGGTTTAGTATAACTCCCAAGTCCTTGAGTAGGCCTGCATGTCGAGACTTCTTCCCAAGAGTACCATGTAGAAAGGGGAAGAAAGTAATTTTATGATGGAGAAACCTGAGAGACAATACCTGAGTCAGGTGATCAAGATCAACATCAAGAGCGATGGGTCATGTTGATAAGAATGGCATGTAACCTCTGTGATCTTACTCTCAAAAGTTCATAATCAAAGTCTAGCCACGAGAAAAACACCAATTGAAGGACATTCCACAAAAGATTGAATTGGTACCCCTCAAAATACCAAGGCCACCAAAAACCAAGATGGTTTGAGAAACTAAGAAACAAAGCTGAGGAGATATGATGACCAAATGTACTGTGGTATTCTGGTTGAGATCCTGGAATTGAGAGATGGCATACAGTAAAAACTAGGGGCATCTGAATAAGTCTAAAATTTAGTTAATGTATCAACATTGGTTCCATGATTTAACAATTGTATCATAGTAACATAGTATGTTAATAGGGAAAACTGGATATGGATTATATAGGAACTCTATATTATCTGCATAAATTTTTCTGTATATCTAAAACTGTTCAAAAAATAATGTCTATTAGAAAAAAGAATATTAAAGGCATAGAATCCAAGCAATCATTTAAGTAGACATGTCCAAAAGTGTATTTTGTTTCTTATTTCACATTTGCTAAAATGAACTTTGTATTCTGTCTTATTTTACAGTTCTCTCTTAGAAGCTAATGAGTTTGAAAGCTCCCTGAGATCCAACCTTGCCTGCTGTACCAGTATTTTAACTAATCCTGTGTTTTTGGCACATGACAGATATGAGTTTAAATCCCACTTGTATTTTAGGAGCTATGTGACAATGTGTGATAACCTCACTGACTCCATTTTCTCATTAGCTGGAATTCCAAGGATTCCAAAATCCTTGGAATATTTTATGGATAAAATAACATAGGTAAAGCAGTTTTCACAGTTTGATTCAATATTATCATCAGTATAGATCTCAATTTTCTTATTTAATCTCATATTTTATTCTCCTTTCTATACATGAACATTGGCTGAAAGACAGAAATATTTTCACACAATCACAATTCTCTCAAAAGGAAATGTGAAATAATGCAGCAGAATTCCCAAGATTAGGGAAATAAATGTGAAATCACGGTGTTGGTTAGCATAGTAAAGATTTAATGGATCAATCACTTCCAGTTAACTTAAATAGAAAAGATAGAATGCTTTAAAATAAGAAAATTTGTGGGGGCACTCCAGCTGAAACACCCACTGAATGATGATCAAGTTTTTGTTTTTTTGACTTTTTAAATTGTATAATATAACATATATATATAGTAAAGAAAGAAAAAAATCAATAATTTTCAAAGCACTCTTCAACAAGTAGTTACAAGACAGATCCCAAAATTTGTCATGGGCTACCATGCCATCATCTCAGATTTTTCCTTCTAGCTGCTCCAGAATACTGGAGGCTAGAAGGAATATATATATATTTTTATCATCACAATAGACTTTTGTATGTGTGTGTGAAAAATAACATATATACAAAAAAGGAATAAATTTCAAAGCACAGCACAACAATTAGTTGCAGACAGATTTCAGAGTTTGGTATGGGTTACAATTCCACAATTTAGGTTTTTACTTCTATCTGCTCTAAGATACTCCAGACTAACAGAAATATCAATGTAATGAATGATTCAGCAATCATACTCATTTGTTAAACCCTACCTTCTCTGTATAACTGCACTATCACCTTTGATCTTTCTCCCACTCTTTAGGGGTATTTGGGGGATGCCAATTCTAAATTTTTCATGTTGGAAGGGGCTGTTAATAATATGAGATGGGGAATGGAACTAACTGATGATTCTGGAGAGGCTGGGCCCTCTAGGTTTCAGGACTTATCTGGTCCATGAACCTATCAGGAGGTTGTAGGTTTCTGGAAAGTTACCTGTGTGCATGGAACCATTGTAGAATCTTGTATTTTGTCTTAGGTGTTCTTGAGGATTGGCTGGAATGGTTTAGGTTGGGGGGTTGGCAAGTTATGGTAGGTAGCAATGTCTAAGTAAAGCTTGCATAAGAGTGACCCCCAGAGTAGCCTCTTGACTCTATTTGAACTCTCTCAGCCACTGATACCTTATTTGTTATTACGACTTTTCTCCCTTTTGGTCAGGAAAGCATTGTTGACCCTATGGTGCCAGGGCCAGACTCATCCCTGGGAGTCATTTACCATGCTGTCAGGAAAACTTTCACCCCTGGAAGGGTGGTCAAGTTTTATTGAAGTAGTTTAATTAGCTAGGGGAATCCAGTTGTCTTAATATCTTTGTTCCTCATTTTCCTTTCCCTGACGTTCAAGTATGTGTTGACTAGATGAAAATCTCCATTTTCACCCTACTTTGATGACTTCAAAAAATTTCAGCTTGACTGCTGATCTGAGTCAGGCATTTTGGGCCTAAACTTGGTTATGTTTAGACATATTTGAAGTAAGCACAAGTAATTTACATTAATAGATAACTAGGACGTATATGCTCCTGAGAACTAAATAGAACTTTGATGGCCTGAAAGAGTAAATACCTTTTTCCAAAGTTACCCAATTTGCAACTAAGGCAAATGCTAAATAGAAACTCTTCAAGATGTAATAGTTTGGAGACAGAAATTTCTTTATCTTTTCAATGCTGATGAACACTACTTTTCACAAAGTGTCACCTAAACATTGCATAACAACCAAAATTTCAAGTCTTTTATTATATGCTCTATCACAATGCTAACTTTAAAGAGATTTGAATATTTAGTATTGATAGTTGAGCCACAGAAACTGAAGAGCCTGAGCAGTTCCTGACTCTAAATATTACTTCCTCATTGTCAAATGTTAATTTACTATAAATGTAATTGGTGAGGATGATGATGATGATGATGTAGTAATGGGCAATACAAGAAAGGAATCTACCTACTACTACCGTGTTCTCTCCTTGAGAAACATGTTTATAGCGATTCCTCCCAAATCCTTCAGCATGTTCAAATTTGAGTATACTGACAAGCTTGAACAAACTGAAAATAATCAGATTACATGCATCTTTTCTTTCCTTACTTTGTGGATGAGGATATCCGAAAGTGTTATCCAGACATTGCTTTTCACATACATTCATTAGTAATTCAAAGATTTAGTAGCTGATGGTGATGTTAGTGTAATTAGCGAGAATAAAATGGAAGAAATGCATGTTGCTATAGCAATGTGTTCATCATGAATGATCTACAGCATAAACACCCAGATTAATTTACAAGATGCCAGGTAGAAAACTGCACGGCTGACTAGGCTACTCTCAGATGCCACAGTATTTGTTTTTATTAAGTATAAACATTACAGTGGAGCTTTCAAGGTATATGTACTTGTCACTGTCAATCACACAAAGGTTGCATTCCCAAAGAATTTTCAATTCATTTTAAATTTTTAACAGATGAAGGGAAACATTTTTTTTTTTTGCAGAGAATTAAAAAAAAATACCAGTCCAGATGACATTTTGACACAGAAACAAGCTTACCAATCTCCTTGTGCATGGGTAGAGTTTCTGTTTCATCTTCACACTTGCTTTTAATACCAGAGTATGGGGGTTTTAATGTGCAAGTGGATTTAAAAATACCAAGATTGGAAGCCATGGTGTCAGGAAACTTCTTAAGAAAGCACTTGTGGATATGACCATAAGCCGGATGACATTTTAGCCCACCATGGTTTAGGTTATTACTAGAAGCTCAAAGCAAAAAAAGGCATCCTTACCTCACTGGGCAGGGAAATGTGATACAGGGTATATATATAGGGGTGTGTTTATGAGCAAGTCTGAAAGATACACTTGCCAACTGGGTGCTTGTTGCAGATGGTATTTTGGGGCCTGGAGCCAGACACTTGGGCTGGTACGAGAGACTCTCGCATTCCACAGCTGGGATGGTTCGGTGGGGTAGCCTTGGCACAATGGGACCTGGCTTCCTGTTTCTGCATCTTCTGATTAGGTCAGTTTTGGAGTTGGGCGAAAGTTAGAAGGGGCTAGAATGGGGTGAATAGGTTAAGAGAAAAGCTGAAGAATTCAGTAGAGCAAGGCTCAGATGATTTCTTCTGCATTCCTTACTATTGTTGCATGTCTCACAGGGTGATTGGAGGCTGTATGCTACCTGTGTGGATTGTGTGCATTTGACAGTATTTTTACTGTCAATTTATTTAGCAGGTAAAAATAGTAGGAAAGGCTCTGATGTGGCTGGCCATTGAGTTTTACTCAAAATATTGTTTCAGAAGATTATGTGGGGATGGCACGTTCTAGTGCAACACTTGGAATTCAAATCAGCATATGCTTCTAGAACACCTGTCTAAGTAAGACAAAGTCGTCGTCTTTGGGCAGCACACAACTTGTAAGGATCCCTGCTACTGAGCTATTGATAGTGTGCCAACATGTTTGAGGGCAGGACCTTCAAGGACATCAGAAAGAGTAGGGGAGCTGTGGCTGTGTATTTCTTGCAGCCTAGAGAACCATTGGGTCTCTGGGAATAATTCCCAACATCTGGTTAAACCATGTAAATGCTCAGATTTGGCCAAGGGGATTCTTAGACTTTAAGCCAGTCTTGGCATTCACCAGTACTATTCCTGTGAGGTTTAGCTTGGAGGATAGAGTTTGCCAAACCCAAGTTTGGACCCTGCATTATTTAGGCTGAGTAGACAGACTCTGTGTAGAGGAAATGAGCAATAAACATTGTGTCCTTTGGGGTTCCACAAAGGAAAACAATAAACTTGCCTCAATCACAATTCCAATAAAGGATGGGTTACTTCAGGCCAGTGGCCAAATGGAGGTTACTACAGGCAGTCAGCCCTTGAAGAGAACCAGTAACTTTCTTTTCTTACCCCACCAGTCAGGGAGTCAATTGCTGGCCACCAATGAAGTTGGTGTTAATCTAATCAGGATGTTTTGCCTTAACTTCTGGTGTGGCTTTTTGGCAGATTGAGGAGAAAGAAAGGATTTTTTTTTTAATGCTACATATCCAAGCTGTTTGTTTGGGTAAGTGTCCCTGCTGTTTCCCCAATACAAATTTTGTATCCGTAAAACCGATTTAGGCATTTAAACTTTGTACATTGTTACTTAAAGTCTAGCACCGTGGTTTTCAACCTGGGTGATTTGGTTCCCAGGAGACTTTTCAAAGTATCTGGACACAAATTTGATTATTTCAACTCGGGGTTGGGGTGTGTTCCTGGACTGTATAGGGTAAAGGCCAGACATGCTGCTAAATATTCTACAATGCACAGGATAGTTCCCCACATCAAAATTTTATCTGTTCTAAATGCTGAGAGCACCAAGGATTAAAAAATATTGATTTAATATAATGTTATGATAGAATCTGGACAGTGATCCAGTGTTTAGTAAAATACATTTGAAGGTGCATGTAAAGCCATGCGTGAGAATTTTATCATCATCAGTGGTATTAGGTATTGTTTGCAAGGTATGTCATGTCAAATCCTGAGAAAACTTGTAACAGCAAAGGTAAGTAGCAATTGAATAATAATTTAGATTCTCTTTTCAAATCTAGAGTGGAGTGAAGGGGAAAAATATTCAGTATTTTGAATTCAATGTTCAAAATGACAATATGATTTCTGAAATGATGAATATTTTCCCCTTCAATTTCTGGCTTAAAATATGGGGAAATAACCATCTGGAAAAGCGGTAGGTAGTATTCCAATGTCCTCTTACCTGTCTATTATCTTGGAAACAGGAATATAGTATTATAAACCCTAATTCAGTAAAGTAGCACCTGTAGTTTATTAAATATTTATGTTGCAAACTGATATACATGGATTTTATCATTTGAGGTCCACAATAATTCTGCCAGATAGGAATGATTATTCCATGCTATAAATAGGATGTCAGTGAGGTAGGATCTCTTCAGAGCTCTAGGCCTGTGTGCTTTCTACCTCACTAAATACCTCTGACTCTGAAAAACACTTGGCCATAAAATGCTAATATTACTGGACTGATTTCTGGGTTTGAGAAACACAGATCCTGGAATGAAGGAGAAAGGAAGAGAAAGAACACCCCTGTCTTCAGCTTTCTGTCTTACCTTCATGTAAGATTTCAAAGTTGGCAATTTTTTTCTTACTTGTTTGCAAATTCTTCTCTATTCCTCCAGGGCTCATGCCATAGCACCAGAATACAAGATCCTTCCTCCTGTTCTAGTGAGTGCCAAAAACTCAGTTTGTCTATCTCCTGGCGTCCCTGTCGAAAGCCCCCTTCCTGTAATGTGACTGACTTTGATAGGTCACATTGACTTCTACAAAAATGTATGTTTTTATAGAGGATGCCAATGATACTTGGCCATCCGGAAGTGTAGTGGCTGGAAAAATCCACGTGTGGGGGAAACTAGCAGGAATTTGGCTGAGTCAGGCATCATTCTGTCGACAAGCTGAGCCCCTTTGGGCAATTCATTTGAATTCCCAGGGCTTCTGCCTTGTCATCTATAGGTTGAAGAGGTTGAATAGAGACTGAAAAAGATGTTGAGATAAAAGGTATTAACAGTGTAGAGATGTGTAGATAAAGATCTCCAAATACATTAAAAAGTCTAGAAGAATGCACAACAAAACAAATTGCTAATAATGGTTACTTTTTTGGGTGGCAAGAAGGATGTAGTAGCTCTGTACTTTTTACTATATATATATAGTGTATATATATACACTTCTAAAATGTGCATATTTTCAATATGCATATGTTATGATTTTTAAATAATTAAAAAATAAAGATCAGTGAAATGAAATGAAGTCATCTGTAAAATGTCTTGTAATATTCACACCCCATGATTAGGTGGTTTTGTTTGGCACAGCACAATTTTCTTTATAAAGTTAATTAAAAGAAATAAAGATGGGTAAGGAGTGGTATCAGGTGTTTTCTGGAGTGGGTAACTTTTTGCTCTAAGGGGATTTGCATTTGTTGGTGTGTTAGTGTTGATGCTTGTTTTATAAGCTCACCGTGGAATAAATGACTGATATTCCCTGTGATTTAAGAAATCCTTTCATAACACAAGTCAGACTACGTCACACATCATCTCTACTCCAAAATATCCTCATTTCATGCAGAGTAAAAGCCTAAATCCTGGCAAATGGCCTCAAGGGCCCGACATGATCTCTCCACACATCTAAACCCCTCCTGACCTCCAAACTCCGTCTCAGCTTCATTCTCTTCATTCACTCTGCTTCAGCCCTGTGTACTCTGCCTCAGGACCTTTGCAGTGGCTCTTTCCTCTGCTTGGAATCCTCTTCCTCCAGGTATCAACAGAATGAATTCCCTCACCTATTTCAAAACCTTTCTTCAATGTCAGCTTCTTAATAGTGGGTAAGAGAAAAAGTCAAAAAGAACAAGTGGTCAGGCCATCTTGTTGAAATTGCTCCTTGCCCTGGTCTCCAGACCCTATTTACTCTACTAGACTTGTTATTTTTTTTTTCCATTTCCCTTGTTTACCATGTTACTGTTAAATGTCTGTATTCCCTCAAGAATATATAAGTCCCCTTGACTTTTTCCAAGTACCTAGAACAGTACCCAGAACCTAATAGGCTCTCAATAAATGTAAGCTGAATGTGTGAATGCAGACTCTATCTAGATCTTTTATAGTTTGGGACATTTACTTGGGCCAAATTCTGATTTTTTTTTTCTCATTTGGATTCATTCTGCTGGAAGGTATGAAAGAGAAAATCGTGTTTTACATATTTTTAATTATTGAAAGACGTTTGATTTCAATAAACTTTATATTTGGAATAACAGTCTTGGTCTTGTCTTATTTTATCTGATATTTAATACGATGAGAGGAAAACAGGCTATATAAAACTACCTGATATAAATGTATATTTGAAATTATGGATGGATTATAACTTTCAGAATCTTTCTGCTTTCCTTCTACTATACACTAACTGCTTAAAGAATCACTGTATATTAATGAGAAAACTGAATATCCAAGTGTTCCAATGAGAATATTAGCTGTATTGCCTCAGATATTATCAAAAAAAATTATTCAGAAGTTATCCATGGATTGTTTCTGTTTGAGAATTATAAAATGAAAAGATTTTTATCTTCACTGAAGATAAATAATATCTAATCTTAAAGCATATGGTAGTTCACAATTAGAAATCACAGAATGTTTAAAAAAAAAAAAAAAAGAGGGTGCATGGGTGGTTCCGTGGCAGAGTGCTTGCCTTTCATGTGGGAGATGCAGGTTCGATTCCCAGACCATGCATCTAAAATAAAAAACAAACAAACAGAAAAACTCTGAAATTTTTTGTTATATTTGGTTTATAGGGATATGGGCTCTACATAAATAGAATTAGAAAATTATCCATTGGTGTATGGACTTAGCTCTAGCTTCCTGGTTGCTGAACCAAATATCACCCTATGGGTTGGCTTAAAGAACAGGAATTTATTGGCCCGCAGTTTTGAGGGTAGGAGCCATCCAAAATGGAGGAATCAATGAGATAGTGTTTTTCCCCCAAAGACTGTGGCACTCTGGAGCTGCCTGCTGGCCCTTCTTATCCTCAGTCCTTGGCGCTTCTGTCACATGTCAAGGCACATAGTGGTATCTTTTTCTTTCTCTTCCTGGTTCCATTGCCCTCCAGCTTCTCTTCCTCCACAAGGCTTCCTCTTCATAAAACCTCGCATAACAGGGTTAAGGCCCAACGTTGTTCAATTGGGCTATACCTTAACTAAAAATAACACCTTCAAAGCATCTTATTACCAATGGGTTGTACCCACAGGAATGGATTCAAGTTAAGAATATGTTTTTTTTTCCCCCCTGGGGTGCATAAATGAATTTACCATTGATATGCATTTTTTAATTAAGAGAAGAAGTGTACAGTTATTATAATTTTGTGTGTCAATTCTGTGTTCGTATGTCATTAAAGTTGTATTTGTACCAAGCAGTGTCCCTACATACAAGTCCTGCAAATCCTCAGTGAAGATGTACTTCAGATTCTGAAATAGGCAACATACATACATACCTTAAGGAGGTAAAAAAAAAACAAACATCAAATTACTCACTTATTTAGTGGGATCCCAGTGTGTTTAAATCCAAAAACCTACATTCTTTCCTAGGGTATATTGCTTTTTCACTACCTTTGGGAGTTTTTGATGAGGGAGCAAAAAAATAAAATTGCTCTAGATATCACAGAGGTTTGTACCTAACTGAATCTTTGGAATAATGGGGAAATGCATAATTAGATTTTATTGCATTTGTTTCTAAGATGTCATAATCATATAGTAAAGTCAGGTATGGTCTCATTACATCACCCAGGTGATGTAAATCTCATATTACAAGCTCATCTAGAGCACAGTCTGTGCTGAGCCTGCCCTCCTGCTCCCTCCATTTCATCTACAGTGCCTTGCCGGAAGCAGACATTCATGTGCAGTTGTTGGCTGTTAGGTATCAGGGCAGAACAGAAGGTGGGGTTTAGGACTCCGCGGAATAGCAATGTTCCAGTTCTGGGGTGAGGCCAGGGAGACAATCAGAGAGACAGAACAAAAGCAGCCAGAGAATTGGGAAGAAATTCATAAAAGTACACAAGAGTGGTGTCATGGAAACCAAGGGAAAAGGGCACATCGAAAAGGAAGGTGTGGTCAAGAATAGCAAATGCTGCAGAGCCCAAGGATCAAATACTTTTTCTGCAGCTGCCCCAGCTGCCGCTTCATCTCTACACGGTGATATTTAGACGACGACAGTATGAGGGGACATTCTGGAAATGCACCAGTGGTTGAACTCCTTTAATTCTGTGAACACCAAGATCCTCTCCAGATAAGTTTAACAAGGTAGATGCTAGATCTACGGTGATCAGGAGGGCTAGACCACACCTGTGATCTCTAACTAAATTCTGATGTCTAGATCTGTATTTTTTTTTTTTTTTTTTTTTTGGTGGAGTGTCAGGAAACATGATTTTCGAAAAAAGTAGGGTTGGAAAATGAATGAACGACACGCATATGTATGCGTATGTATATATGTGCTTATATGCCCTCAGTTTGATGGGAATCAATATTTAAAAATAAAACTCTTGAAAATACATCTTGAAGAGACCCTTAAATAGAGACGATATCCTTTTACTGTGGCAAGATTACAAACATCAATCTGCCTCTATTTTTAGATGCTGTTATAATTGTATAATTGATCAGACTGATTATCCTTCAATAAATCCACTAAATATTTGTAACATTTTTGCTGATTTTTAAAATAAATACACGTTTAATACAGTAAAAAAGTCTTTTCATTCCTAGTGAAAGAGTCTTTTCATTTTAATGGTTACATTCAGCTAGCCTCATAGATATTCAGGTGTCTTATAAGAAAATGTATCACTTAATTGTGAAGGTGCTTGAAAAATTACAAAGTAAAAAAAAAAAAACAAGTGACGTTAAATTCTAAAGTAGACTAAATCTTTTACAAAATATAAAATGTAGTTTTTCTCAGATAGCAAATGAAATGTTAACATTTAATTGACTGTGACTTTTGCTACTTTATTTAGTTGAATGCTCTTAGTATTTGGAAAAGTTGACATATGTTTCCAGTTTCCAGGGCAATATACCTTAATTTTCAAACCGATTCATGTTTTCTTTATATTAAGGAAGAGTAAGGCTAACCTCATGCTGAAAATAAAATTAGAATTGCTAGAAGAATTTGCTCTTAAGTATTCTGGAGAATGGAGCTTATTTGTATTTCTGCTTATTAGACGTGAAAATGGGAGAAGGTTTCATCTATGTGTCTATGGCAGGCACTAATAGCACAGAACCTAGGGGAGTCTACCCTGGCCACCCCATTTTAAACACTGCCCACTAATTCCACTCCTTGCCAGGTCGTTCTTTGGCTCTAACCCTCTCTTCTTTATAATTCTAAACAGTATTTGAAGGTATATAATTATTTATTAGCTTAGTTGTTTACTAGTTGTGCCAAGAATGTAAGCTCTGTAAGGACACAAGGGCAAAATATCTGGGCAGAATTTGTATTGTTCGCAGCTGTCTCCCTGAGTGTAAGATAGTACCTAACACATATTAGGTACTTAATAAATATTTTTGAATAAACAAATCAATGAATAAGTTGTTTCCTCACAATTAGACATCTCAAGTACAGCAAGAACTTATCTAGCTATTAAGCATTCTTAGAATTTTAAGAAACTATGTTATTTAAGTAAACCTTACTATTATATGTTATGAAATACATAAAGGTGTTTAATGATTTTTTACTTTGCATACGGTTCTTCAGGTACACTTGGGTATATAGTAGCCAACAAAGGAAGATCACAAGTCCCTTATAAACCAGGTCTTTTATGTATGTTATTTCTAATCTTTATTCTCGTCTCGCAATGTATCACTGACTCTGTATTATAGATGATGACACTGATACCTAGAGATATGAGTAATATACCTAACATACTTAAGGATAGCTGGATAGTAATATAATGGGGATTTCACGCCAAATATCTTTCCCAATTGTATCCTTTGAATACTAGCTTGCAAAGTACCAAATGAACAGATAGCTTTGATCTTGTCAGCTAAAGAGTTTCATTTAATAATACCTTATTGATAAATTGGCATGGAAGTGTCTTTAAAAATTAGCATCAGTTAATCTCTGTACTTTTACTTATATTAAATCTAGAAATATCACTTTTAAGTAAGGATTTTAAAGAAACTGCATGTTTTTGTTTGTAACAGCATTAGAATAATTCCAATAGAATTCTGCAAATTAGTTGAAAATTAAAAAAAAAGTGAAATGGTAGAAACTTATCTTCCTGCTTCATGTATTAGAAACATATATTAGTAATTCTTAGAGTGGAGATTATTGAGCTATTCACAATTTGCTGAGGGGAATACAGACTTTTACCAAATTATAGACTTTTCCAGCTGATATTCTAAGGTATTATGTTTTTAAGAAAGATTAGTATTGCAGATCTAGATACCTGTCTTTGCCTGTCACTGGTAGGAGGCTGCCAGTGACTGAGAAGCGTCATTCTGCAGGACAGGGTGGGAATGAAGCAGTTCATTCTTTCGTCTGGAAATAATCTTGTAGCTATCAGTCTTGATCACTCTAAGTAGTAATTTATACACAGTGATTTTGGTCAGCATGTTAGTGGGCATTGCAATGTCTCCCACACACATATTCTACCCTTGGCCCAATTATATGGCAGATGGGTTTTCAAATTGGACTGATCTGATTTTCAACCCTAGGGGTGGACTAAGATAATTCATAATCAATTAAGATAATTCTGTCTCCCTTGACATAACAATTGGTTCTAGGAACATTGGCCTGAGCCAATTAGCAGATGGCATTTCCACTGCCAAGATACTGATTCAGGGCAGGCAAGAGATCTGCGCAGTCTAGTCATAACAAAGCTCAGGTTGTAGGAGATGCGATCTCTCTCTGCTGTGTATTAAATGGGAAATATGTGGCCCAATTAGGCTGACAGCCATCTCCTTGCCATCAGGAAGGCCAGACTAATAAAAAGACCAAAAGGTGGTGTGAGCAGTTCAAGGAAGTTGCAGAGAAGTAAAGCTTCCCTGATGAAATCCTGCCTGTACCCCTTTCAACCTTTGTATGCTTTAGTTGTATGAGACTCCTTTTGGACATTTTGAACTGTGTGTTTTATTACTTGCTACCCAAAGCCTCCTATGAAGTTAGGAAAATTACTCTGACTCTGTTCCATCTCTTATGCTCCTTAAATAATCAAGTACCTTCATATATATATATATATACATATATATATATAAAATCCTTCTTACATAGTTCCTGGTTTTGTCCTCCTCTCACCATTCCTACTGGCTAAGTTTGTGCCCTGTTTTCTAATCTATACTATCCCACTAACTTGCTAAACAGATCTCTCTGACTTGAATACACTTATTAAAGTTTTTCAAAAGTTCCCCATTGCTGCTTCCAGAATATTGTACAAATTCCTCAGAAGCCATCAGGAAATTTTGACCCTTTTCTGCTTTAAACATTTATCCTGAAACTCTGGGTATCTGTGTAACACCTGAGACTCAGACCTAGAGTTCTGCAGTTCTTTCAGATTATAAAATCTGAAGAACAGCTCAGACTTCAATTAGAGATATAAATGAAGCAGATTTGGTTAGGACTAAATTAAATCAAACTAAAGGGAAAGAATAAAGTTGACTAGATTTTACAACTTCAGCTTCTCTCTGAGACCAAAGGAAGAGATGTTCACATGGTACAAAATTTATATTTTTGGTAGCACTCTAATTTAACTTATATGGTCAGTTTATTAGAACACCATAATTACATGAAACCTTGAATAGAGAGTGAGATCTTGTTGGTTTGTACAGGTTTGTGTGGTGCCCCAGTACATCTCAGACAGTGGAAAAAATATTTGCAAAGCCCCTTTTAGGGACTAAGGAGGAAGGAGGAAATATTAAATGCACCCATCTGGGGAATTCCTGATATTCTCACAAGCATTGGGAACTACCAATTTAATAGGTTGAACCCTCGATCTTGGGGCTTGTCCTTTTGAAACTTATTTCTTCTGCAGAGGAGAAGCTAGGCCTACTTATAATTATGCCTAAGAGCAGCCCCTGAGAATCTCATTTGTTGCTCAGATGTGGCCTCTTGGTTGAAGCCAACTCAGCAGGTAAACTCACTGCCTAACCCCCTATGTGGGACATGACTCTCAAAGATCTAAACCTCCCTGGGAACATTGGACATGACTCCCAGGGAGATGAGCCTGGCCCTGGCATCGTGAGGTTGAAAAAAACTTCTTGACCAATTGAGGGAACATAAATGAAATAAAATAAAGTTCCAGTGGCTGAGAGATTTCAAATAGAGTCAAGAAATCATTCTGGAGGTTATTCTTATGCATTATGTAGATATCCCATTTTAGTTTTTAGTGGATTAGAATAGCTAGAGGGAAATAACACAGTAACCTTTATTCTTGAAGATGATTATGCAATTATATAGCTTTTAAACTCTGGCTGTTTGATTGTGTAAATCTCATAGCTGACACATTGTATAATCAGTATATGGACAGACAAGTAAAAAATAAGGATAATAAATAAATAAATAATAAGAGGGATAAGGGGTATGGGATGCTTTGGGTATTCTTTTTCATTTTTATTTTTATTCTTACATGTGTTTTCAGGAGTAATGAAAATGTTCAAAAATTGATTGTGGTGATAAATGCACAACTGTATACTGTGTGCACTTTGGATGATTACAGGGTATGTGACTATATCTCAGTAAAATTGCTTTGAAAAATGTATCCTGAAATGTAACATAAGACATTACTTCTGGTTTTATGTTATTCCCTTTGGGCTTTGCCTGTTGATATTGTGGAATACTCTGCCCCACTTTGATCAAACAACTCAGCTAAAATACTATCTCTTAGGTAAAGCTTTTCTTTGATCCCTACACAATTAGTTGCTCATTCTTCAGTGTTCTCATAGCACTTTATACATATTTCATTAATACTTTCCATATTTTTTGTTGTAAGGATTTGTTTATAGTTTAATATCCCTTCTAGACTGTAACTCATTGAAGGCCAGGTATGGACTCAGATATTGTTTTCCTCCTGACTCACCCTAAGGCACTTTATGTAATACACATTTAATAAATGTTTATTGATTTCATGAATAAAGAACTGAATTAGTTTCCATGGTTATTATTTCAAAACATGCTGTTAGAACCCATCTACATGTACTATACTAGAAATGAAAATAATTCAAAAGCGCCTGGTGTCTAATATCTCATGTTCTACAGGTTGTTCCTCTTGGAGTTTAAAACAACTGCATATAAGAATATATCTTGTTAGACCCCTAAATTTAGATTCATTTGAAGAATTATAGTTTTCTTTTTCTTTTCCAGAAAGACTTCCCTTAGTTCAAGCTGAAGCAGAGCCAAAAGGCAAGAGCAGATCTACTTGTTTGTATTTACTTGGTCTAAAATAGCATGAGGCTTTTGTCATATGAGGTTTTCATATGCTTTGAGAAAAAAAAAGTTTTAACCTACTATTTTGTTTGAGCAATGCTGGCAACAACTAAAAATAGCACACAATTCCAAAAGGGTGTATGGAAATTAAAACACAATTTTGGGCAATTGCTGTAAAAACTTCCACTCTATACACCTTTAGACTTAGCTGGTGCCAGATCTGCCCACAAAGGAGACGTTTAACTGATAGGTCTTCTTTGTGAAAAGCCTTTCCCAAGGGCTGCATCTTGGGGGGTTTGGGGAAGGGAAGTGTGTGGTTCTGTCTAAATTTCATCCAGAACTTCTCTCCCCATCTGACCCTGGAAATTGCTGCAATTTTAGCTTCCTGTGGTATGCAGTGAAAAAAAAAAAAAGCTAAATGAAAAATGGTAGAATACATTTAACCAAGTGAAGGGAATTTCTAAACTTCCTATTCTGGAGCAGACTGCCTATTCATAAGCAACACAATATAATTCTATTTTGCAACAGATTTGAAGTGATTCAAACTTTTCTCTGGATAAGCCTTGTAAAATGGCTTAATATCAGGAGGTGCTATCAGTGAGATATATATTTTTTAGCTCAATTTACAAAATGAGGAGGAAAACTATATTTATTTGTGAAACACTATTCAGAAAACATCTCTTCCAAGAAAGTGTCTGAAATAAGGAGGCATAGGACAGCAGTGTGAATGGAGGGTACAGGGCAAGAAAAGCCCTTTGAATAGGTTGCCATAAAAAGAAAGGTCATAGTGATTCAGCCAACTAAGTAGGCCAACTAAGTAGGCCTGAACTAAGAATACCACAGAGCTGCCTGTTGGACTAAGATGGCTTTGATGGAAAATGACAAATGAGATTGACAGACGCATCTGAACACTTGCAGCTGTTTCATTTTAGGCATTCTTCTCCAGGATGGCTACTGCATGGATTTAAGAAGCTACAGACAGCAGTCATTTAAGGAAATGGACACCATGTCGAAGTTATCTTAGAATGCAATCTGGAGTAGAGTGTCAGTTTGGTCAGAATAAGCCTATTCAGCCGCCCCTCTCTTAGTCGGTCCATATCCTCAGTTGGCTTTCTCTAACAACCTTCACTCTTCCATTTCACCCCTTAGCTGCATCTACAGGTGGTTTCTAAAATCCAGGCTGTTTAACTCTCGTATCTTCTTAGAATACTGCACGGCTGCAAGGCAGTATAGGATAATATAATAAACCTAAGGGTTGGAGTAAAACTGTTTTTCATCGTTCTGCAATTTCTAGTTTTGCAGCTGTGGGCCAGTATCTCAACTTCTCTGAGACTCAGTTTTCTCATCTGCAAAGTGGGAATGAAAATAATAATGCATAACTTACACAATTATGGCATACTAGGTAATGTATGTAAAAGACTAAGTACCCTCTGGATTCTTAATAAATGGTCAATGATATTGTGTTGCTTTCAAACTTTATTTAACAGCTGGAACTTTGTATTCAGGAATAAATAAAAATTTACTCTAGAATGAATGAATAAAAACTTCCAGATAGAAATCTGAATCACTTCATACCTATTGCAAATTAGAACTGTACCATGCACACACACACACATTAAAAGTAGTATGTTATTTATAGAAATATATTTATAATTTCATGTTAACTTATTTTGAAGGTAATCAATGAGAAAATAAGTGTGCTATGATGATGAAAATAACAATTGGATAAAAGTAGCAGTCATATAAATGGCTATTGGGAACATTTAAATGGTGAATTATCTCTTTAGACCTTCACACAGTCTAAAGAGACAGTTACTATTACTTTCATCACCCAAATTTTACAGAAAAGATAATGGGACTTAGACAAGGAAATCATTTCTCCAGATCATGTGGTAAAGTGGGACCTGGAATTCGAACCAGAATTTGTGGCATGGGAGTTTGTGTGTCTTCAAGATTCCATCACCTCAACAACCAAAATATTTTTTTTAAATTTTGTTTTATATTCAGAATATTGAGAACAATCTTGACACAGGGATAAGTAGTGATAAATCATTAAAAACATTAAGTACTTTTCCATGAAATCTGTGGAGACTAACTACAGTAATTCAAAAAATTTAAAAGAGAATATTCGGGTATTTCCTTTTCAAAGGTAAACCACTAATATAACTAAAAACTTTTCTCAACCCTGAAATCATAAAGCCTAAGTTTCTATTAATTGATATACAGTCTTATAGCTATCCATTGATTGAATGATTGGTTGAGTCATTCATTCATTCATTTGTCCAAATTGTTTTTTGAACTCAGGTGGCAAGCCAACTCAAATATATATTGATTGTTGGGAAATTATTTTTAAATGTAGATTGAAATAATATTTTGCATGAAATTATTGAGTTTTTTGCATAATTATGCCCAAAGTTATGCTCCAACATGATTAGTAATATTCTGTATGAATCTGAAGCATAGTAACATGATGACTTCATTACCTAGCTGATCTTTGTTAAGCTCCGAGAGTTGTTTAGCAACTAGTTTTTTTAGTCAGAAAATTTAAAGAAATGATTTCTTATTTAATTTCTATTTAAACAACCACATGACTGGGAGCAGCCAATGAATCTTTGTGTTAAAAATGAAGGATTGGAATTCAGTGCCTAAATCATTACAACTCACACACACAAGCTTTCCTTCAAATTAATTTTTAGACAAGATCCCGCATTATTTTACAAGATCCTGGCAGCTCTATGAAGAAAATGAAGATAATGCGCATACCTTATGAGTAAGTCATTCGTAAGAAGGAATGCATTCCACTATATGAAAATTTTTTTCCTTAGATATTTATTGGCCTTGATATATCAGGAAAGATATGCAGATTTAGTTTGCCTGAAAATTTGAATGCTGCACTTGTTAATTATGATTTATGCTCTACTAATTTGAATTGCTCGTTAACCCTTTTTTCTAGTTCTGTATGTAGTTCTGTATATATGTGTGCATGTATTGGTTTTTATTTCCTTATTCTCAATGACCGATGACCTCTGATTGCTTGTTATAAGGGAGTCTCAGAATCATCTGGGAAACTTGTCAAACATGTAGATTTCTAGAACCCACTTGTCAAGGATCTGGCTCTAGAAGGTTGGGCTGGAGCTTCAGAATCTGTATTTTAAAAAATATGTCTCCATTGATTCTGATACAGGTAGCCCTCTGAACACACTTTGGGGACATGGCTGCTGGAGCGAATACATGAGAATGGCATGAAAAGGCAGGTTGACATATAGGAAACATGAAATTTTAAAAATCTTTTGTTTTGAAATATTTTCAAACTTACAGCGCTGTTACAAAGTAATACAAATCCAGTACAAAGAACTCCAACATACCTCTATCCCCCCAAATCCACCAATATTAACATTTTGCCACAATTGCCATTCTTTCCTCCTTTCTCTTTTTTTCTCTCTTTCTTTCTTTCTTTCTTTCTTTCTTTCTTTCTTTCTTTCTTTCTTTCTTTCTTTCTTTCTTTCTTTCTTTCTTTCTTTCTTTCTTTCTTTCTTTCTTTCTTTCTTTCTTTCTTTCTTTCTTTCTTTCTTTCTTTCTCTCTGTCTCTCTCTCTCTCTCTTTCTCTCTCTATATAATCATCTATCAGTTTATCTTCCTATGTTTCTGTCTGTCTGTGCATCTATTCATCCACACTTTGCTGAGTGCTTGAGTGTAGGTTGGCCACATTATGGAGATATGGATATTGTGAATTTCCAACAATAAAAATATATTGAAAGGTTATGACTTCAAATACTTGCAAACATATATGAGAGGAACTTGCTTCTAAATTGTGCATATTTAGAAAAAAATACGATTTTGTAAGACAGTTGCTGTAAATTAGTCATAAATGCAAATGTTGTACCTTTTAATCCAAGAAGAATAAAGCAAAACTATTAGACGTTGGCCTGGTTGTGTTTCTCTCTGTGTATTTATAAATTTCCTTTCCTGTTTTCACTTACTCTTCCCTCTCTCCAGAATAAATACTAATTAAACTAATTAAATTAAATACAGTTTCATTAAAGTCAGCAAACTTAAACTCTAGAAAGGGGAGAAATATGGATAAGGAACACGCTAAGTCACAGTTTATCGGTGATGTACAGGTTCTATGTTTGTTAAGGTATTGATTCTCTTAGACTTTCAAAGTTGGTGTCAATTTGAAAATAGCATTTTCCTGGGGTCAGTGAAATATCATTTAAAGATTTTTTTTCCTGGAATTCAGAAACTCCTCTTTGTACCTTCCACAGATTATTTTTGTGTGTATAGTTTTAAACATCTCCAATTTTATGTGGAAACCCTCAAGGTATATGTTTCAGAATGCTCACGTGAGGTCAAACTAAGATGACTGAAAAAAATCATTAAATATCTGTATTTCCAAGGACCACTGGCATGAAGTTTCATTAAAAATTAAAGTGAAAATGAGGCTTTGTAATTGCAAAAACAAATATGTTTTTCACATAGGAAAAAAAAACCATATATTATGCCTATTTATAGGTCAATTTTATTACAGGTTGCTTTGATATGTGTCAGTGAATTTGAAAATTCTAAAAAGTGAATTAGATCAGGATTTTAGGTAGTACACCCTCAACCATCTCTCTTCTAATGATTTTACAAATGAAAGTGTATATTCTGCCCTCTTGAGCAATAAGAAAATATTTACTAATATTGAAGTCAAATTGACTAGGTTAAATGTATCTACTCAATGAGAAATATTTCTCTTGCCTTCATTTGGTTTATATCGTTTTTATAAAGATTAGGTTTTCTTCACAAACACCATGTCCTTTTTATGTTGCCTTTTGGTTTTCATCCTGAGGCAAGACCATTTTTAATTTAAACATGATCTGTTGTATTTACTTTGAATGCCAATAAATTGTGTATTACCCAACAAGTGACTCTTTTTTCTGCTATTCAGAATTAAATAAACCAAGACGCAACACATGTCTTAAAACCACAATAGTTTATTTATAAAACGAAAGACAGCCCATCAAACTTTCCACAGGAATTCCAAAAATCCATCAGGGACTCAAAGCCTTTACTTTCTTTCCATTCATATAATTTTGGTTTTGGCTTAACACTTAGCACAATATTCACTTCAGAAGAATATCCCTTGCATTTTAAAGTAAACAATCATTGTTCTGCAAAGACTTTTAATTTTTTCCCCTTCTGCCCTTTGCCACTTTTCTTCTCTTGTTCTTCTTTTGTTTACTAGCATTATATCTATAGTATGTCAGATAGAAAATTTCTGTTTAGTTTATATTTTGATATGCAGTCTAACTCATGAAAGATCAAATTGTTACATTTTGTTTGATTTCCAAAACTCTTGACATCTATCATTTCTTAACAATTTAAAAATGATACTTTGATTATAGGGGATGAGATAGGACAAAATAACTGCAATTATAATGAAATAGATTCTGGCTTTAGAGAGGGAAATTCAGTTTGAACATGATGCAAGGCAACGAGTCCTCATTTTGGCTTCAAATTCTGTGGGATGGGGTAAGCCAAAATATATTATCTGTGGTGGTCTTAGTCCCATCCAAAGTGGGTTTCATAAAATAACTCTAATCCACGTTGTGAGAGACATGGTCACTAACGACAAAGCAAGGGTAAGCAGACAATATCCATAAAATGAAAAGTCCTATCTCTTGTCACAGTGTCTCAAGACTGTTTACAAATTATGGTTTACAAAGGCTTTGGTTGTTAAGGCTTTTAGAAAACGTAGAAGTTCCCTGTTTTTCAGGTCCACTGAACAATTGAACATTTACTTCAATTTCACAGTTACACTGGAAATCTTGAGGTCTTGCATTTATTTCCAGAAGTCATATGCAGCCAACATTTGATATATGTGATTTATAAAGTGTTACCAAATCAACAAAGCATTTGCTTTTCTGAAAAAATTGTAAAAAGTCATGAATATGCTTCCAGAAACGTACTGACTATTGTGGAAGGTACTGTGCTAAGTGCTAGACAACATTCAGTCTTGGCCCTTAGATAATTTATAGCTTTTCAGCTGTGTTTTTCTTCCTTGAGGTAATAACTCAGGTCACAGGCTTTACAGGTCCCTCCCATCCAAATATTCTGTTCTCAAAGGCCTTTTGCAGATAGAATCTTATGTGTGATTTAGAAATCAATACTTTATTCCAAAATATCAGTATATACATACCTCAGCGCTTAGATTATTATGAATATTAGTGTCATATATGCCCATGTATATATATATTTGTGCTTTGTAGAGGCCTTCTATGTATGGTGCTTAGTAATATTTTTACAATGTGGTCCAAATCAGAACATGCTAATGAACTTGCCTTGCCCTCTTGTTCTTACTAGAGCTCTCTTTCAAGTCACGATTGTAGTGCAACAAAAGGGAGGTATAAATACTCCTGTTGAAATAACAGGAGCTTGTGCAGAAAGAATTCACAGGACACAGGAAGAAAAAGACTTCTTTGAGGTGGCTACTGTGTATTCTGTGACTGCTTCCTGCTGCTTGCTTCCACAACCAATACTTTGTGTGTCTTATGAAATTCAATATGATGCGTCTAGTTTTCTATCATATGTGGTAGAAACACAGTGTTTAAGGCTCTGAGGTGAGACTCAGTGATTTGCCATTTTCTAGCTAAGTGACGGCTAGACACTTCACCTGTTTGTGCTCTGGTTTTCTCATCTTTAAAATGGGATTAAGGCCTATAATTAATTGAGTCTAAGAAGCACACATTTTCACAACTAACACTCTAAAATTAGGCTGTCTTAAAATCAATGGAATGTCATAATTTAGTTGGCAAGACTTTTTTTTCTTGGTGGTGCATAATATCATGACTTGCCTAGCAATCCATATTGTCTTGATGTGATGAAGTATAGTAACTCCCTTATAAGGCTGTATGGCAGCTTAAATGAGTTAATGCATGTAAAGCACTTAGTACAATGCCTGGCAATAAGTGTCAATTATCATTACGATGTGCCTGATGGAACACTTTGCTTAAGGCTGAATCTGTGCTGGGGGAATATTATGTGTATCCAAAGGAGATCCACAGACTTTGGTCTCTGTTATTATAAAACTCAATTGGATTGTCCTGGTGTTGTCTCTAGTTCAAAGCTTTCTAAAAGTAGAAATTGGGTCCTCTGTTTTACCAACAATTCCTCTTCTGTGAATATCTTTATATGCAATAAATATTTGTGAAGTATTGTATTGCCTTCTTTGTTTATTTAATTCTTTTGTTTTGGCAAAATAAGTATTAAAGAGCCTTATAATTCATAGTTGAAGAATAAGTGCTGGTGTAAATGTTTGACCCCCAATAAGTAAGCATTCTTTCTACTTAGGCATATATTCCCTAATCCCCTTAAAAACATTCTTCCTTTAGCAAACACATTTAAAATTTCTTTTTACTAGTTTGAAATCTGTGACTATAATTTATAGGGGGAATTGAATATAAAATAGATTTACTTATAAATTTGCTGAAGATTTTCATTAGCTCTGAAGTGTAGAATCAGATTCATTTTAATGATTAATGGGTATCTTATATTTGTTATAAATCCTTAGTATAAATGTACTCTCATTACTCTTTCTTCTCTTTCTCAAACCTTTAATAGAAACCTGGACATGTTGGGTAATCTCATATTCCTATTTTACTGTGCATAGGATAGACCATTGTGTCTTTCTTCCACATGATTCTTTCAAGAAATTTCTCCAGTACAGACTGCCCCTTTAGGAAAGGCAGCAATTCCATCAGCTTATGCAAGAGAACATTTAAACAATGGCCTTTCTACAAACAGCTATTGGGACTTATGATCATGAATTTCAGCAGAAAAACAGAGAGTACTTGAAAGCAATTCTGTGATGGTTTGAGGCTCTATGTACCCCCAAAAAGAATGTTCTTAAAGCTAATGGGTGTGGGCCCATTGTAAAATAGCATCTTTTGGTACGTGATGTCTTTACTTAAGTTGAGATGTGTCTCACCTCATTCAGGGTAGGTCTTAATTCTTATACTGCAGTCCTTTATAAGAGTTTAAGAGACAGAGAGAAGACACAGAAAAAAAGCCACAGAGAAGCTCAGAAAGAGAGCAAAAATGAGCAAACAGAGGCTGAAGGCAATGAAATCCGGCAAAGAAGAACCAGCGGACATGGCCATGTGCCTTGAGGATTGCCAGCAACCTTTCTTCAGGATGAAGGTATGGTCCTGCTGATGCCTGGATTTGGCCATTTTCATAGCTTAAGAACTGTAAACTTGTAAGCTAACAAATCCCCTGAAAAGCCAGTCCATTTCTGGTATATTGCATTTCATCTTCTTTAGCAAATTAGAACAAACCCCAAGCTTCGAAGAATGAAGAAAATCAGTTGAGATGGGCGAGGGCCCTCTAATATGTTTGGTTGCTTGCTTGTTTTGGGTGTATGGTCCTAGAATCGAACCCGGGTTTCCCACATGAAAAGCAAGCATTCTAGCACTGAACCACCCATGCACCCTCTAATATGTTTGGTAATGCAGCAAGTGGACACCTATGGTTGAGAGAGTTTCTTACTCTGTCAAAGGTTAACAAATTTTATCCATAAAAGGCCACCTAGTAACCATTTTAAGCTTTGTGAATCACAAGGTCTGTTGTAATGACTTAACTCTACCTTTGTATCTCAAAGGCAGCCACAGGCAATACAGGAGAAAGTGAATGTGGCTGTGTTCCAATAAAATTTGATTTACAAAAACTTACGCACTTCTGTGTGGGAGACCTAGCTCGATTCCTGGACCATGCCACCCCCCCTCCCCCAGAAGGTCAGATCTTGCCTTTAAGTCATGGGCTACCAACCGTTGTTCTATAAGCACTGTCTAAACATTTTGATACATTTACTAAAAGATATTGAGCACCGATTATATGCTAGGTATTAGATTGTTCTTAAATTCCAAATTGTTTTTCTTTTCCCTTAAGCAAGGCCTCGACTTTTATCTGTCTTTCCCTCTGGCCCACAGTTGAATGTTTTGATCTGTTCAAATTGTTGTCAATTTTCTCTGTTCAAGCATTTTCAGACAAGAGCTAGTCTATATTACCTCATGCATGGATCAGAGCCTTAGGTAGGTCCTGAGAGAGTAAAACGCATACCTGATGTGCTGTTTGGAAAAGTGCACTTAACAAAGCAAAGAGATGGTACCATTGTGATAAAGCGTGCTTTTCATTTCACAAGCTTGATTGATTTCCTTCCTCTCCATCTGTAATGTTACTGTCAGAAGATCATGGAGCTCTGTCCTATACAATGTTTGCATGCTATAACTAGGTTTTAAATTGGGAGAGTTTGGACCCTTCGTCTTGTATTGAGTTGCTTTCTTTCTCTTGTGAAGAGGCTCTTATTATCCATGATGGGAAAAGATATGATTTTCCATTCCTTTCTTGGATGCTTTAATTTATCTTGGAATCTACAGTATCTCACACACTGTATTGAACCAATAATATAGTATTATTCAAGGCTTCTGAGGGTTGCCCTTGTCTTTTCCAAGTACCTAATAGAAAACCTTGACTTCAGATATGAGTTCCCTCTTTTTTCAGCATTCTTCAATGTGATCACAGCACTATTTTGTCCTCCCAACTAGAAAAGTATAGGCAAGCCTGGGGTATATTTTCTTTATACCCATAGAGAATATATAATTACCTATGCTTTCAATTTATCCACAGAATTACAAATCACTCTTTCTCTCTTTGAACAAGCTATTGGTAAACTTCTTAGACTATACCAAAATTATTTAAAACTCTAAGATATCTATTTTTATTCACATAATACACAGTTAAGCATTATGTATATTTCATTCTTTTTCTGCCTACTCCTGTTTATGCTGTAGATACTAGTATTGTTTCTATGATTAGATGCTTTTTGGGCATTTGTCTTAAATTAAATTTCCATATGTTTAAGGCAGTGACTTTCTTACGCAGAATTTTGGCATTTGTGTGTATTTTATTCCATTGCAAAATTCTATAGCATCTGTAATTATTTAATGATCAAAACAGTTACTTGATCTTGTCAATATTGCTATTTCCAACTAACATATGAAAATGGAGATGTGCTTTTTTCCTCTTTCACATATTAATTATCACACTAGATTGAAAAACAGAAAAAAAAGTTTTCAATCTCAAATAATTATTGCTTGTCATCCCAACCTGAGAGACATTGAGCTAAGTGGAGAAGTGCAACTTTTCTGAAGATAAAAATCTCAGTTTACATTTAGTATTGAGTTGCTTCTTCTAACAAGAAACTTACCTTGAAGTTAATAATAGTTATAATTTCTACAGCTCTAATAAGAAGGAACAGTAAAAAAGTGGTCTAATTGCATTTGGCCTAGTAACCACTGGATTCTAGTTGAAGTCATCAATGAAAGTTTATATAAAACTTTCCTAAGAGTCAGTATAAAAATCATAACATATTTTATCAATCCTGAGTCACACATTTTTCCACGTTTATGTAACATCTCTGTAATCAGGATATCTTTTATAATCAATAGCACTTTATGTTAGATGAAGTACAGTATTTGAAACATACATTCATAAATTTATTGAGCCATTTATTGAGCATGTACTATATTCAAGTCACTCTTTTAGGCTTTTTCCTTGGAGAATCTTATATAACCTTATGAGATCATTATGGTCTTCCATATCTTAAAGATGATAAAATAGATTGAGAGAGACAAATAACTTTCTTAAATCATGTAACTAGTAAGTGGCAGAGCTAAGATTCAAATCTGGATCACTCTGATTCCAGGGTCCATTCCCTTGACCACTCTCCTACATTGCTGAATAATGAAAGCAAAAATTAAAAAAGGAAATTGCTATGTGAATTTAGGGGTGTCCTTCAGCAGTGAAGAAAAGTGATACTCTTAGGTGTCCAGAAAAGATGGACCAGAAATTAGAACTATGTCATGCTTATCTTAGCTTTTTCTATGATGGATCTCTTCTCACTGAACATATATTTCCCTCTTTCTTCCTGCAGGTTAGCTTTCTCTATTTTTTCACATGCCATACATTTTCACCTTACCTAAGATGCAACCTGTTTAAATTGTTTAATACTTAATAACTCTGAGCAAGAAAAGAAGGGGTCACTGTATACCAGTGTGAGAATTGGAGTGCACTAATTGTAAGAGGTTTCCATAGAATGAGGAAATGTTAGATCATGGAATGAACAGATATTACAAAAGGCGTGGAGTCACACTTTCTGTGTGATATGGATTCTCACTAAATACACAGTTGGTTTTTACTTTGGAACAAACCAGTCTACCTTTGGGTGCCATACAACATGCAGCTAGCTCTTGGTCCAGGTAGCCCTACAGTTCACTCTGTGATTTGGACTTGCACACACTTTCTTTGTACCATGACTTCTAATATTTGGAGCAGCTTCTACCAATAAGTAATATGGGAAATTAGACCCATCTCTTTAAAGGAAGCAGGGGTCACAGCAAAGTTAGGAAAGCTTCATGGGTGATGTGAACTTTAAATACTGCTCTGAAAAGTTTATAGAGTTTAGCTGTGCAGTGAAGAGGAAGGCCAGGTGGAGTAAAAGACAGCCTTATTAAATGGAAGGTAGTGTAAATGGGCTGGACATAACTAGGAAAAAATGAATACATAAGGTAAGCTGTATTTTGAGGAGTCAAGAAATAAGGTTTAGAAGAGTTAATCACAAATCGTGTAGAACTGTGACAAAGAATGCATATCTATTTAATGAGTCTATTTCTTTACCTCCTGAACACAAAGCTAAACTACATTTTCTAAGCTCCCTTGCAGATATCTTGAATGCATGACTGATTCTGGCCAGTGAAGTGTGAATAGGAGGCCTGCCTCATGAAAACTGCTTGTGCCTTCCTCCACTTTCTCTCCTCCCATTTGATGATTTGATGTTGATGTCCAAGTTGAAAGTGGCAGAAGGTCTGTTGGGCCGTTTTGTTGAATGATTGCATGGAACCGAGGCCCAACTGACTTTCAGTTGAAATTTATATGAGTGAAAAATAAATTTCTATTGGGATAAGCTACATAAAGGGCTGTTTAAGCAGCTAGCTAATACGAGAACCAAATGGTCCAGGCTTAAGGTCTTTGAACTCTATTTCACAAAAGTAGAAAGGCCTGTGAGTAAAAAGCCAGGAAGATAAAATAAGTGTTTTAATAAGATCAGTGTGACAACAGTAAGTAGGAAAGCAGAGTCAGAGAGAGAGACTGTAAGCTGAATTTCTATGTAGAAGGTGATTATTAGAAAATTCCAGAAAAGAGTTGATAAAGAAAAGGTGATAAACCAAGGTGATAGAGCCTCACAAAGACAAAAGAGGAGAGAGTTCCATTGTAATGGGGGTCAAAGATACTAAAAGTTTTATAAATGCCACGGGGTTAAATCTGAAGAAAAGGCCATTAAATTGATGTTTTGGGGGCCAGTGGTGATTTTTGAAATGCTCATGTCAATAGAATAATAAAAGCAGAAGATAGATACCTGTAGGTTAGGGAGAACACGTGTAGTATCAATCAGAAAATAATTAAAAAGGCAAGAAAGTCTCTGTTAATTTTGAAATAATTCTGTTTTGTCAAATTTCAAGTTGATTAATACCTACAAAGCCACGTATAATTTCAACAAAGCAGGGATGACCCTGCGAAACATGCTCCTTTACTCCCGTCCTGCTTTATTCCATAACTCACCCTCCTTTCTCAGCTGAGATGACTTTAGAATCCTTCTCAATACTACCAACTCCACGAGCCATTTTAAATTCATTACAGTGGTGGTTGAACTTCTACACCCTCTATATTTTAGGTGATCCCAGACATTTTGCGTTTTTGAGGATTGGGGCAGTTGAGTTGAGGAGGTGTAGTATTGCCAACTTAAATGCATGGGTTGTATCAGAAGTTTCTCAGACCCACTATAATGAAAATTTATTATAATTCTATACTCATTTCTTGTATGACTATCAGGCCATTTTCTTACAGCAATTCTTCCCCAATTGGTATCATTATTATGCAATTGCCTTTCAATATTATGCATTAGGGTCACTCAGTTCCTTATAATTGTCGTCACTATATGCAGTGATAACATTTACACAGAATCTTTTCCTTAAAGAAATGCTGCTCTTGTAATTCAGTAGAATAAAGGAGAGCTGTTTGAACTTGTCTGTCAGATATTTTGCCTCTCAGGGACTTCTCTGTCTGGGACTTACTTTGAGCTGTGGGCACCATGCCAGCTGGAAGCTGGACTGGTTTCTGTGAGTGGAGCCACGGCCCTTATAAGTTAGTGTAGCATTACAGTGGTTTTCTGTTTCCTATTAGGCATTTAGGAAGATGCACTCAAGTGTGATCTGCATTTTGTAATATAAGTTCTGTATAACGTCGGTAGCCTGAGGACCAGTCATAGCAAGATGGGAAGCTAAATTAAATGATGTTTCTCAGAGGCACAAAACTGTGTGAATCTTTGACAGGGTAACTACCTTGATTTCTATTTAAAAGCACATGTGCCAGAGAGCTCTACTGTGGATGATGAGTGTGGTTAATAGTGCAAACACAAGAATGTTCTCCCATGAACTAGAACAAATGCATGTCACTGTTCCAAGGTGTTTATGGTATACATGGGAAAAATCCAACTAATGCTAACTACGGACAAAGTTAACAGTAATTTTTAATATTCTTTCACCAATTGTACAAAGGTACCACACCAATGCTAAGTGTGAATAATATGGAGGTATAAGGGGTGTGGGATTTTTCTTTTGGGGGCACTGAAAATGTTCTCAAATTGTTGTGACAAATGCACAATTCTGTGATTATACTGAGAGCATTGATTGTACACTTTGGATGGACTGTATGGTGTGTGAATGAATTTTTTTTTAAAGCATATGTGCCATGTGAGAAGGATATAGAATGCCACTACTATTATCTATTAAAACTATCATAATATGTATTTCTCACAAATTAACTAATTGGTCACCTGATAGGAAAAAATTCTAAGAGCATAAGATAGACATCAGGAAATGTATCCAGCAAGATACAGGGTGCAAGAAAATTGTTTGGTCTCATATATATATTTATACTGACTTCCTGAATTTTGATGGGCCCAGGAAGCCAGAAAAGATCTGGAATATTCTTAAGTAGAGTCAGCCAAAATGAAGGTATTTAAAGACTGGATAGAAGAGAGAATATAATGTTTATTTTGTCTGTAGGTGGCCATTCCTTAGTTAAAATATAATGATAAAGTGAAATAATAATAATAGCTAGCATTTGTTCAGTGTTTAATATGGGGTACACCTAGTTCTAAATGCATATCGTGTAGTATCTCATAGACTCTTTCAAGCAAGAGTCAATTTATCTTAGAGAAATTATCAAACTATCTGAAAAAGAAAATATTTTAGAAGGATCTTTATGTTTATGAATGTGCATAAAACTATTGACTCTTAGTTTAAACGTATCATTAAATGATGCCTAACTCCTTGCTCTAGCTCATTGAAACCAGCGCTCTGATGGCCCTAATTTCTTCAATCTATCCACTATTAGTCTCTGCCAACTGGGCAAATCTTCTTTGCATTTATGTGTATGTTTTCACAGTAAATGTGAATGGTTAGGGAAAATAATTATCTAAAAAGTGATCTTAAACAAAGTAACGTTACTAATTTCGTTAAGAAGAGAAATCATGCATGAGTTTTAGAGATCTTTCTTGACTCAATTCTATTTGAATTTTGATTATTTGAAAAATAAACATTAGAAATAAATTGATTCTGATGCTTATAGGTGCCTTTATAGGATGAACAGATACACAAGCTTAGTTAACTGAATTCTTGGAGATGGCCGTTTTATCTCATACAATGAGAAGTAAAAAATGTCTAGATTTTCAATATACCATATATTATTTTTTGATATTTTGATTTTTAAGATTTGCAGCTCCTCTTATTTTCTGGTACAGGATTGTGTGTAATTTTTCTTCTGAAAATAGTAAAATTTATTCTTTTGTGGAATGTTATGTACATAAGTACCCTTTTTTTGTTTGTTTCACAAAGCAGAGCTCTGTAAACTTACTTAGTTTTAACTAATGCTTTTTGAAAAAAGATATTGGTTCCTGCAACAGTTGGCCTTTAAAGTAACGCTGAAACAATGAGTTAGGCTTAGAGAGTAACCCTTTTTAAGTACATGTATAATTCTGAACGGAAGTACTGATACACATAGTTGTGTATCTCAAGTTTCCAGGCAATGTTTCCAAGGGCAGAGAAGGTCAATTCCCATCTCCACTACTACCACCTCAGTGCAAGCCACAGAAACTCTTGCCTTTCTGGGAGATTGTAACTTTTCTTTCCAACCGGGTTCATGTAAGGGTGGATGCATACTCTTCCTTCGGGAGTGTCTTCCTGAGGACATGATGGGCTTCCTCCTTGCATGGGTCTAATGTACTAAAGAAGACTTGGGTGACAACTTCCTAATTATGCTACAGCATTTAGAGAGTTTGGTACCAGAGATCAGCGCTTCTTAAATTTTAATGCGCCACCAGGGCAACTCCTTAGAATACAAATTCTGATTCAGTAAATCTGGTAGGTGACCTGAGATTCTGCATTTCTGGCAAGTTTCCAGACTGTACCAATGCTGCTGCTGTCCCATTGTTTACACGGAGTCACAAGACCAGAGAAAATGATATGCAAACAGAAAGAATTGCTTTAATTTGACTCATTTCATTTGTATATATTTGGGCAATGTCTGATTTTCCTGTTAGATGCAAGGCCCATGACATGATTAGATCCATGGTACCAGAGCTTGTATCTACCTTCGAAACTTCCTTTAGATTGTGATAGGCAAGTCACCTGCTCTGCCTGGAATTTCAGGAGGCTTTGCTTTTGGAGTGCCTTCCTGGAAATTTACTAAGCCTCTTGACCACATCTGGTACTTGCTCAGTCTGGCAGCACCATGGGATAGGAGGAGTTCCTCAAGCCCTGCCTGAGATGTGCATGGACGCTGTTCCTTTTTCACCCTTTTGGGACATTCTCCAACCTTAAATCAGCCTTTTATAGCTCAGTCTAGCAGCTGAGGGTATCTCTAGGACTTGCACCTTTGGGGTCATCTTGGGGTCCCCAGGCTGGTTTCAGGAGGGAGACCTGGAAAATAGATGGTTCCTGCTGCCCAATGTGGCCGTTCTTTCTCAGTATCCTGTGAATCAGGACTGCCAGAATGCTGCTGACATGCTGATTTGGGATGGTTCAAACTGTTTCTATTGGTAGGGGCCCTGCAAAATATATTTTCCTGTGATCCCACAAACCAGTGCGATGGCCCTGTCTATCTTGATCATTGATATATATTCTTAGGCCCCCTCAAGTTAAGTGAATAATCCATAAATTTTGCAATCTAACCGGAGTTAAATTCTACAAAAATGGGATGGGGGAAAGAGGAAACTCTCATCTTAGCAGTTGGTGAGCATAATCTTGGACTCTCAAGGTGCTCTGGCTACCAGGTGAGATAAGCAAAGCCACAAATACAGCTGTCCTTCTAGGCACATTGCTCAGATGGCATTTTCAATTTTGACCACATAGGAGTCCAGGCTCACATTTCTCTGAAGATTTCAGTATTTTCTTAACAGTTTTTCTGTTATATTGATATATGTATGTCAATATATATCATAAATGCATATAAATAAATATATATTTTTATATTGATACCTCAATGTGTACTCCATGTGTGAAGGCAGAGTTAAATCAAAATCTGCTTTTTCCCTCCAAAAGTCTGTACTTACTATATGGAGCTACTAATGTGATATCAAAAGGTGAAGTTACATACACAATACAGTCAGACATACTGCAGTACAATTGCTTGCAAAAAAAAATGTACTTCTTCTAAATAAATAGCCTAAAAGAGTATCATTCTTAAACAACAAGAAATGCCACTAATATTATTTTGGAAATTATTTCACTACTAATCCAGCCTTAAACATGGTAGCTTTCTTTTCCTTTTCTGTCTTAGCAGGGCTGAGAACAAACAGAAGACTGCCATGGCTTCAATCAACTTTGTAGGGAAGAAGTTGCTGAAACACAAAGCATTTTAGCTGGAGGTTTCACGGTGAGGGAACTATTACCGAAAGTGTGTTGATGTAGCAATAGGCCCACCTGGATTTTAGAGCCAGCTGTGCCACCTGCTCACTAAACAACCTTGGATGGGCAAGGCAAGCCATTTCCTTGGGTCTCAGTTTCCCCATTTATAAATTATGGTTGAATTACTTATTGGGAAATTTCATTCTGTTCCAAAATCTTTGAGCAAAAGCCCTCAGGTAATCACTTATTCTTCTCAGCCAGTGCACGCCCAGACTTAGACTGTAGTCCCAGGTAAAAGGGATCTGGTGTGGGGTGGCCAATTAATTTAGCAGTTTTGTGGGTCTCTTCTTCCTCCAAGTTATCTTTTCTTTGGGAAACACTGAACTAGGACTTCAAATGAGCTTGGTTAGACTTAGATACTGCACTAAAAGTTGGAAAATTAGGTCAACTTAATATTAATGGACTGTGATTCACCCAAACTTTTTGTTCCTAGCTACAGTTTCAAAAGTCAAGAAAGAGGGTGGGCCACGGTGGCTCAGCAGGCAGAGTTCTCGCTTGCTGTGCCAGAGACCCAGGTTGATTTCCAGTGCCTGCCCATGAGAAAAAAAAAAAGTTAAGAAAGACCTTTGAAGCTTTTCTTCATTTTTCATCTCCATTAACATCACGTGGATGAAGTCACCATCATCAATCGCTTGAATACTGGAATAGTCTCCTAACGTCCTCTGTCCTCTATTCTTGCTCTCCTTGCTTCTAGATGAGTAACCAGGTTGATTGTGCTATGTTTTCCCTTTGCCCCTTCTGGATGTAATTGTTTTCTTCTTCCTCCAGCTCTGTGCCCAAGGGCACTAAATCCTTAACTGTATTTGTTGGGCTTCCTTGGCTTCTGCTGGGCCTGGTCAATTACAGAAGCACTGGTAGGAGATCAGATGGTAGAAGCAAAGTGAGGTTGGGGTATTTATAACCCTGGGTCCCTCTGTTCCAGGTTATTGTTTGCCAGGAAAAGTGTGCTTCTGTTGAAGGCCCAAGTTCTTCTTGTGCAACCTCCTCCTTCAGTAGCAGACACAATTCTTTCCACGGTGGGGGACTCCTCACTTACCTGGCCTCTTCAGTCCTCTGAGTAGTAATGCTTCCCCACTATTGCTCGCCCCAGGACATTTCAAAACACCCGTATTTTCCTCTTAACCCTATCGTTATCTTTGTAAATCATCCCTTTATTAAATTCTCTTCTTTATACCATCTGAATGTGCCAGCTACTTTCTGCAAATCCCTGATGCATATAGGAGAAAGAAAGAGAATTCCCATGTCAAAATTCACCATTTTGAAGTGTACAAGTAAGTGGTTTTCAGTGCATTCACAAGGCTATGCTACCATCACCACCATCTATTTCCAGGACATTTTCATCACCTCATACCCATTGGCAGTGACTCCATATTCTTCTCTTTCCCTATTCCCAGGCAAATGCCAACCTATTTTCTATCTCTATTTTAGACATTTCATATAAATGGAATAAGACAACATAATAGCATTTTGTATCTGTCTTCTTTCACTAAGTACAGTGTTTCAAAGTTCATCCATCGTAACATGTATCAGATTTTCATTCTTTTTAATGATTGGATGACATTCCATTATATGGGATATACCATATTTTAGTTTATTCATCAATTAATCGACATTTAAAATGTTTCTAATTTATTTACTATTATTAATCATGCTGTTATAAACATTCGTATACATTCTGTTGTACGAACGTACATGTACTGCTGAACTCTCTCAGTGACTGAACCATTTTACATTCCTCTGGTAATGTATGAAGGTTCTAATTCTTCACATCCTCACTATCACCTGTTATTTTTCATGGCTTTTGTTTTGTTTTGATATATATATATATATATATATATATATATACACACACATACACACACACATCCTAGAGTATATAAAGTAGTATCTCATTGTGGTTTCGATTTTCATTTCCTTAATGGCTAATGATGATGAGCATCTTTTCATGTATTTATTGGCCATGCGTATATCTTCTTTGGGGAAATGTCTATTCACATCATTTCCCCACTTTTATATTGATTAGTTGGCTTTTATGTTTAATCATAAGATTTTTTATATTCTGGGCACTAGACCTATACTAGATATATGATTTGCAAATACTTGCTCCCAATTTGTGTGTTGTATTTTTACTCTCTTGATGGTATGTGCAAAAGTTTCAATTTTGATGAAGCTCCACTTATCTATTTTTTTTTCCTTTGACTGCCTGCTCTTTTGGTGTCTTATCTAAGAAACTATTGTCTAATACATGGTCACAAATAGTTACATCTAGGTTTTCTTCTAAGAGCTTTACAGGTTTTGCTCTTACATTTAGGTCTTTGAACAGTTTTTGAGTTAATTTTTGTATATGTTGTAAGATAGAGGTCCATCTTTTTACTTTTGCATATGGACATATCTTTTAGTTCCTAAATGATTTGTTGAAAAGACTATTCTTTCTCCGTTGTATGATGTGTTAGTTTGCAAGCTGCCGGAATGCTATACACCAGAACTGGAATGGCTTTTCAAAAAGGGTAATTTAATAAGTTACAAGTTTACTTATCTAAACCTGTGGAAATGTCCAAACTAAGGGATCCAGTAAAAGATACTTTGATTCAAGGAAGGTCGATACATCTGCAAAGCCTCTGTCACTGGGAAGGTACACTGGTCCATTGCTTCTGGGCTCTGTTGCCTTCAGCCTCTGTTCCTGTGGAGGCTTCTCACTTTGCTTCTTCCGGGCTGGCTTTTATCTTTTGACTTCCCTTGGTTCTCTCCAGGTCCTGGCTTGCTTAACATCTCTTGGCAACATCTGTTGGACTCCAAGTATCTCCAAACATTCGTGTTTCTGTTCTCCACATGTCTCCATCTGTGTCAGCTCTGTTATGTGGTTTCTGTCAGCTCTGAGACTTCTGTCATTTCTCTTGTTCCTGTTGTTTCTCTAGGATCTGATGTTTCTCCAAAGTATTTCTTCTTTTAGAGGATTCCAGTAAACTTATCAAGGCTAACTTGAATGGGTGGAGTTACGTTTCCCTCTAATCAAAGTTAATACCCAAATAAGGTGTGTCACATCGCCAATGAGATCATATTACCAATGAGATATTCTAATCAAAAGATTGCAACCTACTTTATTGAATCAGGGTTGAGAGAAATGGTTGCTCCCACAAGATAGGATGAGGATTAAAACAAGGCTTTTCTAAGGCTCATAATCTTTTCAAACTGGCACAGATGGGCTTGGCACCTTGTTGAAAATTAATTGACAACTGATGAATGGATTTATTTTTTGGACTCTACGTTATATGCCATTGATCTTTATGTCCTTACACTAGTACCACACTGTTTGGATTGCTGTAGCCTTGTAGTAGATTTTGAAATTGGAATATTTGAGTCTCCAAGTTTGTTCTTTTTTTTTAAATATTGTTTTGGTTATGCTGGGTCCCTTGCAATTCCATGAATTTTAAGATTGTCTTGCCTATTTCCATAAAAAAGCAGTTGGAATTTCAGTTGGAATTTTGTCACATCTGTAGATCAATTGGGGGAAGAAAGTATTGCTACCTTAACAATATTAAGTCTTCTAATCCATGAACATAGGATGTCTTTCCATTTATTTTATTCTTCTTTAATTTCATTCAACAATGTCTTGTAGTTTTCAATGTATAAATCTTGCACTTCTTTGATCAGTTTTTTCCTTAAGCATTTTATTCTTTCGGATGCCATTATAAATGAAATTGTTTACTCAATTTTATCTTCAGATTATTCACTGCTAGTGTACAGAAATAAAATGGATTTTTGTAATTGATTTTAATTCCTGCAAACTTGCTGAACTTGTTTGTTATCTCAAACTTTTGCATGTGGATTATTTAGGGTTTTCTGTATATAAACCATGTCATCTGAGAGCACAGTTTAAAACAAAAAATATTACTCCTCTCCTTAAAGCTCTCTAGTGACTTCTCATCAAAGTAACATAAACTAAAATGTATCTGGGATTTCAAAGCTTTAATTGATTGAGACCCTACTTTCTTTTTCACCTCTACCTCACTTCTTTCAGCTCTCTCTTCCAAATATGCAATTGCTGACATGGGGTCTTATCCTCTGTTTCTCTGTTAGGTTAAGCTATTATTCCTCCTTTTACCCAATTGTTTCCTCTGCCTGCAATGCCATGCTCTCCTGTTCCATGGCTGGCTCCATCTTACTATTAAAGGATCAACTTCAATTTTATCTCCTTGGAGTTTCTGTTACTATATTCCCTTATTTTAATTCTTCCAAGGTACTATGTACTATATTCTATATCCCTATTCTTCAATAACCCCTCCTCACTAAAACATAAATTCATATGTGTATCTTATTTATCAGTGATTCTGCAGCATCTACAATAGTGTTTGGCACATAAGTCCCTAAATATATATCAAATGAATGAATGAATGAGTGAAAAGGTATGACTGCACAATAGTGACAATAGTGTATTCAGTTCATTATTTCTCTCTTTGCAGCAATTTAGCCTATTTAAAGGTGTATCACAACTACATCTGTCCAGGATCGAGGCCTGCCTGTCAAGAGCCAATTTTCACTTTCAACTTATTGAAATCTAATAAACATCAATGACAGAGAAATTAAAAGAGGCAAGAATGTGTTAAGCAATAAAAACAAGGATGCATATCTTATACACTCCTGTTATACCAGTTCCAAAGACTTCCTTTTGCTTATAAGATTGATAACTATTGGCATTAGATAGAATTCTGTCATCACAAGGCTCTGCTCTTGCTGCTTTGGATGTTCTCAAATTGAGACATCAATGTAAGTATGGAAACACTTAATAACATTTAAAATACACATATATTGAAGCTCTAATATGGCATAGGAAATTATTCAGAGTAATGAGCTAGATTTACATATGACAACTTTTTCCAAAGAAAACACAAAATTTGTTTTTACTATGGTAAGCTAAAAAATAAAGGCTTCAGTCCTCAATTTAAATATATGAAACATCTATTGAACACTGTTCTATGGTCTTTATATATGTGCACATGTTATTTTGATCAAAAACTCTGTGGTAGCTACTATGATTATTCCCATTTTACAGTTGAGAAATTTGAGGCACAGAGACGTTAAGTAACTTGAGCCAGCTGATGCAATGAAAAAGTGGTAACCTCAGAATTTAAAGCCTGACAACCTAATTCCAATGTCCATGTTCTTGACCGCTCTGGCCTCTTGTCTCTTAAAACAGTGTGGAAATAAATCAGCAAAGTAATGCCTCACAGTTGCTGAAGTACAGTGAGAGTTTCTCGGTGATATTGTCTTTCCCTGATTGCAGAGAGAACATGAAAAGTCTGATGGCCCCGAGGTTTATCAAACACACATTGAGGAGAGGGGAACATCCTTTGAGCAAAATCAGTGTTTTGTTTTGTTTTGAGCACTTCTTTACTTTCCGGCACTACAGAATGTTCCAAGTTTATCTTATATATTTCCTTCCCCAATTCTAGGGTAAATATTTCTCCAAGGAACCCTAGTTCCATTTATTAGAGAATGGTATTAGAATCCAATATCTGGGAACTGGGTGTGCTTCTTGCTACTAATATGTTGTTGCTTCTAAGCCTTATTGGCTAACTGAGCATGGATATACATTTGGGAGTACTGTGTATTTACAGATATCAATAAATATAGTTACCATTTATATCTATAGTAAGCTAAACATGAGTTCATACTAATATATATATATATTTTGAATATATATGTTATAAAACAATACTAATAAATTCAAGTCTAATTTATTATCACATGGATCATTCTAGCCATTTTAGCAGGTTGTAGGAGATTGTAGCTTACCTGCAACTTTCCACTTCAACAGAGAGAAATCTTCTATCCATTTACTTAATTCTTTTGTTCCAATATATGTATATGTATAACACTATCAGAACTGTTAATCTGTACACTATGGGAAGCAACTTTATCAATAAGAGTGTAATGCTTATGTACTGATTTCTTCACCTTTAATCTTACAGACCGCATTCACTTTCAAAGTTATTTAGACCAGTACCTTTCCCCTTCTACCACCCCTGTCATTCATAATGCAGTTAGATTGTTTTGTCATATTCTGTATTCCCTCCTGGGATCCCTCCATGTCTGAAATGATTTTAAGAATAATTTGCATAAATTAAAGCTCATTCTTTACGCTCTAAAGTTCTATGAGTTTTGGCAAATGCACATGTTATGTGTTCACCATTACATTATCATTCCTAATAGTTTCTCCTTCCTAAAACTCTCCTGTGCTTCACGCAACCCCCTTTACCCTTTTAACCAGCAACCATTGATCTTTTTTTTCCCACTATCACTATAGTTTTCGCTTTTCCAGAATGTCATATAATTGGAATTATACAACATACAGCTTTTCAGTTTGGCTTCTTTCACTTAGCAGTATCTATCTGTGACTTGATGATTCATTTCTTTTTATTGCTGAATAATATTCCATGATGTGGCTATATCACAATTTGTTTATCCACTCAGCTATTGAAGGACATTTTGTTTGCATACAGCTTGGGGCAATTACACATAATTCTTCTGTAAACATTCTCATGCAGATTTTGTATAGTTGTTAGGTTCCTTGTCAGTTGGGTAAATTCCTAGAAGCATGATTGCTGGATTGATTTCATAGCAATATTATCATTAACTTTGTAAGAAATTGAAAAATTGTCTTCTAAAATAGTGGTGCCATTTTGCATTCCCATTAGTAATGAATAAGTGTTATTGTTGCTTTATGTTCTTCTTAGCAGTTGGCATTGGCAACTAAATTTGAAATTTAGCCATTCTAGTAGGTGAGTAGTGATAACTCATTTTTTTAAATTTTTAAATTTATTTTTCTTCTTCTTTTCTCTCATTAATTTACAATTCCCTAATGACAGATGATGAGTTCATTTCAAATGCTTACTTGCCATCTATCTATCTGCTCTGATGAGATATCTGTTCATATATTTTGCCCATTTTTTTTCAGTTGGGCTGTTTGTTTCCTTATTGTTGGTTTCAAGAGTTCTCTGTAAATTTTGTTTACAAATACTTTATCAATTACATGTTATGCAAATACTTACCCTCAGTTTGTGGCTTTTCTTTTGCTTCTCTTAACAATGTCTTTCAGAGAGCAGATATTTTAAATTTTGATGAAGTTCAATTACCATTTTAAAAATTTCTTTCATATATTATGTTTGTGGTGTTATATCTGTGCATTCATCTAGTCCAAGATCATCTTGATTTTCTCCTGTTTCCTTCTAGAAATTTTATGGGTTTGCATTTTACATTTATGTTTATGATCTACTTGTACCACGCATATTCATTTTTTTATATGGATATCCAGTTGTTCCAACATCTTTGAAAAGCCATTCTTTCTCTATTGAACTGCCTTTGCTCCTTTGCCAACAATTGGTTACCTTTGTGTAGGTCTACTTCTGAGCTTTCTATTCTGTTATATTCATAAATGCATCTTTGCCTTTGCCAATACCATGCTGCCTTGATTATTTAGTAAGACTTCAAATTGGGTAACGTAAGTGCTCCAACTTTGATTTTCTCATTCCGTATCATGCTGGCTATTCTAGGTCTTTTCTTTTCCATATAAACTTTAGGGTAAATTTGCATCCACAAAATAATATTCTGGAATTTTTTGCAGGTTGCATTGAATCTGTCAATAAGTTTTTGCAGGTTGCATTGAATCTGTCAATAAATTTGAGAAGAATTGTCATCTTCAAAATAGAGTCTTCCAATCCATGAACATGGAATATCTCTCCATTTATTTAGATTTTTGATTTCTTTCATTAGAGTTTTGTATACATAAAAATACTGTACATATTTTTTTGATTATACCTATGTAATTTTTTAAAATTGCAAATGGCATTTAAAAAAATTCAAATTCCTGTTATTCGTTACTTTAACAGGAATTGGTATATAGTAAAACAGTTGGCTGTTGTATGTTGACCTTATATCCTGTGATCTTGCTGTATACACTTATTAGTTCCAGAATTTGTTTTTATCAGTTCTTTGGGATTTTACATGGACAATGTCATTTAAAAAGACAGTTTTATCTTTTATTCACAGCCTTTAAGATTTTATTTTCTTCCTCTTATTGTAGTAGCTAGTCCTCCTAGCACAATGTTGTATAAGGGTGGTGAGAGACAACTTTGTTTTCTTGTTCTTGGTTTTAAGGGAAAGCCTCTAGTGTCTCACTGTAATGCACGTTGTTAGCTATAGTTTTTTATTTTTACTTTTGTTACTGTTATTTATCTGATTGAATATGCTCCCTCTATTTTGTTCAGAGTCTTGTCACAAATGGGTATTGGATTTTACCATATGATTTTCTGTATCAATTGATAAAATCATGATTTTTTCTTTCTTCTTTAGTCTGTTCACATATTGGATTACACTGGTTGATTTTTGAAGCTGAAATAAACTTGCATGCCTAGAATAAATTTTTCACTTGGTCATGATGCATAATTCTTTTCATATATTATAGGATTCAGTTTGCTAATATTGTGTTCAGGATTTTTGCATCTACCTTTATTTTTTTTGGAAGGTTATTCATGATTGACTTAATTTCTATAATAGGTATAGACCTATCCAGATTATCTATTTTTACTTGTGTGAATTTTGGTAGATTTTGTCTTTATTGGTTCTTTTAATCTAAGTTATCAAATTTTGGGGTCTAGAATTGAACATAGCTTTCCTTTAATTATATTTTTAATGTGCATAGGATCTATAGAGATGAGTCTTATTTCATTTCTGATTTTGGTTATCTCTGTCTTCTCTCTATTTTTTCTTGATTAGCCTATCTAAAGATTTATCAGTTGTATTGATATTTACAAAGATCCTGTTTATTTTTTCTATTTTGTATCATGTTTCAATTTTACTGTTTCTGGTCTAATTTTCATTATTTATATCCATCTTTACGTTTATATCCAGCTTTACATTTACATGACTCTTTTTTCTCTCTTTCTTAAGGTAGAAAATTTGATTATTGCTTTTAACTATTTCTTCTTTTCTTATACATGCATTTAATGCTATAAATTTCTCTCTTAAGCACTGATTTGTCTGTATCACATGCATTTTAATAAGTTGTATCTTCATTTTCCTTTAGTTAACAGTATTTCAAAATTTATCTTAAGACTTCTTTGATTTACGTGTTATTTAGAAGTGTTCATTTTAAATCTCTTAATATTTGGAAATTTTCCAGCTAACTTTTTGTTATTGGTTTCTGGTTTAATTCCACTGTGGTCTGAGAACATATTTTGTTTGATTTCTGTTCTTTTAAATTCATTCAGGTTTGTTTTATGGTCCAAATGAGGTTTATCTTGGCAAACATTTAATGGAAATTTGAGAAGAATGTATCTTCTGCTATTGTTGGCTGGAATGTTCTATATATGTACATTATATCATGTTGGTTGATGACACTTCTTAGGTCGACTAAATCTTTACTAGTTTTCCACCTGTTTGATCTATTGAGTACTAAAAAGAAGTTGCTGGTATCTCCTACTATAATAGTTGTTTCCTCTATTTCCCCTGTAGTTCTAGCAGGCTTTGCCTCATGTAATTTTAGGCTGTTTTGTTAGGTGCATACACACTTAGGATTGTTATGTTTTCTTGGAGAACTGACCCCTTTATCATTATGTAATGCCCCTCTTTATCCCTGATAATTTTCTTTGTCTGAAGTTTGATTAGTTTAAAATTATTACAGCTACTCTAGCTTTCTTTGATTTAGTATCAACATGAGTTTTACTTTCCTCTTGCTGAAGCAAGTACCATGCAGTAGGTTGGCTTAAACAATGGGAATGTATTGGCTTAGGGTTTTGCCCCTAGGAGAAGTTGAAAAGTCAAACCATCATCAAGGTGATGCTTCCTCTTAGAAGACTTTGGGATTCTGGGACTAGGTACTGGCAATCCTTGGTCTTTGATTTTTCTGTCATGTGGCAATGTACATCATGACCTCTCTTATCTCTTTTCCAAGCTCCATTGGCTTTCAGCTTTGGGCTGCATACTGTGTGCTTTCTCTTTCTGTATATGAATTTCATTCTTCTTATAAAGGAGTTCAGTAATAGAATTAAGACCCATCTTTACTCAGTTGGGCCATACCCTAACTGAAGTTACCTCATCAAGAGGTCCTATTTGTGAGGGTTCATACCCACAGAAATGGAATAAGTTTAATAACATGTTTTTCTGGGGTACTTGTCCCAAGCCACCACAGTATGGCATATTTTCTCCATTGTTTTGCATTTTAACCTACTGGAGTCTTCATATTTAAAGTAGGATACTTGTAGACAAAAAATAGCGTTGCTTTCCCATCCACTCTGACAATCTCTGTCTTTAATTGGTATATTTAGTCCATTCACATATAAAGCAACTGTTGGTATAGTTGGATTAATATCTACAACATTTGTATTTTCTTCTCTTTTTGCAATTGTTCCATTTTTCTCTTACCCCTCTTCTTTTTGGCCTTCACTCATTTTAACTGAGCATTTTATATGACTTTATTTTCTTTGCTCTCTCAGCATATCAATCATACATATTCATAAATTATTTTACTAGTTTGCCGTAGAGTTTTCAATATAGATTTTTGAGTTACCCAGGTTCACCTTCAAATCACACTATAGTGTTTTACATATAGTGCAGATATTTTATTACAGATTATTCCCAACTTCTACCTCCCATCCCTTATGACATTATTGACCTTCATTGAATGTACCCTTATACTATAATCGTATAATACATTACTGTTATTGATTTAAATAAACAGTTAAATTTTAGATCATTTAAGATTAAGAAAAACAAAAGATTTTATTTTACATGTACTTATTCTTTCTTTGATTCTCTTCTCATTTTCCTTTCCTCTGAAGAACTTTTAAAAGTGCATTTGTTGGGCAGGCCATGGCGGCAGAGTTTTGGCCTGCCATGCCAGAGACATGGGTTCAATTCTTGGTGCCTGCCCATGCAAAAAAAAACAGAACAAAACAAAACAAGATGTTTGATGAAGAGCAGGTCTGCTGTCAGTGAATTCCCTCATTTTTTTTTCTTTTTTTTGTCTGAGAAAGTATTTCTCTTTTCCCATTGAAGTGTAATTTCTCTGGATATAAAATTGTAGGTTGGTGATATTTTACTTTCAACACTTTAATATTTTATTCCACTCTGTTGTTCCTTTCATAGTTTCTGATAATTTCACTGTATTCATAAGTTCATTGCATATTGAACACCCTTAGAGTCCTAACATATTAAACATAGTTGTGTAAAATTCCCTGAATAGTAATTCCAACTTGTGTGTCATATCTACCTCTGGTTCTGATGCTTGATTTTTCTCGTAAGACTGTGTGCTTTCTTCTCTTTTAGCATGCTTGTAACTTTTTGTTGAAAGCCAACCATGATATATTGGGTAATAGCAACTGAGGTTGCTTTAATGTGAGAATTTATGTTAGTTAAGCTAAGACTTGAGCTGTGTTGCATATTTACTGTGTCTATAGGAGCCAGAAGCTTTGAGTTCCTCTAGAATCCTTGCTTTTTTCTGTCCTTTTGACCTGGGCTTCCCTAAGTACTCCTCCTCAGAAAGAGTCATGGTCATGTAGCTTTTTCAGTTACAATTCACTGTTATGCCAGAGCCCTATTTGTATTGTTAGGTGTAGATGACAGGAAACATTCAATAATCTTAAAATTAAATCTCAGTCTTTTAGTGGGCCTGTGTCTTGGGACAGTAATCTTTGCAAGTTTTTCTCCAGTGGCATGGCTTTATTTCCCTTTGTCCCTTTGTCCCTTCTCTGGCTACAATATTCTTAATATATTTCCTTGAAGCCCTAATTCCTGATTCTTATGATTCTATGCCAGACAGGAAGATTGGAGAAGCCCAGAGAAGGTGGAATTCCCTTACTTTATCTAAGAGAAGGTTCTGGCACAATCCTTTTTCCTGGATTAAAAGATTTTGTTATGGAGAAGGCTGTGGGTGTATTTTACAACGATTTTTATTTCCCTCCTCTTGCAATGAAGGATCTTCCTGGATCTTCAATTTCTTGAATCTTCACTGTGAGAACGTGGTGGGGTTCTTGGAGATAAATCCCACAAAAGTGTGGGACACCCCCTAAACATGGCCCCCAGGAATTTCTTGTTCTCACGCTACACACTCAACCTCAAGCAATTAGTCAATTTACCATTTAAGTGTTCCTACTGGTTTATGGCTCCAGCAGCTGTTGACCATGTAAAATGGACCTCTGCTGTGAGTCTCTGTATGTGCCCTGATGACTTCCAAACTCCTTACATGCTGAAGCATAAACCAGAAGTCACACTTATATTTTTGAATCTTAATCTTTGAATATAGTCTATTGGTGAACCCAGAAAAAAGTAACTGAAAAGTAGGTCATAATAGGAAATGAAGAAACGTTTTCTAGATTACATATGAAAAGACATGTAACGGTTTGATCTGTGGCTGAAAGTGCAAATGGAAGTAGTAAAGTGGATGAAAATTCTCCCCAAATTCAGATGAGCCATATTTCAGACTAGAGTAATTGATGGAATTCTCTATTTCACTTTCTATGCATGTAAGACACTGCTGTGATATCCATTTGCCGTGAGAAAAATATTTCTCCTAGAAATAGCATAAAATTCAGTGATTTAGAAAGTTTGTCATGAGATTTATTCTTGTATAGATGCTGTTATTTTGCATGTACAACAGCTTTCAAAAGACGACAATGATCCCAGTTTCAATGAGAAGTCACATGTTGATGCATGCCTTATGTTCGCACAGTGGCTGCCTTTTAGTACATCAGACCTTAGTGAACATCATTAGATCAAATGACTGTAAAAGGTCTTAAGTGGAATGATTTTGATCTGCTCTACACATTTCCCACTGGATTTTTGTCCACATTACATAATCACTGTACATTTGGCACAGTATGTTGCCTTTGAAAGAGTTTCAGGATTAAGGAAGCATGAAGACAGAATTGCCTATAAAATATGAAAGGAGCACTAGAAATATATATGCTGCAAAAACTAAAACTTTCCTTCCTCCTCTCAGTGCAAACTAAAAGCTCACGTTGAGCTAAAGCTTTATGATTAAGGGCTCAACTTAGATACTCATTAAAGGTTACCTCATATTATTTGTCTTCTGAATTGTCTGGGTATTGCTATTAAAATTCTGTTTAGTAAAGGATACTAAAATTCTTAATACTGCAGAACATGGTCCTATTTACCCTAAAGGCCAATAAAGCATGGATATGGAAAAAAAAACCTGTCAACATGCCTATTTCATTAATCTGAGAGTATTTTTGCTTTAAGTGGGTATAAAAGTAAAGGAATTCCCATGGATATTGTTTCAGTTTGCTAAAACTGCTGAAATTCACTGTATCAGAAATGGGTTGGTTTTTAACAATAAGGATGTATTAAGTTACAAGTTACAATTCTAAGACCATGAAAATGTCAAAATTAAGGCATCCAGAAAAAGACACCTTGACTTTGAAGAAAGGTTGATGGCATCTGGGGTTCCTTTGTCATATGGGAAGGCATGTGCCTGACATGTGCCTGGTATCTGCTGGTTCTTCACTCTCAGATTGTGTTGATTTCAGCTTCTGATTCCAGTTGCTATCTCTCTGAGCTTCTGTGGGTACTTGCTTGCCCTTCTAGGCATACTTCTCTGATCTCTTGGTGCCCTACAGATCCACTCTTGGTATCTTTGATGCATTTCTCATTCTCTCTGAGTTCTGTATTGGCTCTCTCCAACATATCTCAAAATGTTTTACCTATTTTCATAGGTTCAAACAGCCAAAGAAGAATAAATGTTTTGTAAAATAAACTTTGTTTTTAATCCTCTCACGAAGGACTCTAGTAGAGAGGATCAAGACCCACCTTGAATTGGGTGGGTCACATCTCCATGAAAACACCCTAATCAAACGGTCCTGCCCACAATTAGTCTGTACCTACAAGAATGGATTAGAAGCACATGGCTTTTAGGGGATATATGAAGTTTCAAGCCACTCAGACATGGACAATCTTCAGAGGATAATGACAACTGAAAAAATATGAAATTTACTTTTCCAAATTCAGTGACTTGCAATGTATCTTCTAACACACAGGCTCCCCTTTTCCCATCCTTTATCCAATCCTCCAGTGTGATTAGATTTAATTAAGAAACAATGACACCAATTTCAAAAGTTTCGGAACCTGCTCAAAAATTCACTTTCTAAATCATCACAAAATTCTGCCTTTACTTATATTCTTTTCCAATTAAATGGAGTTCAAATGGAAATGTTTTGTGTACTAAAATGGCATTGTTCCCTAGTTTATTATTATTATAAATGCACCATTTAATTTAGGGCCTATTTCCACCTAGCCATGGGCAAAATATTATTTTCATAGGTAAAAGGAGTTTGGAAGTTCAAACAACCAAAGCAGAATAAATGTTTTGTAAAACGAACTTTTGTTAGGAATAGCCTATAGGAATATTCAATGGTGTGCTGAAGTTAGTTTTTAACCAGCTCTTGAGAATCCATTGTTAGAATTTCAGTAATTTTGCAAGTTGTTAAACAGGGCCGCTGTTAAAAATTAAAATCTGCAAGTTTACATTTAAATAAATTATATTAAAATAAAAGGTAATACATGTGCAAAGCATCATTTCATAATTAATTTACTGCACTTTTCTATTATCTATGTTTGAGGTTATTTACATTTATTGTATCATATGGTGGAAATACCAGCCAATGGTGTTTTATTGCATGTCTCGTCCCAACTCCCTGTTCTTTGGTGTCATATTGGTAGCCAGATATTGACTGGGGGGGGCATATTTACACCATGGAAATTGCCAAATGCTAATAATCAGGAGTCGGATTATTTGTTTTATTGATTGTTCAGGTTTAAGAGAGTAATGAAGAAAATGTTAACACTGAAGATTACATTTAAGTGTCTTGTCTGTTACACTGTGGCTAGCTTAAAAATTGAGGGAGTATTCTTCCAATATTCCAGAACCATTATTCAATTTGGCAAAAAAGTGGCCCACGTATGTCATTGACAGATGAGTAGCATTCTGATATATGTCTTTGTTTGTTTCACTTTCACCTTATTCATAATTATTTGTAAGTTGTGTGATATATATATATATATACTTTATATTGATAAAATTTATCATAAACTTATATACATACACACGCACACATTTTCTTTCCTGGGGTGGCAGATGTTAAATGTTTATCAGCATGCCACTAAGGGTATCTCAGAAAGCATGAAGAAGGGGCTACCATTGACTAATTCTGTAGCAGTACCGGTGATAATAACCATGATATGTAGTAGGGAAAATAAATTTCATGACACAGAACTAATTGGCTGTGTGAATTTACCAAGCTACCAAATTGCTGTCCACTTTTCCTAAGGTAGCATGAACCTCTTTAAGAAGTGCTGTTTCCCCATGTTTCTAAAAGCTGATGCAGCAACACAACATTGGCTCTTTGTTTTTGACTCCCTTTATAAGTGCTGGTTTGATGAAGGAGTGCATTACAAACTCCTTTTCTCAGAATCGTGCAAGCCTTCTGAGCAATCACTTAGGGACCCTGTTTTATGATAGTTGTAACTTATCTATTTGAAGATACATGTGGTAAATATGGGCACAATATAACGTTCAATTCAAATAGCAAAACCCTTGCTTATTTGCTTGTTTGATATTTTATTTCCTTACACGTTTATATCTCCCTCTATATTAAAAGATTTTTTCCTAGATACTTTTCTTAAGTCAGTGTGCAGCTTTTTTCTACTCATGCTGGATCTAATATGTGGCCACATGATTCAAAACAGGAAAAAGAAAGTACAGAAGAATCAGTAGATTTAGAATTCATTAAGTTGTACATTTCCTCTAGTTCTAAGTCTGAGCTGCAGAGAGGGTAATTGGGAGGTGGTTACAAAATGAGAAGCTTCATTCTAGGGCATAAAAATAACTTTTTCTCTCCACCCCCCCTTTTTTTTTTTTTTACACGTAGGCCAAAAAGTATCTAACGTTAATGGAGAGGGATCACAGTAGAAGGGACATTCTTTCTTCCTAGGAAGATCACTGTCTCCCTATGGGAAGCTCTTGACTTTCCACCTAGAATGTCTTAAACTGTAAAATGAAGAGCTATTTTAAACTTTGTTATACTCTTTTCTTCAGGGACTGGATGGGGGACAGTACTCATATTAAACTGTGGAACAGTCTCACAGCAATGGGCACTATTAGAAAGAATTCTCTTAATGGTGGTTTGTTCTTAGAATTTCTTATAGCACTTAGGGATTTGCAAATATCTAGTTGGCTGTCTGTACACTACACCTTGGAATTAGCATTCCAGAATCTTTTGTAGTTTATTCTAGCCATTTCCCCATCTTGTCTGAATGGGTGAGACTTTATTCTATTCCTATATGCTACAAAATTCCTGATTTAGTGCACGGGGACAGCATATGTGTACCTGGACTTTGTAACACTCTTTAGACCTTTATCCTGATAGAATTAAGAGTGGTGTTATTAGGAGATATTGACAGGTGGACATTTAAAATTTAGTTTTTAATAGGTGACATACTCAAAAAGGTCTTAGTAAAAATACAAATTATAAAAATATAAATTATGTAAAATATAGACCCCTTGCCTTCTCCTCTTCAATTAGCTCATGCCCTCTCTCCCCTAAAAGAAAATCACTTATTACAATTTTTTGTACAAGTTCTCAGGTGTGTGTGTGTGTGTGTGTGTATGTGCATATGTATGTTTCAGCACAAATTGAAGATATGATTACATGTCACAAATGTATTTATCCTTTCATTGGGCAACCATACTTCTAGGGATTTGTCCTGTAAATATACTAATGCACATTAAAATGAAGATTTACAAGGCAGTTTATTTCAGCATTGATTGTTATAGTAAGAGGTCAGAAAAAGAAATCTTATCAAAAAGGTATAGGCCATATATATCATGGTATATCATACAATGCAATAGTTTGCATTTGTGAAAAAAATGGGAGGGAGTTCTCTTTGTACTGAAATGATGAAATGGAAATATTCCAACATATACATAGTGTTAAGTGAAAAAAAAAGTTGCAAAACAGTATGCTTAGATGCTAACTTTTGTGTTAGAATAAAACGAAATAGTTTGGGATGAATGTACAGGAGGAAGCTTGCTCCTACAGGCCTTAGCCAAGTTATGGACATTTGCTACAGGGCAACTTGGGAGAAGAGAACTTCTACTAAAAGAGACCATTGTTTTCCCAAGAGTACAGTCTCTGTCACCAATAGCAGATGTCCCATGTCAATGATCCAGATATCAGGAGAACAAAAAAGAGAAACACAAACTCTAGTCTGATACAGTCTCATATGCAGAGAAGTCCAACGGTGTGCATAGATGTCGAGAGAGAGATACCTTTGAACCACTACATACTGTAAGTAATGCTAACAGAATACCATCCTCCAAAGAACATGACAAACAGGTGCAATTCTAGCCAATAATTCTGATGTGGAATAATGGGGATGGGAGAATGGAATAATGACAGCTAAATTCCTAGATTTAGCTTGCTTGAAGAATTACAACAGGAGGAAATGAATGTTGCATTGCTTAAACAAACTATCATAATAGGGAGGAGTTAAAAAAGAAACATTGCATTTTAAGACTACTTATCTTTGTTTCCAAGGGAAAAAAATAAAGGTTAAAAATTTTACTTATACCGACAGTGCAGCATTCTAAGTAGAAAACCTGCTAACCTATAAGATGATTTTGAATCATTACCAATATAAACTTTATTTATTGGTTTATTCAGAAAGAACTTGCCTTATTCATAGATGAGTAACAATTCAGATGGAACCAATACAGGAATGATTCAAAGATGCTACAACAACAAAACCAATAAGATGGTTAAAATCCAATCAAGAAAAGGCGCTCATTGAAAAATGTGGCGGTAGATCAAATGAAGTTGTGATTGTGTATGCATTCATGAATATTAATAACCAGGAATAAAATCCAAGAAGTAATAAGCTCTATAAAAGAAGAACTCAAAGCAGAGATAAAAGATTACAGGGAACATATGAAGATGCAATAGAATGACAAGTGTGAGCTAAGAAGCTCAAGGAAGAAATGAAGAAAAGAATAAAGCTATCAGAAAAATGAACATCCATTAAAAGCAGCATAAAAAAGAATAGATACTGCTGAAAATGTAGGAAAGGATACAAGGGTGAGCATTCAGCTAATTTGTTGTAAAAGTTGTTTGCAGCACACTTTAAACCAGCTTCTTATGGATGGAAGCAAGTTCATTATCTTAGTTTTGGTAACCTTGTTTAGAAGATTGTCGAAGGGAAAATTGATTTTATTTTATTTTTTCCCTTTTTTCCAAGCATCCATATAAATAAACCATTTATTTTTAAAAGAGGGAAGAAGAAGAGCCTTTGAAAATAATTGACTTAAAAAGAATTTGCTTCAACACAAAGCTCAAGCAGAGATGACTCCATTATCTAATTTATCTTCAAGAATAGTAAAAAGAAAGACACAAACGGTAAAATCTATGGACCCCAAGTGGATAATTTTACTGAATTCCAGTTCCAAAAAAAGCAATAGTGAAAAATTGAAACAAAAATAGAAAAATAGTAAATTATACTATGTCCACAGTGCAATAGAGTCCATTAAATATGAGGTTTATAGCACTGGAAAATGCCTTCGTAAATATATAATTTATGTAAAGAGGAAAATAAGGCCACAGCATTGTCTAATGAATTGGTATGATTTATACATTTTTTAAAGGGTAAGAGAAAATACACAAAAATTCAAATAACAGTGATTTCCTTTGGCTGTAAAATAATGGATGATTTTGTTTTCTTAATTTAAAATGATTCTTTATTTTCTCAACTTTCAATGCTGATTTCCTATTGCTGGGAGAGATGGAAAAATAAACTTTATTTTAAAAGGTGATCGAAATCTATCTAGGTGATGGTAACTGAAGAAAATAACTCAAACTTGGTGTCTTTGTTAGTTAGGAGGAGAGGTGTATAATTCATTCTTGGCATGAAAGGTGACTCTTTCTAGTTTCCCCCTCCTTTTCCTTCTTTTCTTTCCTGGGTCCAGTAATTTAAATCTAAATACTTAGTTTAGTCAGTAGACAAGTGGTGGGCTTGTTGGTAATATACTAGATAAAATATTTTCAGTTATTATTCAACAGAGATCATGTTTAAATAGTATTTTATAATGTACTTTACAAAATATAAATAAAAAATATTGGTTTTAATTCTATTAATATTCATCATTCAAGGATGTGTTAAATCTTCCAGGTTAGAAAGCATCTACATTCCTACAAGGGATAAATTGGTTGATGTAGGCAAGGGAAAGGTGTATTTGCTTAAAATATTCAAGAACAATATCTCTTTTGAAGTAAAATATTTTAGTGGTAGAAGGAAGAAAGAAATGATTATGTAGGTCTTTCACAAATTTTTATTTAATCGTTTAACAGTTCAGTTTTAGGTACCTGAATAGATTGCTTTCAAGTACATCCTTAATGTCTCTTAAATCCTCCTGTTTCTCTGTACAGCTGTTATTTGAATTGTGTAATGGTCTTCAAACTCTCACCTCAAAGTCAAGTTATCTTCAGTTTCTTATTCTTCTACACAAGACGGATCAATAATCAAATATAGTTTTACATTCGTTACACTTCTCAATCTATTCCACCCTAAACTTTTGCCTTTTGATAATTAGAACAATTTCCCTACTGGTTATCCTACTTCTAGTGACATCTTCTCTCTCACTCTCCTGCTTCCCTACTTTTCACCCTAATACTCTTTAGGTAATGTGCCTAAATGCTGTAATTAATGTACCAGAAACTCCACAATTTAAGGCCAGGATCATATGCATAGTCCTAAATACAAAGTAATGAATCATGTCCCAATTACACACATTTTTACAGAACTTTAACTTTTTCCTATAAAAACACTATTGTAAATAATTCCCCAGAATTGTCTTTCTTGTTAGACTGCAAACTTGGTGAGGATAGAGGCAGTGTCCACTCAGTGTTGTGTCCTTGGGGCCTGACTCAGAGAAAGCACGCAACATATAATTTTTGAATGACTGAATTAATATGGCTGGCAGACCACTCTTTTCCTTAGAAACCCCTGTTTGACATGCAACAAGCTTCTTAAATCAGTTTCAGGAAATTCCTGGCCATTATCTCTTTAAATATTTCTCAGGCTTCATACATTACCTCCTTATTCCTGTGACTCCAATCATAGGTATCTTAAAGTATTTGATCATATCCCATCTGTTTCTTATCTTCATTCTGTTCTCTTCATTCCTTCCCATTTTATTGTATTCAGGTTGGATATTTTCTGTTGACCTAGTTTTGAGTTCTTTTTTCCTACCTTCTGCTGTGTCCAACCAACTGTTGTATCAAAGAAGTTATTAATTTCAGATCATATATTTTTCAGTTCTAGAATGTCTGCTGGAGTTTTATGTAGAGATCTTCGTTCTCTGATAAATTCTCTTTTCTTCCAATATAACCATAACCCTCTACTTTCTTTAAGAAATTTATGAAAATTTCAGTTTGTGAATCATCTATAGATCTGTTTCTCTATTATTTCCAGTCATTTGACTGGGAATCCAGACAGAATTTTTAGCATGTCTCATAAATTTTCACTGGGTGCTAGACACCATGTATGACAAAGTTTAGCAATTCTAGAAGATATTTTCCTACAAAGAAATGTGATTTCTTTGCAGGGAGGCATATAGAGTAGAAACAGATTACCTTGATCCTGTAGAGGCTACTTTCAGACTTTAGATTTTCTAAAGCAGAACTACTTTAATATGGCCCCTATTCTTAGCAGGTGGCTCTTCTGGTATTTTATTTCAGCCTACAATTTAGCTTTTGTCATCAATATTTCCCAGAATGTGCTTGCTAAGACAGATTTGGTGGGGGTGCTGGAACTTATGCAAGTTGGTTATATTGTCACTCAATTCTTTCATGGATTACCCCTGCTCATTCAAGTAATGAGTATCAGTAAACTCACAGGAGAGTCGTTTTTGTCAGTAGCCAGTCTGTGCAGTTCCAGCAGTGCATAATTCATCCTTTATTCCAAGTGCAGTGTGCATCCATTGTGCTCAGCCTGGACTTCCAGGTGTCACATGCCGCATTCTTGATACTGTGAATGAAAATGCAGTCACTTTACTGGTTCTGCAGTTTCATAAGATTGTCATCATGTTCCCTCCCTTCATGAGATTGTGAAGAAATATTTGGCTAAGATCTTCAAAGCCACATCCCTACAGCCAAAGTAGTAAGATGTGGACAGGTGGATGCAAAATGTCTAGAGCTACAGGTCAACCCGGCAGTTGATGGAAGTCTCTGAGTCTTGGCTGAGGAAAGGTGGCAGTGGTGATGGAAGTCTTTGGATTGTCTGAAGGCACTGTGAGGACATGGCAGAAGACTGGCCTGAGTGGCCAGCCAGGGAGGGTGCACATGAGGTTCAGTTCAAGTGCTGATGAAGCAGTCACCTGCATGCTCTGCAGAGATGTCAGATGTCTTCTGATGTTTCAGTGAAAAATCTAAACTGTTTATCAAGCTACTCTAAACTGATGAGACATGAATTCCAAGATTTGTCTCTAGCATCAGCTAACTGTTGAAATATTGCTCACAGCACTCTTTAACCTCTTAGTAGTTGCTGTCTGCTGGAATCCATGTTCAGTTTTGGTGTCAGCTAATGCTTAACAGGGATTTGTGTGCGCGTTTTGGAGCTCCTTCTTGTGTGGCTCCCATTACTATGGATTTTCCCTCAGTTTATAGTCACTCTTGCAGCCCTACTTTCTGGATTTTGTGTGTTTTATCATTTTATTTATGCTTCTTTCTTCTTGGACTGTATTCCTTGTACCTGATATTAAACTGAAAATTACTGTTAGGAAGCATTCAAATAAATGTGGAAATTCCTTATTGTGCATCCGTTCTTTTAAGGATAGTAACTCCTAAATTTGTGCTTGCTTTGGATGCTTTCAAATGCCTTCAAATCATTATGTATGTGTGTGTGTATACCTCTATCTGTCTATCTGTCTATCCATTTAAATAATTTTTATATTTTTATTGGTAGGTGGTTAGCCTGATAGACACAGTCCAGCATAATGGTTGGAACTGGAAGTTCAAAAAGTGAGGGAGGTAGGATTATAACTCAGGACCTCAAAAGTAAGGTGGCGTTACTGCTGAACTCCTTTACATTTGGCTGTTGTTTCAAAGGCTGTACCCTAGATATAAAGTTAAACTATAAGAATATTTGCATTTTCAGAAATTGCAGACTAGTTTCCAGTTATATTATTCTTTGAAACTGGATTGGGTTGATCCTACAGAATTAAGTATCCAGCCTCCAAGCATCCTGGAGAGGTGAACCTAAATACTCTCTAAATGAGCAGAGATTCTACTGTTCCTGAAATTATTTGCACAAACAAATTTGCAAATAAAATGTTCCATAAAAAATAGTTAGGCAGACAAAGAGCCAAGATTTCATGTCAGAAAGACAAAAGAATCAGCAGATGTTAGGAAAAGAACTATAGGTTCTCAGTACATTGGAATTATTAATTATATCCCTTCAAAATAGCTTTTCTTACCTAGTTCAAAGAGAAAAAAGAAAAGAAAAGTTTTATTGACGAAGCACTTGGCATAATTAAAAGAGCCATGTGGGTTTCTAGATGTGAAAACTATGACAACAGAACTTAAGAATTCATACAGTAAGTTTAAAAACATGAAATACAGCTTGATAGAGAATTAGTGATCTGGAATATAAGTTTTCTGAAAATATCTAGAATAAGGCGCAGCCTGAAAAAAGGATTATTTAGAAATAAGGTAAGGGGTAAGCGAGATAGAGTAAGAAGTTCTGAATATAGGAAAGAGAAGAAAAAAAGAGTGAAGAAGAGGGAATATTTGAAGCAACAATGGCAGAGAATTTTCCAAAACTGATAAAAGATACAGCTGAAATTTAAAACAATTGACAATATCCAGTGTTGGCAAGGATATGGAACTAAAGCTCTCATATATTGCTGGTGGTAGGGTGCAATGCACAAGTGCATTGGAAAACAGCTTGGAGGTTTCTTATAAAGTTAAACATGCCTCTACTATATGACCTAACAATTCTATTTCTAGGTATTTATGCAAGAGAAGTGGAAACATATGTCCAGCCAAACTATTTATTCAAATGTTCAAAACAAAACTCATTGAAGTTGTATACAAAATGTTTTTCAATCCTATGCATATGCGCTATATAAAATGATTATAGTAAACCCAAGTTGAAAGCTATCCAAATGCCATAAAGAGGAAAAGACATTATATTAATACATATATTATGGTGTATTCATAACATGAGAAACTACACAGCAGTAAAGAAGAGAGAACTACTAGTATATTCAACAACATGGATGAACTTCACAGATACTATGTTGCATGAAAGAAACCAGACATAAGATTCCCTGCTTTATGATTCCATTGGTATGAAGTTCAAGAATAAGCAAAACTAACTGATTATGCCAGTTACATTGGGAAGAAGAGACATGGGAAAATTTTATGGGGTGAGCAAATGTTGTGTCAATGTGAATGGTGGTTACATATGTGTATGCATATGTAAAAGGCATTGTATTTAAGATAGTTCACCTTATATGTCTTTCTGTATATGAAGAAATAAAAGTGTTCCTCAGCCTCTCAGCTCCTGAAGAGTTAGTGTACTCTTCAGGAACAGCAGCTGCCTTTACAGGTAAACCAGCTCTGAATGCTGGGCTTACCTCCAGGTCTCTATCTTTCCTCCCTGGAGGTTGGTCCTGAAATTTTTCCCTATTAAGTTTGATTTCTAGGCTTTCAAAGCATATTTTCATTAAATTATTATTATGATTTTGTCCAGCTTTTCCACTTGCCATTAACAGAAGAATCTAAATTGCTTAATTTGCCATTGCAGATTCTAGAACATCATGGATACTGGGGATCCTTGTAACATAGAGAATCCAGGTAGAGCTTTGAATTTGATCTACCACATCTAACTTTGGAAACTGTCTGCTGATTTTAGAAATTGAATAAGAATTGGCTTAAATCTGAAGGCTTTTTTTCTGAATCAAGGCCTTGCCAAGATTCCAATTCGCCCTCAAATCAGCCCAATTTCTTAATTCTCCTGAAATTAGATGATCAGATTTTATGTTTCCATATGACTTTGCCATTCCCCTCTGAAAAAAATCACACATATCTCTGCTGCTCCACTTTCTTTAGAACTTAGAGGAAAAAATAAAAAAAAATTCATCTCTTTGAAACAATTGGCCCCTTCTTTTAAAACAGCGTGTTCATCTTATCCCTCCTAACATACTTCATTGGGTTAGTTCTTTATAAATGTGTTCTCATTCATGTGAGGTTTAGGAATATTTCTAGGGTTAGCTCATGAGCATTTGTTTGGTAGCAAAACTGAATTGTAAACTCTTGCTTGTGAGTGACATTATTTTATCTCTTTATTTTCCACATTGTACATTGAATACCCAGCTCAAGTTCTTAACAAACAATAGGAATTTTAGAAAGTTTGTTGGTTGTGTGATCTCAAAGAGTATTCAAGTTCTTTTCTCTTGCTGAATTCAATGAAATTATTTTCCACTCTTTGCAGCAATTCTGAATAGTGCACTGTTAATCTGAATAACCAGGCAGATTTTGTGCTTTGTGAGGAGTGTGTTAGAACTGAAAATATCTATTAGTTGTTTCATTTATATACTAGCTACCTTTGACCTCCAATGTTGATTTATGATCTTTAAATCTCTTTAAACAAAAATCATTATATTTATATACAAAATATGCTTCGACTATATTCACATTTGCCATAAATAATGAGCCAATTATGATATTAGTTAGATAAAAATTAAGTCCAAAGGAGGAAATAAAGCTTGCATCTGAAATATGCAGTTTTTTTCAAAAGAGCTTTAAAAAGAAAGTTCTTACTTTGATTGAGCTTATATACCAGTATCAGAGACAGGGAAAAAAAAGCAGATTAACATATTATTTAATGTGATTTCTAGTAGTTGTAAATAAGAAAATATATTTGCGTAAACAAATTATAACTGAAAAAGTGAGGTATCAATGATAAACTTATCAGAGAAAGTGTCATGAAATTAATAATCTTTGAACAGAGAAGTGGACAAACTGAATGAATGAGCTATGGGAAGAGAAAAGGTTTGTTCCAAAGAGAACAGCAAGTTTAAGTTCCTGAGGCAGGAATAAGCTACAACAGCATCCACATGGCTGTTACTTCATAGTAGATACTTCATTGTTTAGTGAGTGAAAGGATACTTTCTTTTTAGTTCATCACTGTGCTGAAGTGGACAGTAGGAGTAATTCCTTACATGGGCAAGTACAATATGAGCTATTACGTGATCACAAATGCAATCCTTAATTCTAGGCAGTCAAGCAGCAAATCTGTGGCTGATCATGAGAATGACTGAATAAAAGAGCCCAGCAGTATCTGTTCAAATTTTCACCCACCAAGGTAGGGAAAAAAGAGAAAACTGATACTAATGACAATAGGTAGTGTAATTACCCAGTCTCAAATATTTATAAATTCCTTAATAGGTGCCAACACCAGTAAAAGTAGTTTATATTTATAGGTCAATTCTCAACATTCCTACAGGGAGATTCTATAATCATAATCAAATCCACTATCATCATTATCACCATCTTCATATTCATTCTTGTTTTATAGATGAATAAATGGAAGTGCAATATGGTTAAGCAAGTTGCTCAAGATCACCCAGCTCATATGTTTTTGTGGCAAGACCATGATTTGAATTTAGGTGTTTTAACTCCATGTTCCTTGCATTTAACCTCAATATCGCACTTCCTCCAGCATGCAGAGAGGACATCTTCTTCATCATTTACAAGAAAAATTAAAACAATAGTTTCCATTTATTATTTTCTACTTGCTAGACACTGTACTAAGTGAGAAACATATTATTTCTGGTCTTTTAAAATCTCTTTGCAGTAGGAATTATCTCCCTTTCTATCAATAAGAAACTGAAGCTAAGGAGGTTATGGTTTCCTCAAGATCACAAAATTAATTAGCATAGCTCCAAGTCCTTAAACTTACCTGTGGTACCATATTGTAAAATACTTATTCATAGGATGAGTTTTTTTTTTCCTTCTTCAGAATGTGATGTAAGTTAAACACTTTACTTCTATTTCATTCATTCTATAAATATATATTGAACACTTATAATGTTTTAGGAGACACAAAACTGAAAAGACCCAATCTAATATGGAAATTCATTGTACATTTGTTGTGCATCTTGTTTCCTAAATTCTGAACATCCCTTTTATTTGATGGAAATCCCCTATATTATATGAGCCCTGGCAGGAATCTGGGCTTTGCCTTGTCTTTGATTAATAGAGCTGAAGAAGCCCTCTGAATCCCCTGAGTCCAGGCGGTTGGGGCTCAGACACAAGGTCAAACTCTGCCTCCCGAACAGGAATCTTGAGAAAATGATTTCAAATGAGGATGGCTGAGAAATTACTCACTAAGAGACAGTGGGGTTGAGAATCCAAGTGCAGTTATGCCACTTGCAGCTTCATCCAGATTGCTTCCATCTTTTGACCTTGGCCACAATAGTGGCTGGTTAGCTCCTACAGAACCTTGGTCCCTTTTTAGATTTTTATTATTATTATTATTATTATTATTATTATTATTATTATTATTATTATTATTTTGCATTGGCAGGCACCTAGAATTGAACCTGGGTCTTTGGCATGGTAGGTGAAAACCATGCCTGCTAAGCCACCGTGGCCCACCCTTGGTCCCTTTTTGAAACATATTCTCCAGATTTCCTGTTGATCTCATGACCATTTCATGTCTTTTCACTAAATTCACTTTCTGCTTAAGTTAGTTCAAGTTGCTCTCTGATGCTTGTACCCAAGAATTCTGAGAAATTCAGGAAGATAAGATATGTGCGGATAAGAAAAAAATATAAATTTTTGTGGCAAGGTAAATAAAAAATATATAAAGTATTTAAAAATGACAAGATAATTGGGAGTATTTGGAATAGTTCACCTAGTTGATTTCAAATTGAACCTTGAATGATGGGCATGAGAAAAGGCAAAGACATAAGAATGATATACAGGAGGCTTAAAGGGGCATTGAGAGGGCTATATTGAAGGAGCATTACATATGTAGAGGCAAATAAGGGTAAATGAGGGTTAAAACAGAAAGCATCACTACTTCTCTCTAAGCCTAACTCTTTAATTCACCTCCTTTCAGGTTTCTGATGGCTTGTTTTCTTCCTATTTTTAATATGTCTGTCTTTACCAACGTATATTACTGCATCTGAAATTCTAGTGACTGCATTTTGAAAAGAAAAATATATACATTTCCATATATTCTTATCTCTCAAGCTACTACCTATTTCTTATTTTTCTGCCATCATGCAAAATCTCTAAAGAACAGCTACATTCTCTTCCTCCATGCCTTTGTTTTTTTGCTTCTGATCTTTTTCTGAAGAGAGAATGCACCGATACTGCTGAAAATTCTTAATCCCTTCTCTCTCCCACCCCAAATGTAACTACTGTCCTTAATTTCACAGGTATTATTATATCAGTGCATGTGTTTGTTTGTATTTATGCACTATATATGTGTATACATATATTATAACACATATACAATAACAATATATGCCATTATTATCAGTATGTTTAAATTGGTGCAATCTATTGTATGTACAATTTTGCAACTTGCTTCTTTCGACTCAGTGTGTTTTTGGGATTGACCAGGCTTTCTAATATAACAATGTAGGTCATTCATTTTAACTCCTATGTATTTTTCTGTTGTATATAAAAACCACAATCTCATTTTTTTTTTTGGACTATTCACATCTCAATCTTTTGAATACTGGCTTTCTCTTGCAGTTATTACCCGAAACCGCTCTCCTCAAAGTCACCAAATCATATAGAAATTTTTCTTGAAATATTCATCATTTTTAATTTATCTTTACATTAAATGTTGTTGTTAATCCCACAGTTCTTCTTGGAGTTCTCTCCTCTTTCGACTTTGTGAAAATAACTTTCCTGGTCTTTGCTTCTGTCCCTCCTTGCTGCCTAAGTGCAGGTGTCCGCAATGGCCCATCCCTTGATTTTCTTCTTTCTCTCTCCCTTGACAGTTTCATTTGAGCATGGCTTTACCTCCAAATGACTCTCAAATTTACATTTAGTTCGTTTCCAATTGTCTGCTGGACATTGCAACTGAATCTCATGCGTAGACCTAAATTTGCACTTTTTCCTCTCAAATGTATTCTTCTTTCTCTGCTTACTATTTTAGTAGCAATGATACCATCTTAGCAATCATTCAGACTCAAAATCCTGGAATGACTTATAGATCCTTTGGTCCTCATCACTTGCCTGGACCTGCAAATTACTGTTCCATTCATTCTGCCGAATTGGTTCCTACTGCCACTATCCTAGTTTAAACCCCATGATTTCCAGCCTTTTCACAATAGTGTAACTTGTGTCTCTTGTGCTTGTAATTGTCTTTCTGCTTCCTAGGCATCCTCTCTTCTCTTTGATTAATTTTCTTAAAACATAATTCTATTCATACTATCCCTTTTTGAAAGATTTTAACAGCTCTCCATTGCCCGTGAAATGAAGTCCAATCTCTAAAACCTGGATGGAATTCATGCTCCATAAATTGGCTTACTTACCCCTCCAAACTTATTGCTTTCTTCTCAATTTAATATGCCACATATGCTTGTCATATGGAACATATCATAGTTTTTGTACTTTTCTGTACAGCCTAGGTTAAATTGAGGTAAGAAACTACTCCAAAATCTCAGTGGCTTAAAATAATAAAGTTTTATTTCCCACTATCCCTATATGTTAGCAAGGATGTTGTCTGTCCATTATAGTCACTCAAAGATACAAGTTGAGGGAGCCTGTATCTCCGTGTCTTGAAAGTTGCTGGTCTCCATGTCGCGGGAAAGAGCTTTAGAGGGTCTCATATTATCAATGAAATGTTATAGCACAGAATTGACAAATATCACATTAGCACAGGAGTCATGGGCCGGAATGAGTCACATGGCCCTAACTAACCGCAAGAAAAGCCAAGAACTGCAAACCTACTGTGTGGCGTGAAGTAAACGAAAACTGGGTCCTGGTGAACAGCACTGATGACCACCACAGCTCCCATCTGCCCATTTCCATAATTCTTCTTCTTTACACAATTGTGCAGGAAACTGGAATATCTTTTCAGAGTCCTTTTTCAGAGCCTGCCCATCCCCCAATTCCTAGCGGCTAGCGCCACTTCAGTCAATTGTTTCCTAATCTTCCCAGGCAGATATATTCACCCCCAGTTCTAATTTTCCATGGTCCTTTGTTTTGAGACAATCATTGCTCTCTATTTCTGAGCATTTAGATCCTAGAGGTCAGGATCAATATTTTATTCACCTCTGAACATGCTATTTTTTCCCCAGTGAATGAATAAATAAATCTAATTAGAGTGTATTCTGATCAGTTGGAGATGCATTTTTTTCTTTGACCTGGCTTCTATTTCCTGTTCATAAAGGAAATGTTTTATTCTTCATATTATGTGTAAGGTTGGATACATTTATACGTAAAGTGTATACATTTGTAACTAGATTTACATGTATGATATGTGCTTATATATTTATGTATATTTAAATGTAGTAAGCAGCTCCTAGTTACTGTGATATAAATATGGAGTAAATTAATTTTGAGTCTGCCTTATCTTTAATCTTTGAAATTTTCGGCACTGCTGTTAAAACACATCTCACTTTTCTTTTTTGATAAATGACATATTTGACCCTTTGGTGATAGTAAGATAGTCTGGGAATCTTTGGAAGTGATATATTTTAAAGAATGTCCATAAAAGAACACTGACAACACAAATTTAAAGTAGTGAAATTCTGTCCATTTGTCCTTTCTTCTTCTTCTTCTTTTTTTTGGGGTGTGTGTGTGCTGTATGGTGGGATCACATTTCATTATTTTTCTATGTGAGCATCCCGTTATTGCAACATCGTTTGTTGAATTTTGTTTGTTTGTTTGTTGGTTGGTTTGTCTGTTTTGCTTGCTTGTTTGTTTCTTGGGGAAATGAACCCAGGTCTCCCACATGGCAGGTGAGAGTTCTACCACTGAGCTACTCTTGCACCCTCTCTTTCTTCTTATTTTCTCCTTCTTTTACCAAAGATTTATTGGACATGTATATGTACTATGTTCTGTATATGGTGCTAGAGGAAGATGTAGAGTTAGGCACAGACCCTGCTTGGTGGAGGAGGGAGATGTCTTATAGTCCAGAAGAAATGTCTATTGTAACCTCGCTTCAAAAACTGGTCTGAAAATCATTATTTTCTAAATTATGCACCTGGCCAATGCTCATTCATGTTTTAAATTTCAGTTTCGATGCCATATCCTCTGGGAAGCCTTCCTTGAGCTCCCATTTAATTCAGCACTTTTCATCTCATAGCATGTGTTCACTTGTTTAGTTGTCCATTTTTCTTGCTTCATTGTATACAGAGCAAATAGCACTATTCTTGTAGTACAATAGATATGAGGTTTTTTTTATTAATTAAAAAAATTAACTAACAAGATGTTTAGAAATCATTCCATTCTACATATGCAATCAGTAATTCTTAATATCACATAGATGTATGATCATCATTTCTTAGTACGTTTGCATCGATTTAAAAAAAGAAATAGCAAGACAACTGAAAAAGAAATAAAATGATAATATAGAGAAAAAATAAAAATAAAAATAAAAATATATAAAAAAAACAAAAAAAAACCCTATAGCTCAGATGCAGCTTCATTCAGTGTTTTAATATAATTACATTACATTTAGGTAGTATTGTGCTGTCCATTTTTGAGTTTTTGTATCCAGTCCTGTGTTGCACAGTCTGTATCCCTTCAGCTCCAATTACCCATTATCTTACCCCATTTCTAACTCCTGATGGTCTCTGTTACCAATACATATTCCAAGTTTATTCTCTAATGTCGGTTCACATCAGTGGGACCATACAGTATTTGTCCTTTAGTTTTTGGCTAGTCTCACAGATATGAGGTTTTGAAATTAATTAAATCAAATTAAATTAAGATAAATTGGAAAAGACATCCTTTAGTGATGATTTGAATTCAACTAACATTATTTGATCACCTTACTTGAAATACTGTAACCGTAAGGGAGAGTGCTAGTGAAGACTTTTTTCTTGGCATGGGCAGGCTCTGAGAATTGGATCTTGGTCTCGGGCACGGTAGGTGAGCATTCTGCCACTGAGCCACTATTGCACCACCTGTGAAGATGGTATTTTAACAAAGGGAGTAGTTCATGGAATATCGTCAAAGAAGGCAAATAAGTGAGCCTTGTAAACTAAGTGATATAAATTTTGAGAGTGTAGCACATGGATTTAAAAGTGATTGTCAATCAAATTTGGTTGATTCACCTTATGATAGCCAAAAAGTCTGGGGTTTAGTAATCCAATGACATCAATTCAGAAGATAGTATTTCTCTATGCCCATTATATGCTGGAAATTTTTTTTACTTAAGCAACTGTAAAAACTTTGTAAATATTTATTAAACAATATTATGTGCCATGTATAATGACAGGTGCTTGCTAGGAATACAAAAAGAATATATGATTCCTTCCCTGAAGAAGCCTCCAGCCTAATATTGGAGAAGAACAAAACTGAAACAAATAAAGAAAGGCAAGGCAACATATGCTAATAAAAGAAGTATTTACAAGCTCTAGAAATAGTACTGTGGAGAGGGTGATTAATTATTTTAAGGCAAATGGATCAAAGTAGGTTTTGTAGAAGAGATGATGTCTGAAAAAGTCTGAAAAATGAATGAGTTCCCCAAGAACGCAAGAATGAAGGAAATTCTGTTCATGCAAAGGTGTCAAATGATATGTTGAGGATAGGAAACTATGAGAATATTAGTATTACTGGAATTTAAATTGTGAAAAGTTATGGGAAAGAAGTTGGCATGTGTTCAGGAACCTGATTCTGAAGGCCTGTGTGCCATGCTATGGGGAATCTACACAGGATTTCAAGAGGCTAAGTGACAGGATAAGATTTACTTTTCGGAAATATCATGCTGACTGAAGTATCAGAAAATGAACTGAGGTCAAATAATATTGAAAATAGAGGAACTATTAGAAGACATTTCCAAAACTTAGGAAAAAGACAATGAGATTTTAAAGTAACATGTTGGAAGGAGGTACAGAAGAGGAGAATACACATTTAGGAGTAAAAAATATAAGAGATCTGATGACAGCTTGTTTGTAGTAGGCAGTGGAGGAGGAGAAATTGATACGGTTGCTTAGTTTTCTGACTGGGGTGACTGGATGGCTGAAGAGCACAAACTGAGGTGGGCAGTACAGGAGGGAAAGCAGGTTTTGAAGCTGTGCAAACATTTACGTTTTAGACATTTGGAGTTTTAGGGGTATGAATGTCCAGTGGGAGACATTCAGGAGATAATTGAAGGTATATCCCACAGTTCATGTAAATAGGGAGAAAAGAAGAGAGAATGCATAACTTTGCAGGCTACCACCATTTAAGCAGCAGACATTTAGGGGAAAGAGAATCCATTAAGGAAAATTGAGGAGAGATGGTCAGTGGGGTAAGAGGAAAACCAGGGAAACATGCAGTCATAGAAGCCAAGCTCAGATAAAACTTCAGCAAAGAAAGAGCAATCAGATGTGACTGAAAGGTTGAAGAAGAAAAGAATTTCTACTTTCCTATTAAATATAGTAGCTGTATAGCATCATTATGTATCTTCATTTCTTCTTGGGAACCTATGCTGACTACATTTCCCAGAATCCTTACACTTAGAAATGGGCACGTGGTTGAGCTCTAGCCAGTAAAATCTGAACAAATGAATGGTAACCTCACAAACCCTCCCTTGGGGAGGACACACACATTATTTTCAGTCCACTGGTTAGAAATGGAAGGCTCCTCTGCCATAAGGTTGGAAGGAGCCTGGCTTCCTGACTTACTATTTGGAAGCAGACTGCCTGCCAAATGGTCTCATAGTTATGCAAGCACTCCTGCATGAACATTCCTTGTGCTAAACCTCTGAAATTTTGAAATTTTTGTTGCTACCTCTTATAGCAACTAGCGTTACCTTAACAAATATAATTGATACCTAGGAACCTGGTGCTACTATAACAAACCTCCTTACCCCCCTCATAGTATGTGGCAACAATGATATAATATTTTTTAACATTATTGTGTTCAGTAACTCTGAAGTCAGAGCAAGAGCCTATTTCCCACTGGCCTTGGGAAGGCTGTGTAGAATAGTAGTGTAATTTGATTTTACCTTTTGTTTTTGGTAAAGTAATTACAAGAAAGAGATGAATTTAGTTTTAAATCTATGGCTTGCAAGCAGATAAAGGGAGGAGTTGGCTTTCAGAATTTTGATGCCTTGACAGTTTGGAAAAGTAGACTTCCAGACCCCACATTAGTAAACCATAAAATGAAAGAACTTAAACAACAAAAAGCCCTCAGGGAAAATTAAGGCAGAGTTAACAGTGTGCCCTTCCCAAGCAAATCATAGGTAATCTCTAAATAGTGCTATCACATTGAGAGAGATTAGAGTCATAGAAACAAAGAAATAAGTCAGAAATGAATATCAAGTACAAAAAAGATCTTTAGGTTTGGTTACTACCACAAAGAATTGAATGGAACAAAAATATTTGTTTGAAGCTTATTGTATTAATCAGGATTTTCCAGCAGGACAGAACCAATATATAAAGAGATTTGTAAGGAATTGGCTCACAGAACCATGGGGGTTGGCAATTTAAATTATCTAGGACAGATGTCCAGCTAGAAATTCCTATAAAGGTGATGCTGAAATCCTTAGATCGAATTCCCTGAGGGAAGCTGGCTGACCGGAAATTCTGGCCAGAACCAATGAGGAAGTTGAAGCAGAAATCATTCTGATCTCTGAAATCTTCTGTTATGGGTTTTAAGATCCCAAACTTACTGGATGAGAAGATACTCCACATGGCTGAGCGCAATCTCCTTTGTTGATCATAGATGAAATCACCTAATTATAGATGCAAATCCCAATTGAGGAATATCCTTATTCTAACAAGTAGGCCAGTAATTGACCAAACAAGTAGATACCATAACTTAGCCAAATTGACACATGAAATTAATAATCACATTATATTTTTGGTAGAAATATATTTAGATGAAAGCATGAGCCAGGACTAAAATCAAAAACCTTTAAAATTCAAGCATTAAAACAAGTTTCAGGGTGGGCCATGGCCGCTCAGCAGATAGAGTTCTTGCCTGCCATGCCGGAGACCTGGGTTCAACTCCTGGTGCCTTCCCATGCAAAACAAACAAAAAACAACTTTCAAACCCTCAATTTCAACCATCAGAATAGAACCAAGTAAGCTTTAGAGCTCTGAAGGAGATACTCCCTGACACAAAACACATGTGGCACAAAACATAAGCCACAAGGTATACCTCCCAGATGGAGAATCAAGGGCATTGAAAAATAATGGACAAGAAAGTTCCTTCTAGAGCACAGAATCAGGGTTTAAATAAGGAACTTCACCCACTACCAGACAGAGAATGCAAGATTGCTAAGGACCACGAATTGCCATGTATTCCTTTCTTCCCTTTTCTAAATGGAAATATTTGTTGTGTTTCTCCAATGCCTGATTCACCATAGCACATTGGATGTGCTGGGGCAGATAACTTCTCTTTTTACTGTTTAGGGTGCTGAATGAGGAGAAACCACTGTGGATTGTGATTAAGAGGACACATAAAACTAGAGAGAAGGGATTTTTTGCATTGAACATGATGACTAATGGAGTATTAGTTTATCTCCTTTGGGGAGAAAACAGTGGATTCTAAAAATGAGAGGAAGTGTGAAAGGGTATTTGCTGCCAGGAGGTGGACATTCAGGGTTTAACCAACTATGATTCCCTCTTTTTCTTGAAGACAGAGTACAGCTTCATCTTCTAGGCTTCTATGCACTTTGTGTGGACTTTCAACCACGTCTTATCCAGTGACATGGGCAGAAGTGATGTGCGCCACTTGTAAGCAGTGATGTGCGCCACTTGTAAGCCTGGTACAGACAAAACTCCCATAGACGATCCTCCATTCTCTTTCACTGCTTGTTGGCTGGTTTTTTAGGCCCTAGAAGATGGTGACTTCCAAGATACAGGAACTCTAGATTCCTCATTTACTGTAGGAAAGCTACCTGATGAACAAATGCATTGTCCCTTGAGAGAGAAATACACATCTACTCTAAACCACTAAAAGATTTTTATTTATTATTTCCAGTACAGCAGTTAGCATTGCCCTACATAGCTAAATAAAAATTGATCATGGAGAGGATGGTTTCAATATAATTGTAGGAACAGAAGCCAGATTACAGTGAATTGAAATGTATTTGATAGACAAGAAAATGGAGACAGTAACTGTTCACCGTATATTAGAGAAGCATGTGTAAACAAAAAAAGGGGAGAACTGAGAGAACTAGTGGGAGATGGGGAATTAAAGAAGCTATCTTTTTGTTGCATAAAGCAGGAAAGAAAGGGTTGACATTTACTGTGGAGAATAAGAACAAAGACATTGGTTAAGGGTTTTGAATGGAATGACACGTGTTTTGAATTGCTACTGAGAGAAATAAAATTGGCAGCTGAGAGAAAACAAGTAAAAACTTTATGAGCAATGGAGAGAAGCAAACTAAAGCGAAAGGGTATAAACACTTAGTGGTTAGGATCAGTCTACAAAATTATATTATTTTCTTCATCCAAACTCGGCCCTAGAGTGCATGCCTGACTCACAGTTAAGAGAGATGACAAAAAAACCTAGTTGTAAAGGAGTTCAGGATGATTATGAGGCAGTGTGGGAAAGGAAATGAGATAAGTAAAGAGTAACATGGAATCATGAGGGGTTCTGTGATTGAAAAATAAAAAGGCAGGTATAAAGAAAGTGATTCCAGGAGGGAGATGGAAAGAGAAGTTCTGGTCAGAGTAGAGGAGAGCAGAAAATCAGATTTCTAAAATAGAAGTTTTAGTTCCTGAGAAGATCCAGGAGGAGACATAAAAAGGGCTCGGGAAGGAGAGTGCAGGGCAAGCCCACTGAAGTTGAAGGGATTGTTGATGGATGTGAAAGGGTATTGGAGAAGTCTTCCATATGGCCATTGAAATGATTCAGGATAAAAACAGGCATTCAGATAGAAGGAGGCTGTGATTCAGGTAACATTCCAAAGAATGTGGGGGGTATAACCTGAAGGCCAGTAGATCACATATAAAAGGAGGGTATGCTTTGTGAACAAACTAGTCTGTAGTGTGGGAGGGTTTTTAAAATGTGGGGGGCAAAAGCGTGATTATAAAAAGTTTATAGGAAAAACCTGAATTTCCTTGAATGTAAGTGCCAAAAGGGTGAGTAAGTAGGGTGGGGAGAGAGTTAGTTCATCACTCTCCCAGCCACATTATACTGATGTGTTAGAGAATGAACAATCTCCATTCGAAAGTGCTGCAAGGAACTACTCTCTCTGGAGAAAAGCCCAATTTGAAGAGGAGCAAGAAGCTGGGATCAACTTTTGTGTTCTGTAAAGAGGCTGAAGTTGTAATGTTTATGTTCCGGGATTAGGTCAGAAAGGAAGGAGTCAGGAAGAAGGAGGAAAGAACAGAGCAGAGAAGGCAGAGCAAAAAGCTTGAACAATTTTTAATTGGGCGGTGGTGTTCAATTTCAGTGATGAGGGATGACCCTAAGCTTCAAAACTTGGGGGCCCAGCTATTCTGATGCTAGAAAGAGCTGAGATCTTTAGGGTAGAGAATGAGTAGAAATCTACAGAAATCTTTCTGATATTAGGATTATGTATAAACTATTAGCACCAAATCAGTCTAAGCAAGGAAAATATAATGCTAACTGAGAAATTTGAGTGTCTTGACTCCACTCCTTAGGAAAACGAAAGCTAATTCATGAGGAAAACATGATAATTAGCTCTACATCCTTCTACTGAATTGATATACTCCTGAAAACTTACTTGTAAATTTATATATTGCAGTACATACTATTTTATGGACAATCTATTTATGTAGAATTTTATATGCATTGGGGAAAACCATCTGGTTCTGAAAAATCCTATGGGTATCTTTTTATAAATTGAAGATTGTGTGTTTTATGTACATACTGGTTTGAATCAGCTATGTAACCCCAGAAAAGCCTATATTTTTTGAATCCAAAGACCTATTGGGGCAGACATATTGTTGGGTGGAACTTTTTGATTAGGTTGTTTCTGTGGAGATGGACTCACCCAGTTCAAGGTGGGTCTTAAACCTTTTACTGGAGACCACTATGGAAAGAATAAAAGGCAGAAAATATAGAGAGAGCTCAGAGCCAATACAGAGAGCAGAGAGATGAAATCAAGTGAAGGAGGCTTGGAGAAAGAAAAAGTTCCAAAAGAAGCCAGAAAGACTCATGGCAGTTGAGAGAGTCATTTTTAAAAACAGACTCAGGAAAGAAGGACCAGCAGACATTACCTTGTGCCTTCCCATGTGCCAGAGAAACCCCAGATATGATAGGCCTTTCTTGAATGAAGGTATCCTCTTGCTGATGGTTTCATTTGGACTTTTCATGGGCTTAGAACTGTAAATTTGTAACTTAATAACCCCCCTTTGTAAAAGTTAATCCATTTCTGGTATATTGCATTCCAGCAGCATTAGCAAACCAAAATAATGTACTTTATTTGTTTAAAATAAGGAACATAAGGGAATTTTAAAATAACACAAGGAAATCAATCGTCAATGTGGAAACAGTAAAAGTGCATTCAAAATGTAAAGAATTTAGAATTTGCATTAGTTTTCTATTGCTACTATGAGAAACTACCACAAACTTAGTGGCTTAAAAAAAAAAACAAATTTATTCCCTTATCGTTCTGGAAGCTCAAAGTCTAAAATGGGTCTTATGGTCTAAAATTAACTTGTCAGCACAGCTGTGTTCCTTCTGGAAGCTCCAGGGACAATCTGAGTTCTTGCTTTTTCTAGCTTCTAGAATCCACCTGCATTCCTTGGTTTGTGGCCCCTTCCTCCACCTTCAAAGCATAACACTCCAACCTCTGCTTCCATAGTCACACCTACTCTCTCTGACTTTGACTACATTGCTTCGCTCTTATAATGAATCTTTTGATTACATTTGGACCACTTCAATGGTCCAGGATGCTCTCTCCATCTCAAGACCACTAACTTAATATCTCCAAAGTCCCATTTGTCATATTAGTTAACATATCCGTAGGTCCCTGGGATTAGGACCTGGATCTGTTTGGGGGGCTATTACTCTGTCTACCACAGTACTGAATGCTTATTTTGAATATCAAGTTCCTTTGGGATAAAGGTAAATGTAATTTTTTTAAACTTTTCATATCCAAACATTTAAAATCCATAAAATCATGCTTACTGGGTATGAATGGAAGTTTGTGTATGCATGTGCCTATCAGTGTACACGCATGCATGTGTATGGGTTGTGTTTACATAAATGCATGTTTGTGGTGTGTAAATGTATTTGTCAAGGGAACATTATAAAGATAGTTCCTGATGCGTTTAAAATAGGAAAAACTAGAATTCTCAGATCTGAAATTTGCTTTCATGAAATTCACAGCCCGATTAGTATCCTCTTATAACTACAAGTGGTCCAATGATATTCTAATCTGTGCTGCTGTGTTTCCTTTGGGTTTGAAACTTCTATTACATTAACAGAGAGCTAGCCAATCTGACCCAAAGGTGAAGTAAATAATGCCTTGAATCATGTGTGTTCTCAAGATAGTCAGCAAGTCATTTTGTGATAACAGATGAGGGCTGACAAGGCTTTTGTGTTTACCAGCTGGAGGTGAATTTGGCTAAAGCAAGAAGGGGCAAGTATGGAGAGCATTGGTTCAGGGTCAGGAAGTACTGCTGAGATTCACTTCTTTAAGTTTTTAAATGAACACCTGAACTCAAGTTAAATCTCATAAAACCTTGGCATGGAATTCTATAGCGCAACACTAGTTTTAGAAACCAAAATCAGAGTTATTAACCTATTGCTCAATCCTAATTGATACCCTCTGGCTCAATTTGGTGAAACAGCAGCATAACCATGAAACTGCATGCTCCTTGCTTTGTATTTTAGATCGATAGTAGAAAATATGTTTGTGTTATGATTGTCTGCAGATCTATCCTAAATTGATGTATTTTCTGAATTTAATTTAGATTAAAAACTTTGTTAGATCAATTTTTAAATAGTAAAAAAAAATCTGTTTTGTTAAGAAAATATGTGGATAGGTCAATGTGAAGGCTTCTGTCACACTTTTTGAACATTTAATTCTTTGTCAGTCATGCACATTCTTCCTAAGAATAGAATACTAATAATTTCTGCCTGCAGAGACTCATGAAGACTTGGTCGTTAATGAAAACTAACAATGAAAAAGAACTAAATCCAACATTTTCTACTATCTAATTATCTCAGCATAATTAACTGTTTGCTAGATTTAGTTCCTAAATCTTTTTTTCCAAACTTAAATTTTATAATCCTTTTGATTACACAAACATGATAGTCTATCATGTATGTGAACTAGTGAGAGAGTATATGAGGAATGATTAGATTCACCTGGCTTTCAGTGTTTCTTTTTAACTTCACCGCCATCTCCCAAGCTTTGAATGCAAATTTAAAATACTGCTTTTTCTCAGACAATCACACCATCATTATTTCTTACTCCTTACTAAAATGCATCCTCTAAGATGTGTCTAAATAAACAAAGAAATCACACATTTGAAGATAATTAGGGCTTTTGCTTGAGAAAGATTTATCCCATTCTCAAAACATGTTTCTATGTCCATAGTGTTAATCATGTGTGTATCTCCAAGCACTTGATCATATTCTACTCTCAAAAGTACTAGTTCACCATTCATTAGGTACATGTATAGTGTTAGGGAGCAGTGGAGCAAATAGCCCAGCATGCTTCCTTCTTGACCACTAAGGCAAATATGATTAAAGCCATAGAAAAGGCCAGTAAATGAGAAAAATGCAAATGTTCATCATATTCCATTGCTGTTTTGACACAGCAATTAGATTTGTGCAGAACAGCAAGATTGTTCCAATTCTATTCTCCCAAACATAAGTCTCAAAAAAAGAGGTTACATTTGTGACTGTGGCTCGTCGAGCATCCAATCTGGCATCCTGAAAATCCATATGTAAGCCACACTTATATCTTAAACCTGTCAAACAAATAAATGTACAGAAGCAGTAATTTATGTACTTTATAGACTGTTTTGCCCTTTTAGAGCAAAAGCCTAATTTTCAAGTGATGCTATTTTAACTTCTGGCAGTGCCTCGGAGATAACTGAGGTTCAAAATGTGAATTTTACAAGTAAAATGTGATTCAAAAATTGATTTACCCTGTTCTCACTACATGCGAGGCAGAGAAGAGAAATGCTGGGTGTTTGTGAGCTTTAGGCAAGGGGAAACATATTGCTAAGTACAGAAGCCACGCAAAACTTTGCGGGTTTTCAGTTTCGAAGTGAACTTGAGCCTTTCCCAGTTCAAGTTCTGTTTAGGGCCGGCAAAACAAGACTTTCTGATTCAAAGAAATAAGGCTTAAAAAGGCGTATAAAACAGGCTCACAGGCTTCTCGTACATCAAATAGCTCTTACACAATGGCATTTAGATGATTTAAGTGTAAATGAATCAAAGACATATGGATTGCATTTCCCTTGAAATACGCATGGGTTTTAAAATGAAGGGAAAACACACTTGCCAAAATCCTTTTTCGGTTGTGCTGCATCAAAAACATTTGGAAATGACTTTGAATGTTGGAAGAACCCCAGACATCTAGTTCAGTCACCCTTGGAGATTAAATCAGTGTCCTTCATCCAATGATAACTAGGACCCTGTTTCGCAAAGACATTTTTTGTTTTAAATGTCAAATCCCAAACCTGACACCCCTGAAAGCTGACTTCTTTGATGTTTGACTTGCTAATTCAGTGACAAGGTCTTATTATGGAATCTTCCCCGGGGACCAGGAAGCCATTTTGCGTTTGTTAAGCCACCGGAAGCACATTTCAATTTTACCCAATTTCCCAAATGTGGTTAATAATACAAATTCTCTCTGTACTGGAGGCAGAAACTTGTGCTTTTAAGAACCAAAAAGGAAACCGAGTTCTCAAGCAGAATGAAAGGACTACATGATTGAGAAGATAAAAATGGAAAACTGTGTTTGTTGCCGAAAATGTATCCAAGGACACGTTCTGACATCAGTAGATGTTAAAATGCTTTCATTTGAGAAAATGAAAAAAGAAGGAAGGAAGAAAACAGTGAGAGGAGGAAAGGGGAGAGGAAAGGAAGGAAAAAAATAAGAAGGAAGGAAAGAAGAAAACTGGGAAAGGTATGGTTAAAGGTGAACAGAGGGATTGTGCGTGAAATACCGAAATAAATTAGGCATGATGCAGTAGATAGTTTCATGAAAATAGCTAAGCAGCAATAATAACAAAAGTCCAAACATAACAAATTTAAAAAGACGAGTGCACAGGAAGGTGAAATGTTGAAATGAATGAAAAGCGGGTTGGCATAAGGCAGAAATAAGGCATCAGAAGGAACTAGAGAGGGGGGAGCTCTACTGCTGGAAGACAGTGTTAAATGTTGGAATCAAGAAAAAAGAAAAAAAGTCCCAGGATAATTCCTAAATGAGAGACAGGCTACCAAGGTACCCAGTAATTGAGGGCAGTATAATGAGAGAGTATATAAAACGTGGGAGGGCTGTCGTTTAGGTTTGGGCAGCTGAACAGCTTATATTAGAAAAGACCAGATCAGATTTCACATGCAGTTCTGATGCGAGAGGAAACAGCTTTCAAAATTGTGTAATGACCTCCTGATAGGAAGGTTAACAGGATTATCACACAGTTCACTCAAGGATGGTCGGCAACTCTCAGCGTGTCCCCCTCTCGTTGTGTAATTCCAGTATTCTCTTTGCAGGGAAGTGTAAAATCATTGCGCTCCCCAAAGGCATTTGTTGGAAAGTTGGGATGCTTTTAATGAGGGAAGTTCAACATAAAAGGGAACTAAAGAAGGGAAGAAAATGAGCACTCAAACCTGAGCTCTTTTAGCTTAATCCTGCCCCATCTAACTTTGAGGATCCCTGAGACGCTGCCCCTCTCTTGAGGTTTCAGTTTGCTGTGGTGTCCTCTCACTTCGGACTGGGTTGCTTGCATCTGAGGTAACTGGCTTGACATTCTCTGCCGATTTGGACAGGTTACTGCTCCTCTGTTCTGCTTTCCAAACATTTCCTTATTAAAGTGGGGAATCATGCTCCACTTTCCCCTCTGTTATGCGGCCCACAAAGCAATGCTGTCAGTCCTGCGGACACTCTAATGAGAAGGGCCTTTGTGACAGCTTGACTCAGAGCTGTGGTGTGAGTAGCGTGTGACGAGGGTGGGGAAGGGAGAAGGAGGAGGGCACTCCAAGGAATACTCTGAGCAAGGCTCAGTGCTTGTGCTATATACCACAAATCATCCCCTTTCTCTTTGGGTGACATATTATTATTTTACCCTAGACTTCATTTTTTGACTTTTGATAAACTTTATAAGTCAGAGTCATTCAGTCTATAACAAACAACTCTAGCATCTTAGTGATTTCATGCAATAAATGTGTTTTCTGACTAACACCAGAGTCTGGGTGGCAGGCAGCTTCCCATTCTGTGATTCTGGAATCCTAGCTTCTTCCATCTCGTGATGGGCTCAACTCTTAGGACTTCCTCAGAGTCCTCTGTTGGATCACTTGAGTTTATCTGGTGAGCAACGAGTGAGTAAGATCACATGGTACACTTTATGGCCTTAACTAGAAGTGGTGACTATTACTTCCATGTCATGGTCCAAGCCTAACTGCAAAGGATGCTGGGAGATGTAGTTTCTATGCTTGCCCAGAGAGAGTCATGGGATTGGGGAGCATTTAGTCAGTCTCTTCCTCATTCATCAAGGGGCTCTTCCATCTCTAATGCAAACCACCCTCAGTGCATCTATTATCCTGACCTTTTCCATATGCTTAGGTATGTCTAAATTCAGGACACCATTTATAATGGAAACTGAGATGCAGAGTATTTACCTATACATAGCTAGTAAGTAATAGCACTAGAATGTAACTCAGATTTGCTGAAATCTTGGATTGTGATCCCCCCTCCCCAATTTTTTACTTTGGTGAGGGCCATAAAGATGGGTTTGTTTAGCAGGAATGTGAATCCAATCCTTTGCTTTGCATCCTTGGAGTCCTCTGAGATATTAGAGTTTCCCCAGCATCAGAAATTTGGTTCAAGCAGCCACTGTAGTTAAGGGTAATTCTTATGAGGTTGCAGAGACAACTATGAAATGCATATTGTTTCACAGAGTCAGAGGAGTAAATAACACTGGGCGATAGTAAACAGCCCCTCCTCCAAACTGGGCACATGAAGCAGCCTCAGAAATGAACCTTAACTGCCTCTCTTTTGACCAGAAAGCTGAAGCAAAAAGTCAAGGGAAGTCCATTGAGAAGACAAATATAATAGATATTTGATAGAGCCTGGATTTGAGTATCAAATTCTAATTTTGATATTTTAACTAGCTTTGTAGGTATGGATGTATTACTTAACTTCACAGAGCCTCAGTATTTTTGTTAGCAAAACAAGATGTAATGCATCTTAGAAAGTAAGAGTTAAAGAAGTTAATGGAGATTAGGAGGCACTTCATTTTTTTCTTTTTAATATTCTTGCTTACATAAATGTGGCATCAAGGGGAAGCACCATGAAGAGCTGATAATTCTCCTGGATGCCATGGAAGATTGACGAGGCAACATGGTTAACAAATTAATTAATTAATTAATTAATTATTAATTAGTTCCTTTATTCATTCATCCATCTATCTATCCATTCATTAAATAGTTTGCTCATTTTTTCATACATTTACCAAAAACGTACTTTACTAGTGTCAAAATATCATAGTGAACGCTGGGGAAATCCAAGATGGATCGGTGATCCCTGTTCTTTTGATCTGAGTTCTCTAGTTGAGGAGACACACATACGCACAAATTTTAGAAATAGTTAAGTGGAGCATGATAAATGACATAAACAATATTTAAATTAAGTTCTATGGGAGTGCAGAGGAGGGGGGAAGATCAGGAAATGTAAAATTTTTAGGAGAATCAGCAGCCTTTGAGTTGGGTCTTGATCAGTGGTGGCTCTGGGATTTCTCTACAGGAGGAATTGGGGCAATAATTGGATTGGCAAGAGGCTAGGGAACATTTTGAAGTGGTGTTTCATTTCTTAAAATGACTATTATAAATTCATGAAAAGAACCCAATTATTAAAGGTGCTTCATTTCATACTTTTCTTATAAAAATGACTTTTAAAATTTATAAAATGACTTTAAAATTATATATATTTAAGTTTTACTTATTTACTGAAATATTAATAATTATAATTAGTTTTAGTTAAGTTGCTTAAGGGGCTTGTGGAAGCTTGCCACATGGTGCCCTTTCTGCCTTTGAAACCTGAGTATGATTCCATTTGAAAACAGATCAGAAAGGCAAAGGGAGGAGCATGATGTGTTTTGCAGAGTAATGCCTCATGGTTGTCACAATTAGCAAGCTCAAATGCGAAACTCTAGTATTATTTCTTACATATTTGTCTAAGGCAATATCTATCCAAAATAGTGAAGTAATTGGCGCCATTCCTTCCTTTTATGTAAACCTATGAAGATTTCCCTAAAGATAAATATATAAAATTTTATCATTTTTCAGTTCTTGATTTTGTAGAAAATCCACACAAGTGTTTACACGTTGGTAAACATTTTTACAGCCGTGTTGGATTTTGTTTTTTCCTGCAGGTATTAGATATTTTTCAGTCTACACAATTTAATCATGATTAATGGCATGTTCTTGAAAACTAACATACATGGCTTGTAGCAATAAAAATAACCACTATTAGTTGACTGAAGAGGGTAGGAACAACTTGAGCTTTTGCAAGAAGCTGAGAGTTAATTTCAAAGCTGTGCACCCTTTTTTCACCTTTCCAAATAAACTGCCTATTTAATGAAACTGTTGCCGATAAAATGTGGAAAAGGTTTCCTATTCTTTTCTTGCCTTGCTCATGTATCGTGACTAAAATTCTGCTCCATAATTCACATTCATTTCTCACTTAAATTGTTTTGCATTTAATGCAGCCACACTGTAGTACAAAAAGATAAATTGAACAGGATATCTGTTGGTGTTAGACTCTTTGTTTTTATGTTCCCTCAGTTGAAACCAGCCCTGGTAAAATGTTGACCCTGGGAAATCACATGGCATGCTCTCTTTCCTCCACTCCCATATTTTCATGCAACTGAGAGAATGTGCAGCTGAACAGCATGACTGGATGGGGCCACAAATGGGCCGGATCCAGCTTAGGTGGTGTGGGTGGAAGGAGGGACAAGACTAAGATGGCCTCAGGTCCATAAAGTACTTGGTGAGAACTGGAAAAAAATGCCACCCCGACCCACCCATCCCATCCCCCTGCCCCGGGTGGATGCAGCCAACTTCATGCCAGGGCATGTGGTGTGGCAGGCAGAGGGACGGCTGGTTTTCAGCTCCTTCTTACCCCTTTGGTAGGCTAGTCTGCAACTGTCTTGGTTAGAACCAATTTGAGGCCTAGGTTTTGGGATTTGCTCCTAGCTGTATTTTCTATAATACTTTGTACACAGTAAGTAGTTGGAAAATGCTGGTTTGAATGAATAATTTAATCATAATTATATTTGAACGGTACCCAAACCCTTTAGAAGACATATTCCAGAATGTATTTTCAACTGTCGATTCTAAATGTCTTCTACTCATTTACAGAAAAGCATTTTTAAGTGGCTTGGTAAATTCGTAAAATTTTCTCCTTGAACAAAGTGAAAGATACTCAACTCAGAAACAAAAGAAATCAGAGTTATTTAGTCCCTCTTCTGATCTGTTCAGGTCAAATTTAAATTTAAGAATTATGTACATTTTAGAGTGGAATAAAATAATGTTTTTCATTTCTTAAGTCAGTTCAACAAACCTTTATGTGCCATCTCCTGAGAGGAATGTATTGTAAAAAGCCAGAAGCTAAGATGACTAGGATAGCATCTTTTTATCTTAGACAGTTCTCTCACACCCATGAGGACAGTTGTAATGGGTGCTCAAAGGAAAATGCAATTTTCTCCCTGAGTCCAGGACTAGCTGTATAATTTACAGGGGCCCTGTGCAAAAATGAAAATGCAGGGCCCTGGCAAGGTAGGGAAGTCATCTGCCCTTCCCAACCCATGATGAATACGTGATCCCAAAGGCATTGCAATCTCTGCTCTGGGAAATACTCAATACCAGGAAATTGTGGGGGGTGGGGGCAAAAGTTGCTCTGGCAGCAACGGCTACCCCTTTGTCCTCTTCTGGGACACCCCAATCTTCTCTGAACTCATACCCAGGTTCCAGCCAACATGAACCAGAACAGACAGGATTTTTGAACTTGGAATTAATGAATCTCATTCTAAAATGTTGGAACAGAGCAAATACAGCAGAGGTTACTGCCCGAGGGAAAAGCACAAATGTGAAAACCATCTTTGTTAAAGGAATGCTGGTCAGTGTGTCTTGGTTTGTGTGTGTGTTCTTCTGTTGGTGGAGAAATGGTGGTAGGGAGTGGTTGGAAATAAGGATGGAGTGGCATCCCTTCATTCAATAATCATTTATTAATCACCTGCTATGCATCAGGCACTGTGCTGAGTGCTGCTGACCAACAAATGAGCAAAATTAGTTGTGTTCTCTACCCTTATGAGGCTTACAAACTAATGAAAAACTTAGGGTCAGAATGAGGAGGTTGTTGAATATCATTTGTAAACAAGTATTCTCTGTCACATTGAGAATCTCTCAAGTTGGAAATATTTGTCTTTTGCTTCATCTCCCCCAGTCTCCATTACTGCCACTGTCAAGTTTAAATAATTTATTCTTCTACACCATAGAAGAACACATTCTACATTATGTTTATTACTCTTTAGCTCTACCTTTCCAATGCTAAGGAATAATAATATTTCTATTTCATTTTCTACTCCTTTTTGTTCTTCATTGAAATAGTGAAGACAAGAATGCGTTACTAAGGAAGTACTTGCCAGAGGTCACTTGTAGTTTGATTGGTTGGAATGCAAAGCATATTATCCACTGTTGAACTTTGCTAGCCAGCCCCCTACGAACATATTTAGTCCATATGTACCTGCAGTAAATACTGTGGAATATAACTACCATATGGGAGAATGTTTCTATGGGAAAACTCACTCAAGTAATCCTGAGAAAATGAAATTTGTGACTTACTAGGAATGTATCTTCCCTGTTGCAATGATGTAAGGGGTTCCCTTTTGGAAGTTTCCCGTGTGTCAGCCCTGCCCTTTCAAGTGAAGAATGGGGACTAAAGTTAACACTGAGAGTTAGAAGTGGGAGAAGAAGAGGGGGAGATATAAGCCATTAAAGGAGGGAGCGAGCTGCCTTGGCCTGCTTGGGGATTGGGAGCACATAGAAGTGGGAGACTATGGACAACCAGAAGATAGTTAGCTGTAAGGATGATGGAAGTGAGGACTAAGAGGTTGGGAAGAGGAGCAGGAAGTAGAAGGGAGAAGGTCAACTTGGTCTAATTTCCCAGCTTTGCAGGAAGTCCTGGAATTGCTAACATTCTTCCCAGTTACTAAAAACCGTCTTGGAGAATCGTAGCTCACGGTGTCTAGAAGAGCCCAGGACCCTCAGACCGAAGGCCTGGGGCAAATCCTGGCTCTCCCAATTACGAATTTTGTGGCCTTAGGGAAGTTTCTTCATTTATCTGAGCTCTGGATACCTTAACTAAAAATCAGGAAACACTAATGGCCCCAGATTTCTAGAGTTCTTTTGAGGAACCAAGAAGGCTCTGTGTGTAGAATATGGAATGTCAGAACCACAAGGGTAGAGATTTCTCTTCTTCGTTTCTAATTTTCTGGTGCTGAAAGTAGTTCCTGGCACTCTGTAGAGTGAAACAAACCTAGAACGAACGAATGAATGAATGGGGAAGAACTTGAAAGTGGAGTGGCATTTTTAAAAGCATTAACTTGCAAAGGGTTGCTGGCAGATGATGAAGCTATTCTAATGGTTATAAGAAGTGAGACTCTGGAAGAGGGTGGCTGTCTGAATTCAAGTTCCAACTCTGGCACTCATCAACTCTGTGATTATTGGCAAGTTTTGGCCTCAATTTCTTCCTCCATGAGATTTGGATAATTATAATATTTGCTTCATGGGATTATTGTGAATTGAAATGAGATAATGAAAAGTACTTCATCCCCAGCACGTGCCTGGTTAGGGCTCAATGATTGTTAGGTGTGATGATGATGATGACAATTTTGTAGTTGAGGGCAGTTCAGAGCTCTACAGTTTGGAAGGTGCCCAAAGACAAGACCACTCCCAGGCCTTGCCAAATCTGAAACAAGAAGTGGATTCGATTTGTAAATCTTCACTAACCATCTTGTGGCCCTGAGTCTGGCAGGGATGGAGTTTAGCAGAGCTGTTCACAGAAAATCTGTGATGATCTTCTCATCTGTCTTCTAAGCTGTGGGCGGCTCCCGCTTTGGGAAGCAAGTTATAATCAGAACTTGGAACAAGCTGCCCACTAAACAATGCTCTCATTGCCTTTTCTGCCATTTAATTAATGCCAGTCTAATTTTATGGAAAGTATATAAATATGATTTATGCATATTTGTACCTATCTTTGCCTGTGAGGCTTGACATGAGTTACATAGCCATGGAAATCACGTCCTCTAATAAATATCTCTGGCCTGAATATTTAACATTATTGCTTCTAGCCACATGTGGGGAATTGAGCAAGAGAGATGTATATTGCTTAAGTTTACCTTCAAATTATCATTCACTTAGACCGAAAAGTGAACCTCCTATTTCTTCTGGATTATATTTTGCTGCAAGGCTTTAGGTAGATTTTGGCTGATAAGCACTCACGGTCTTTTTTCCTAATGCTGTCCTCCAGTTCATGTCAGTCTAACACGAGAAACAGACAGCAGTCTATGGGTTGGCACTTGAAGGTTATGAGGCCATGATCAATGCCTAACTGGTTTTCACTTCATTTTTAGTGAATATAAAATTAATTCAGGCCGTTTTTTTTTTAATGCATGTGAATCCTGAAAGAGTTGCATCACACCTGTCAGGTTTTAGCAAGGACCAATGGGTATAGTGCAGTGACTTTGTTGAATTTTTCTATACCTTCATTTGCACTGTACCTGTAAGCATGGGCATCAGAGAGGAGATTTTATCAAAAGCAGTTTTGAAGAACAAGTAGAAAACCTTTCTCTTTTTACCAAACATGGATTTAGAAAATTACACAGAAATCAGCATTGCAAGCAACACGAAGCGAAATTACAAGCAGAAGGCTTGAAACCTGTTTTTGCTTACAGCCCTTATTTGATTTAGCAAAAACAGCAATAAATCCTATTCAATAGCACCTTTGATTGCTTTGGAACAGTATCATTAGCAGGAGCAGGGTCTACATAATATATCCCCTTTTATGTTTTAGTCAGTTTTCCATGGGCTTCCCAAAGCATCCGTGTCTATTTTTACAGTTCTGAAGACAAAGAATTTCCTGGGTTCTAAGGTCGACAGTTGGAACCTGTTTCTTTTCTTTTGTGTGTGTGTGTGTGTGTGTGTACTGAAACCCGGGAACAAACGTGTTGATCTTTTATATTTTATCTTCTTGAAATGCTCTGTAGGAAGAAAGAATCCCAAATTAAAATGCAAAAGTGGCCATTAAACTATTTAACACAAACATTGCTCTTCCTCTCCCCCCTAAATTGTTCAGATTCATCCTATCTTTTCCCTGTATTCTCATTTTCCAAAATAATGCCTTCAATATATTGAATCCCTAAGTAATCAGTGCTTCCAATCAATACTCAATGTAAAAGTAAGTGTAAATGTAAATTATAGTCCAGTAAGTTGAGGATTATACCTTTGGCTCTAAGTTCACCATAAGAATAATTCTTGAACAGATAATCGTATTTGATATTTTTACAATGCTTCCCTGTCACTTAACATCTATACCTCATTTATTCTTTTTCATCCTTTTGCCCAATTAGGGCCCCAGAATCGGAAGTTTTTTGCCCCCTCCCCCCCAATCCTTTGCTCAACTAACATATAATTGTATTTAGGATCCACTTGATAGAGGGTATCAGCTAGTAACAAGACTATTGTGCCTTTAATTTGCAACAACCGTATATCAAGTAGACAAGACAAGTAGCAGCATCTTTATTTTAATTTAAAGACATTGAGATGTGGGCAGTTTAAATGATTTGCTTATGGTCACAGTCAGTGACATGGCAACCAAAGGGATTTAGAACTCCTAATCCTTATATGAAAGATTCTCTTTGCTGCCCTGCACAAAACGTTAACTGTCAGATTAGACAAACCTCATGGGTTTGGCCAATTCTGTGATGAGACGGCTATCGGTGGTACAGGATGCTCTTCCTCTCCAGCTTTTGAGGGCATACCTGGACATCCAGCTCCCTGGACGTTCTCTCAAATTAGTCTTAAGGTGTGATGGTGATTTCAGGCCTGCTAACATACAGCACCAGAGACCTGGGGGGGCTCCAGGTTGTGGACTGGAATAGCTACAGCTATTAAATATCTAGGTCATCCTTTATATAGGATTGTAACATATACTCTAGCTTCTCATTTCAGGGCTGACAGAAAAGAAAAAAAAAAAAAAACCCATCGTGCTAAAATATAGTCAGACAGCAGTTTGTCTTTCCAAAACATTATTAGGTATTATTACAGAATGTGAACACCTTTCATTCCTGACAAACAGGAAATGTATGCTGCTCTACTGGTATGTCAATCAGAGTGATAGCATCAATTTTATGGTTTTTAATTCATCCCCACCTCCTGCCGAGCCTTTTGCTCATCCCAAATTATGAATCTTAAGAGGTACATGATTAAGAAGAAAAAAATATTTCTCTGCCTGTGTGATCGCCTATGCGAGGAGCTTACAGCCAGACCTTTAACAGACTTGTAAACCATGTCCTGGGCTGATCGGTAGCTGGACAAGTTACTTACATTTCCTGCAGCTGGGAGTGTCCCCCTCATGCTTTCACTTTAGTATCATGCTAATAACTCAAGCAGATATTTTTCATACGCCTCGCTGCTTTTGCATCCATAAGGGGTAAAAAGAAAATAAGTAACATATTAAATGCTATATTTATAAGTCTCTGATGCTTCAGAGTTACATTTTCAATTTAGCTTTCCAGTGTCTATTTCTTTTGTTGTGGTGCTTTGTTGTTTTTTGATATAAAATGAATACAAAGCCAATTCTGGAGCCTAGCTTTGAGAAAATCAGAGCAATCTTTCTCACAGTTCTTTTCTTACCACCCCTTAATTCTTTTATTCAAAAAGTACTGAAAATGAATAGAATTGCCAGTGTCAGTATGAAGTGAAGCTGATTAAAAAATAAATAAAGTATGTGTGGTGTGCATGCGTGCACACACACATGCACACACACGCTACCTCACAACGGGGGTCTGGAAGCCTGGGGCGTCTGAATCTGTCCCCCAGGCTCCTCTCTTGTTTCTGGTGAGGAGCCATTTTTCTTGTTTTTCCGATGCAGCTCCACCTGGACTCCATTTGCTGCCACAAACTCGGCAAATATCTCACGCATTTAAAATTTAGGAACATGGTCTGATAGTTGCTGATTGGAAGGTGAAGCAATAATTAGCAGTTGGTCGAGGTCAATTTCCTGTCCTGGGGCTGGCTACAAAGTCAATGTTTCATTGTTGGCAGACAATTCTCAATTTGCCAAAAACGTATGATGACATATTTCATGGATCTTTAATAGGAACTCACACTGTGTGGTAGCTTCCATGTTTAAATCACTCTTGGCCATTTTAGCCTTAACCTTAACATGTTTAATGCGTCAGTGCTCCAGTGAGAGTACATGGAACCTTGAAGTAACTCAGGTGACATTTGCTTGTGTAGAATTTCCCGTTCTGCTGTTACTACAACTTTATTATCATCCAGAATTGAAGTATACTGGTTCTCATCCACGTAAGAAAGCACACATAGAAAAGAAGTATGACCTCTTCTTTTCCTGGTGGGACACCAGCAATTTTTGAGAATGATGATAGCTGGGTATGCACAGAAGAGGCTAATGCAGCACAACCTGTCTTATAGGGAGGTGATGCCCCACAGAAAAGCTTCCCACTTGGAAAGAAGGAAAGGAGTAGGATGCTGTCACAGGTGTCTTGGAGGGCCTGGACACACCTCTGTTTCTTTATGTATATGGTGTTAGTTTTTCAAGGTGCATTTATGTACACTATCTTACTTGATTCCTCAGTTAGGTTTTGGTAACCATTTAATGGGCAAGGAAGCTGATGCTTTTTAAGTAACTTGTCTCAAGTTCATGTAGATAATTAAATGGCAGAGCTAGATTTTTAACTCATATTTTCTAATTTCAAGTCCAATGTCTTTTGCTTTATCTTAGCACCACTTATTTTTAGAACCACCTACCTGACACTTATTTTTGTTTAAATTCACAATTAGGTTATTGGATTATGAATTCTGTAACAGCACTGACATGTTCTGTAACAGGGATTTGCGCATGATGCACACTATAAATGAATACGTTTGGCTGATTAATGGGTTAACCGGTTTTCCTTACTTTCCCTATCTAATACATGACATTTGATCATATTACAAATATTTATAATCATTACAAGGACTTATGTTGGTTATTGGGAACACAAGGTGATTAAAGGCAAATCTTTTTCAAGCAGCTCATTATCCCGTGGGGTACACAGAGAGCAGGCAGAGGTCTAGGGGATTTGGGTATATGCTCAGGCACTTTGCCTCTTTGTAATTAAATCCTATGAGTATCATTCCAGTGGGTCAAAATACCCTCAAAGTCAAAATGGCTTAAAATAGCTTGTGCTTTTTAGAATTGCATAGCAGAGAAGACTTCAAAAGGAACATAAGAAACTATCTTGGAGAGTGAATAGGAGTTTTCAGGGAATAAGGTAGAAGAAAGTCTGCGTTCTTCAGAGAGACTAGTAGCACCAGGGAACATGGTGGACTCTTGAGTTCTAAAGACCTTGACTATTTCAGTGTCACTGGAGCTCAGGATATGCATGGAGAAACCATACAAGTTGAGGTAGGGAAGGTACGAAAGATCCAGTTCATTAAAAGACCGTAAATAACAACACAAATCACAAAACCCAAAAAAACTTATGTTAAGCTTATAAATTGGACTTTATAAGCAATATAAATAATGGGAAATAATTTTAATCTGTGTAGTTATAGAATGACTTGAATTTTAGAAATTTACTCTTGGTGTACTGTACTTGGTGCAGGCTCGAGGCTAGGGGCTTGGGCAGTGTTTAGGGAGCAACGCTGGACCAGGAGTTCTCTATGAAGTAAGAAAGGATCCCAGAAAAATCAGTCATGACCACTGCCTTTTGCGGCACCTTCTTAGTCAAAAGGCTTAGCCCAAATTTTCAGCCATTTCAGAATTCAAATATCCTTCTTTATTTTAATTGCGGCACTGGAATGGCCCTCATATCTAAGAAAAAAATGCTACTGTGCATTATTTTGGATGCCACGCATCATAAATGATATCCATACTCTCGACCTTGTCAAAGCCAGAGTGACCTCAGAATTATTGAGTGCATGGTCTGGTGAAAACTTAAGCATTCTCTGGTTCTTTTTCTGAACACACTTTGGTTTCATCTTTTAGGAGGTACCATATTTTGCTATGTTTTTCACTGGACCTACTTTAATTTTCTTAATCAGATGTTCCAGGGAGCAGTCAGAAGAACAAACACACGTGTTCACTGAACAATTACTAATTCCAGTTCTGAGCCTGGCAGGATTCATAAAATATAGAAACTCACCCTTGCCAGATCAGAGTGTTTGAGACCGGAAGTCATTGGAATATGGGAGAAAGTACATGTTTTCTCTGGTACCACTGGTACAAACTGGATTTTTTTGCAGGGGTATCTGATGGGTTTTAAAAGATCACTACCCGTAGACGCTCCTGTGATGAACTCACAAGTGGAAAAGATGGGCAGTTTCTACTTGTGATTGAGCTGCCTGCCACCTAAATGCACTGCTCATTCTTTCCTCTTCAAGCAAATTAAAATATCAGTCTACTCGAGGGACTGTTTTCACACTCACATGGCATAGGGAAGCTTGATACAGACCTACCTGTTCTAATACTGGTGATGATATGGTTTTCATGACATCTGCAAACGGCTCGCCTCCTGTGCCCTTATTATCAATCTGGGAATCTCGTCACCCCAGTCACCCCAGAATGTTTCCTTATGACTGCATTCTTCTGAGCTGTAAGTAACTCTTTCACTCAACGGGGAACAAGGGCCAGATGGCATACAGACGTGTGTTTGAGACTGGGTGAGTCTCATTTGTTCTCTGTTTCTTGTTGCTGTCACTCCTTGGCTAACCACACATAAGGAACCCACCCTGTGCGGTATTTTTTCTGCTTTGAATATCTGAGGCATAATTACACTAATGTGATTTTTATTAGCCTTATTGTTATTATGGTTCTTTTCTTGTTTTTGCTGTTGTTTCAATCTGTGTTGAAAAGAAAATGTTTTGGGAAAGGTAAAATCACATAAATTAAAAAATGCAGCCAGGCCATCCAGGACGCACATGTGTAAAGATGAGTGAACGGTGCTCCTTTCTAATTAGTAACCTTGTATTTATTCCAACAGCAGTTTACTCCTCAAAAATAATTTTATTTGGTAAATTCTCATTTACAATGCTTTTAGAGCCTTTGCCTATAAATCATAACAAAGCATCATCCTCTGAGGGTGGTTGGATTTTTAAAATTCATTCCACAAATCATTACTAGGTGCTTAATAAGTGGCAGACGGTATACTGGGAGCAAGACAGACATGGCTCCTGCCTTCAAAGACATTTCAGATCAAATCTGAGATGAATATCTGAGCCCTGGATAATAGCTTTACTGATAAGAACAAGATGTGACTATACAGTGACAATCTTAACTGTCTCAAATGACAATTTTAAAGAAGAGATTTAAAACATTTTGAGTAATGGCAGCATCTCTGGAATAACTCTCAAATATACTACCTAGAAGATAAGTGCTGGCTTTTTTTAAATGCATGCAGTATAGTGCTATATAGTTTATAAAACATTTTTAGATACATTATGGCACTGTTTTCTTGCAGAAAGCCTAGAGTTTTAGTTGGGTTTGAGTAACGGTTTCCTCCCCCATAATGAATGACCTCTAGATAGCTTCCAAGTCTAAAATTCTGTGATTGTCTATGTCCTGAATCCTATGCATTCCCACTGTATCATGGATTTATTACTCGACAGTAATTCCTTGGGATCTATCTGATTGAAGATCATCTTAGCAGAGGTTTGTGTATAAAATCTCCTCCTAGGAGGTAGGTGGTGGCAGAAAGCCTGGGGCTCTGCCAGGCTGGATATCTCAAAAGCCTGGTCGGGGGTGGATAGGGCTGGGTCCTCTAATACCAGAGAGGAGGAGAGGCCACCTGAAATCACAGTCCAGCGTGAGGAAGCATGCAGGGCGTGAAGGGGAGTCTTCAAATATGGACTCAAAGGATGAGGTGACAGAGCAAGATTCAGATTCAAAGCAAAATGTTGGTTAGACAGAGTAGAGATGTTCAGAAGGCAAAACATAGAAGGAGACTCTGCAGAAAAGACTATTTCCTTGTATGGGGTGCTAGAAACAGAGCCCAAGAACCAGTAGGGAGGTTGAGCCAAAAAAAAGAAAAGAAATTCTTTAAAATTTGGCTTCTTTTATTTTAATACCATAAGTGGTTAAACAATAAAAATAAAGGGAAAAAGTGGCTTTGCTCCAAAACTTTACCTCATCAGCTTTCCCAATCAATATTCCACTCTTTTAGGAAAAGGCAAGGATCAAATAGAAGGACATCATAGTTTGCTATACAGAAGAGCAAGTATTTAGAGGTTAAAACTCAGATTTCCCCTTACATCTTGTTTTCAAAATCCTTAGATATTTTTTGTCCACAACAAAAATTAATATATATTTCCAAGTCCAATTCTTAAGCTGATCTAAAAAAAATCCCTCTTCAGTCAAAATGAAAACATAGTTAGTAAAGATTCAGCAGAGGTTTGTATCAAGACTTTGCTGCTCACCCCAGAAAATAAGTAGAGTGTTGGAATAGACATAGCAAGTGACAAAATAGCCCTTGGTGGCTTTGGGTAGACACACACCCACACATACACACACACACACACAAATACACAGGCACACAAACACACAAATACACAGGGGATGTAGGGTAAATGGGGAAAGCATTTCTAGGAGCTATGGGTGTAACAGCACACCTTTGCAAAATCTTTTAATTTGGGATCAGCATTTCAATTCATTTTCTCCACCCATGCCCAAAGTTAGTAGCTGCAGACCCATCTTTCTGCTCTCAATGCTGCTTTATCTCTGGGGGCAGCAGACACTTCCAGGGAAGAAAGACACAATGGGTAAAGGTAAGCACAAATTATGGGTAAAGGAAGTGAGGAAGTAGAAAAACCTGTTTCTAGAGTTTTCTATGTGTGTTTTGTCTTTTTTGCCCCTAGCCATATTTCGTAGAGGTGTCCCAAACTCATCTGAAAATGTTTTTGTTTTTCTGTTTATTTTTCAGTCTTCTTCTGAAAGAGTTTTCTCGTCAGCCATATTCCAGAATTTTAGCACCAGTAAGTCTGCTTAGGGGCCTTTTTGTTTTGCCGTTATTTTTGTTTCCTTTCCCCCAACAAATTTGTAACATTAGGTCACACTTTATCCAAGAAGCTTCATTTCCATCTGCTCTCCAGTTTTGCTCTATTATTAGGCTATGCTTTTGGTATTCTGATCCCTCTTCATTTCCAGGGCTCTTGCTGACGTCAGTGGGGGACCCAGGCAGAGGAGGAAAACTGAACACTTAGCTGGAATGCACAGGCCATTTTGGGAAAAGTGTCTGCTCTCCTTGAGATAGGACTTCCGTTGGACAGACCCCTGTGCATTTCCTACAGACAGTGGAGCCTAGGCATAGTATTTAATGCAACCGCTGGTACAGGATGATATACTTGCTCAACCACCAAAATATATTGACTTTCTGTTAAAAGGCTTTTAACATAAATTTAAGAGATTAACAAAGTACATCACAGGCAATTGCTGAGAATGCAGCGTTTTTAACTATGTTTCTCCCACATTGATTTTAGTTAATATATTTTAACCACCCCTTATTTTACTGTACCTTTTAATTTGTTATTCATTTGTTTGAAACCAGAACTCTGCTGAGGCTCCTTGGACCCACAGGAAATGAAATAGTTTGCCTTCATTATCTGGTAGACCTGCTCGAGTCTGTAGCCCCTGACAGAAACCACAAGACTGTACAAACTGGCAACTGTGGGTTTGTCTGTTCTCTATTGATTCTATTTCTGGAAAAAAAAAACAAACAAAAAAACCACGAACCAATGGGTGAGCCATGTGACAGCACAACTGACCCAACACTACCATCAGAAGAGAGATCGAGAACTTTTGCAACCACACCATGATGGAGCCTCAACATTTTTCTGTTTTCTCTTTGCTTCTTAACTATGGCTTTTGAAAGTATTGATTTCAAAGTTTAGCTCCTTATATTCTGGAATCGGAAACTGCAGAAGGACCTTATCATTTGAATATTGAAGTGCCGTGGATCAAATGGTCCCAAACACCCAATCAAGTATGAAATGCATATAGCTAATAATATATCTTAGTTCTTTCTTCCAACATGAGACTTGCAAGGCAACTCCATCATAAAACCTTTAAAGAAAACACACATACACACATATTTTTGAGATTCTGAAGCTGCAGCATCTGTAGGGTATCCTCTTCTCAAGTTTTGGTATTGGTCCTAAGTAACAACATTCAAGTAAATAGAATTTATGACTTCTATGTAGTATGGCCTAAATGAAGAGTACTGTTCTTGGTTCTAAGGAGCTGTGTGTCCTTGCCCCCCCCTCCACTAATGGTTAAATGAACATGATTTCTAAGGCCTGTTTTAGCTGTAAGAGTCAAAGCAAATCAAAACCCTTGATAATACCAGAAAGACCCAGGTAGTAGAGAACACATCTGATTAAACACACACACACACACACACACACACACACACTCTGAAAAGAAAATCCAAAATAGCTCCCCTCTTCTCCTCCCCCAACAGTGACAATGCAGCCATCTGTTGGACGTTCCATTTCACTTAGCAGCTGCTCTCAGATACAGAAATCTGCATTCCTCCAGCTCATGCTGGTATGCAGGCAGCATGTGTGGGTACTAGCATTTGACTCTCCCACCCAAAGGCATGGCTTTCATTGAATAAAAATGATCGCAGAAGGTTTCTTACTTTCCCATCATACAAATACCTTTTGCCCGATGATAGGCATTTGGAGCTATCTCTACTCTTCTGTGTATTAAAGTATACCTGCCAAGAGATATTCACATCAAATGATCCTCTAAAATGGAAGGCTTTAGTGAAACTAAAGGCAAAGTCTTTATGAAACTCACCCTGCTAGAAACTTCCACCTCTTAGAGAAATGGGAGAGGTTGGAATATAAAATTCCCTTCCACTTTCATTTTGTCGATACCCCCAACATTGCATTAAGCACTGAGTAATGAATATTGTTCAAAAGAGAATGAGGAAGCTTTTAAAAGCAGCATTGATCTTAACATCAAACTAACATGAAAATATGTAAGATGAATCTTCAAAGGGGACAGAAAAACGGAAAAGTGAAGTCTTTTAAATTATCCGCCCTTCCCCTCTTTTCTCTCGCTCTTCTCTGGGCTGAAATTTTGTCATCTGTGTGGTATATTATTTAATGTGTTCTACCGTTAAAAAAATAGGAAAAATAAAGCATTTGGTTTAGGGGTTGTGAGGAGGAGCAGTTTCAAACTAAAAGGGTCCTATAGGCTCTGCAGACAGAGAACCTTGGGTAAAATTGGATCTGCTTTTGAGTACATAATTTAGGACATTTGTTACAAGATTATTGTGGTTTTCTATAAATGTTAGCTTGCTGTATTATTTTCCATGAACCAGTTTTCCAAAATGCAGAATATTTTGCCCCGAAAACATGGAAGCGCTAAAGCTCAGATGAGGCACTGATTCACAGGGAGTCACCCAGAAACAGCTGGTCAGCCATCTGCAGCCCTAAAGTTCTCTTATTTTTACTTTATTTCAATACAGCTAATTCTTTCTGTAGAGTGGAAGAAGACACATAAATCCTGGGAGAAGAGCGTGGTTCCTATATGAAAAGGATGAGTAACTCCTGCCCAAGACTCATATCTGGTGACCTGATGTGCTGATTTGGAGGGATGAGCTTCCTACGTGCATTAGGCTTTCGGCTCTTTACTACATGTGCATTATTTTCTGTGCATCCTGTTCTTTTGGAAAAGGAAAGACATGATGCTATGCCATTGATTGTTTTGTGGGAATTGTTCCAGAATAGAGCACCCTCGAGAGTCGTAACTGGTCTTTTCAGGGCAGGCAGAAGAGACTGAAGGATCAAGGGCAAATCTGGAAGTCAGACCCGTGCGTTTGTTCCCTGATCTCTCATGTGCCCTGAATTGGAACTTTTAACAGCCTTGGATTTTCTGTTAAAAAACTGTAGGGGTAAAGGTACCATTTGACACAGATGAAAAGACACTTCATGATGAAAGACATAGCTATATTAAATCAGAACATTAGGTAAATATTTAGACAGTGCTATTTTGTTTTAAACAGTGCTGCCCTTTTTTTTGTTTTAAAATTTTGGCATTAATATAGGAAATTCATGGCTAATTACATCCGAATAGCTTTTTGCCTTCCTGAGTGGGAAAGAGGACCTTGTTAACGGAGGATAGATGGTTGTCTTATCCCTTCCGTGGGCTATCCAAGACAGTTCATCCAGTCGAGGATGCCAGATGACTGTGTGAGGAAGAAAACGTTCTTCAGATTCTAAGAAGGAGGCTCTGAGGTACAAGGCTGCATGGTGTTTGTGGGTCTACACAATTACAGTTTAATCAAATTCTTGGGAGCCTCTGGAGATCACTTTTGGTTCACCTTTTACTATTTCTCTTGCATCATCAAAATTTTTTACCCATTCCCACCATGACTTAAGAGTGGTGGGTGTGAGCATGTGTATGTGTGAACACATGTAAATTGTTCCTTGTTGTTTACTTCCTTATCTTGGCTTCTTATCATTAAGGCTTTTGGTTTCCACAATGATTTATATCGTTCCACTATAAGGTGTATCTTAATTTTTATAGATTAAAGGTGGAGCAGTTAAACTTTTACTGCTATGTCAGGCTATGAAACATCATTAAACTTAAGACATCATTTGCTGATTGCCTCTAATTTTTCTCTCGTACAACCATGAAAAGACACCATGACAGTCGACTAGAACAAAAGACAAGTGCACCTTTAATTGATAAGGCATACGTTTTTTAAAAAAAGCATTGGGAAACCATCTGTACTGTCAACTTTTGCGTCTCTTATGCATTCCTGTTTACTCAGCTATTCAATCCAAATAAAGATTGTTTTCACCTCAGCAACACAAAAATCACATGGACTATCCTTCAGGCTGTCAGTCAGAAGAAAGATATACATATGCCCAAAGTATACACTTGTGCTTGTTCACAGTGTTATTTGGGGAAAATATGTTGCATGTTCTCCTGGTTCTCCTAGTTTTACATTTTGAATTAATGCAATTTATTCTAATTTATGACAATAATTTGAAAGGCTTGCTCTACATTTTCTCATTTATAAAGAAGTTATTTACATACAGGGGGAAAAGCAGTAGGGAAAGTGGATTGCTTTGCACAGCCAAATGGATATAAATTGAGTGGACGCTCTTAGTGCCAGCATTGTGCTTGAGGGCTGATTGTAAGGACGTTTCTTGCAACACCTTTTTCTGCCTCTTTGGAGAGAGTAATGAAATTATGAAGAACATTTTTTTCTGCTTCTTAAAGAAAGCCTTACACAATTGAGTTAATTACCTCCCCCTCCTCTCTTGTTCTCTCTTCCTGTATTTATATAGCAGCTATCACCATAGAACCTACACACTTTGATAAGAGTGCAATTTTAGAAAAAAAAAAAAGCACAAGGCAGCAGGATTAAAAACCAGATTCTTTCTTGTCATAGAACAAGGGTCTTTTAAGGCCAAAAAACAATAGGAAATCTCCTTAATTTTAGTGGTCTTTAAGAATGTTGTGAATTAAAGAAATTTGCCCCATTGTACCTAGAGCAGGACTTCTCATATAGGAGATATTTAAGAAATATTTGTTGATTCCCATCACTAGTATCCATTTTTTCTCAAACTCCTTGTTAAAAACAAAGACTCATACAAGAATGCTCTGCCCTGCTCTCATTTCTCCTTCCTCTGTTTTGAGAGGACCACCTGGTGGAAAAGGAGTTTGGACAGAAAGAGAATGGTAAGGAAGATTCTCCCTTGGGGCTTTCATGAAATTCTGATCCATGTTGGCATGTGGTGATTATTTTGTAAATGTGTATATGCGTGTGCTGGTTTGAATCTATTATGTATCCCAGAATAGGCTATGTTCTTTTAATTCATTTTTGTGCGGGCAGGCCTGTTATAGGTTTGGACCTTTTGATTAGGTTATTTCCATAGAGAGAGATGTAACCCACCCAATTCAAGGTGGTCTTTATCCTTTACTGGAGTCCTTTAACAGAGTTTGGATACAGAGACAGAAATACCCCAGGAGAAACAAGCAAGGACCTACGGAAGCCCAGAGACATTTTGGAGAGAAGGACCAGCAAATGTTGCCACATGTCTTCCCTTGTGACAGAGGAACCCTGGATGCTAGCAGCCTTTCCTCATAAAAGGTATCTGTCTCCTAATGCCTTAATTCAGACCTTTTCATGGTATTAAAACTGCAAATTTATGTCCAAATAAATCCCCTTTGTAAAAGCCAGTGCATTTCTGGTATATTGCATTCTGCTAGCTTTAGCAAACTGAAAGAATGCACAAGATGGTATATGGCTTTGTAAAACTTTAGACACTAACATCCTTAAAAGGAGTCACAAGTCATAGAAGTTAGTTAATACTTATGTGCCGTGTGCTATTCTAACAGCCTTACATGTATTAGATTGCTTCATTTACATAACATCCCTATAAGGTATGTGCCATTATTATCACTCCATTGTATAAATGAGGAAGCTGAAGGATAGAGAGTTTAAGTAATTAGGCCATGGTCATCATATCAAAAAAGTGCAGTGAAAGGGATGTGAACACAGGCAGTCCCATTCTACCACCCATATTAATAATTATCTTCCTATTTTGCCTCTCTCTCAAACTACTGATCAGTTTCATACTGGATCAGAAATCAGTGTGGGGGAATGAACCTTTAGGATGTATAATTTTGGGGTCTGGATCTGACCAGTACCATATGATCTGATGAAACTGGAATGTAATCTATCCTCAGGTAGGTCACTGACTACAATACTCCCTAGAAAGGAACATCATAACTTATTACCAATGTGGCTTTAACATTTTTAGTGCAATTGATACCTAATCTGTGAATCCCTTATCCACTCATTCATTAAAGAGACATTTATTGAGCATCTATGGGAAGTTACTGAGATGATAATAATGTATATGAAATAATCTGCTTTTGTAAACTCATCAGTTTGATATTTAGGGGAAAAAAACATAATGAACATATAGTTAAAATGTTATTTAGATGTGACAAGCAGAATCTACAAAATTTTATGGCAGCCGGGCAGAAGGGCTTGGTGGGTGGGTGGCGGGTGTTAATGTGGAGAAGGTGTCAGGTCAAGGCAGTTTATACGGAGAACTAGGTTCTTGAACTCAATTAAATCTTGAAAAATTGCTAAGAGTTATGCAGACAAAAAACAAGATAAGGACAATCTAGGATCAGAAAGAAGTTTTCACGAAGACTTGAAGGTATGGCAGAACATGATGCTGTAAGTACAGTATAGCTGGAATATAAGTGGTGAGGGTAAAAGTGATAAAGAATGAAGCTAAATGAGTAGGCAGAAATAAGACTGTGTTAGTCAGAGTTCTTTAGAGAAATAGAACCAACAGGAGATATCTGTAAATATGAGATTTATAAAGGTGTCTCACGCAACCGTGGGGATGGAAGAGTCCAAAATCCCTAGGGCAGGCTGTAAACCTGGCAGCTCTGATAAAGGGTCTTGATGAACTCCACAGGAGAGGCTCACTGCTTGAAGAAGCAGTGAGAAAGTCGCTCTTCTCCCTTAAAAGTCTTCAACTGATTGGATAATCTCATTGGTGGGAGATGCACATTAATCGATGGCAGATGTAATCAGCAGCAGATGCAATCAACTGACTGATGATTTAAGACAGCAGCCTTCTGATTTACCAACCAGCCAGGAAATATCCATGTAGCAGGTCAGGCCAGGGCTTGCCTGACCAGACAACTGGGCATAATCACTTGGCCAAGTTGACACCACCGGAACCTAACCATCAGAAAGACCATCAAGGTTCACTGGATCCCCTATTCTGCAATTGAAGGCAAACTATTAGGGAAAATAAGCAGGGCAGTGGCATATTCTGACCTCTGTTTTTGAAAGTGAACTCAGAAGGCAATGGCCTGGAGGAAGGTTAGACCAAAGGGAGAAGAAGCATTGAAGGAATCTACTTCAAAGTGCTAGACACTAAACATATGATAACATTTATTCTCAGAAGTATGTACAAGAATTATCTCCATTAAATAGGTGAATAAACTGGGAACTTTGGAGTAACTTCCCCAATATCTTATAGCAGATAAGTGGCAGATCTGTTTGAATTTCAGATTAGTCTGACTCCAACTATATCTCCTTCCCCAAACTATATCATTTTGTCTGATATTTCAGCATCTTCAAAAACTTGTCTACACTACAAGTCTCCACTATGAATCACTCACAGCTTCACAGCACTGCCCAGATTCTCTTCCTAACTCTCTGGCCAGATCTTCTAGTCTCTTCTGTGGCACATCTGCTTCAGATTCCTATCAACGCTTCCTGTTTCTCAAAAGTATCTCCATAGTAGGCTACTCTTTTCATTTTCTTTCCTGTGGTAGTTTGAAGCTCTATGGACCCCAGAAGATCATCTTCTTAAAGCTAATCCATTCCTTGGGTGTAAACATATTGTGGATGGGATCTTTTTATGAGGTTATTTCAGCTATGGCATGCCCCAGGTGAGTCTTAGTTCTCTTATAGGAGTCCTTCATAGTAGGATGAAATTCAGAGAGAGAAGTACAGAGAGAAACACACAAGAGAACAGAGAGAAAAAACAGGGAAGCTGATCCCTGCTTCTGTTCCTTAGAGTATTTCTATCCATCTCATCACTTTTTCCTTCCCCTCTCAAAAGCCCTCTCCATCTATTTTCAAATAAAATTATAACCTACTTAAACATTTAGCATATTCATTAAATGAAGTTTTGCCACTTAAGGACCATAGAAATATTACTTTTAGTGATTCCTCTTCTCACACACCAAAAAAAAAAAAAAAAGTTAAGCTAAGACAAAAAAAGAGTGACTTTTTACTTGGATAAAAACTCTTGAATACATTTAGTTTTTGACCTAATGGGGCAGTGATTTGTAGCAACCAAAAAACAAAAATTCTATTATAGGGTTAACACTTAAACAAAAAAGAAAAGCAAATAAAAAGAAAACAAAGGAAAAGAAAGACTGGTATGTAAAAGAAGAAGAAATGAAGTAGAGGAAGAGGGGAAGTATTTCACATATGAAAAGCTAAAAAGGAAAAAAAAAAAAAGAAAGGAAAGGACATTTGACAAATAAGTACAAAGAATGTAATGACTATTCCCTCTTTCTGGATCAGGGTTTTTCTGTTTAAAACACAGGTAGAATTCCTATTCAGCCTAAAGGAAGAGTAGCCAGAGGAAAGAAATCATATCTGGTTTTATTCATTAAAGAATTTTTTGAGGACCCAGTATGTTGAAGGCATTATTCTAAGAAGTAGAGAATTTAATAAGAATAATTTATGTTGATGATCGTCTGTGTTTCTCTATTATGTTAAAGCACTTTCTTTCCGGGGGAAATTTCTTTATTTTGCCAACCTCCCTTCTTATAAGTTGCTTTGTAGGCCAGCCAAAACCTAAAGCAAAAATTAGATAAAATGTAAAAGGACAAAGTCATGCATGTAAGAACCTTATATAGTTTTGTATTCAATTTGCTATGAAGGTTTGGCCTTTTTCTTATTTTTATTCTGTTTTCCTCACCCCAATGGAAATTAGTGGAACAAATCCCGACAGTACCTGGTGGAAGTAACTCACAGTGGCATCTTCACTTGTGCGGCTGGATATTAATGCTAATGTACAGGAGTTAAATATAGCACAAAGCAAGGGTGTCAGAAGGGAAAAACAAAGCAACCAACTTGGCGCTGCAAGGGGTGGGATGGGGAGGTGAAGAGATGATTACACCCTTAAGCTCCAGGATAAACTGCAGAAGTGGTAAACTGATAAGAAGAGAATGTGGTGAGGATGCAGAACTCAGTGGCTGACGGGTATTCTCAGTAGCAAAGAAAACTCAAGAATGTTGCCTGGAAGGGTATGGATGGAAGAGTTTGGAAAAGAGGCAGAGAGCTGCAGGCATGTTGGTTAATGAACAGACTCAATAGAAAGTAGACTGATAGGGATTTCAAAGTTTTCACTTCTTTTAATTGGAGACAGTGAAAAAGTTATAGGACATGCAAGTCCTGTAAAGCTTCACAGTTACCATTGCTTAATCCTTACATACCATTTTTAAAAATCCTAGAAGATATGCCTTCTGGAAAATAGCTTAAATTAGGGAGTTTTCTTCTGAGAAATTGACTCCTGATCATGAGATTTTTGTTTTGCACCATGGAAAGTCTGATGTCAACATCTACCACATCCTTTCCTCAGGAGATGTGATGTATTCAGGAAAGCACTGGATGGGAAAGACAACTATATTTATTAACAGATTATTTAACTATCATTCTACATAGTATTGGAAAGGTTAACATCTCTGCAGATTTGTCTTTTGTTTTTTTTGGCATGGGGAGCTCCAGGAATCAAACCTGGAGCCACAGCTCAGCAGGCGAGAATTCTTGCCACTGAGTTCTGGGTTGCACCGCCCAGATTTGTCTTTTAATGAATGTATTTGTTTTTTACATTTCTAAAGTGAGTCAATTAAACTGGAGAACCATTTTCTGGTTTTGATATATTAGATTCTCTGTAGATTAACCGACATGCCCCAGAAGCTGTTCAGACGAAACGTGGTGAATATGTCCCCACCACAGTAGGGTGGCGACAGGGCCCTAGGGGCTGTGGCGCTGACTGGAGAGGACCCTGACCCACCTTTGGGGGAAGTTCATTCTCCTTAAACCACAACAGCCATGTCAATACCTAGGCATAGAGTGTTCTTTAAGACTGGTCACTACCTCTTTAATTAACCATGTCCTGGGGTCTAGGACAGCCACTGGTACTTACTGGGTGCTCAGAACATATTTTTTGAATAAATCAAATAGTCTCTTGGGAGACTGATACCCAAACATGACTTAAGTTGGAGCATACATTTCAGGGCACGCAATACTGAGTGCAACAGTGGATTAAAGCAAGAACTGGTGCTCATATCTTCACCCTATTACTTATTATCTGACTGATCTTAGGCAAATTGCTTAATCTCTCCAAGTCTTGGGGGGAAATGGGTCTAAAATTTTTATCTCCCTCATATGGACATTCTGAGATTTAAATAAGTGTTGAATTATTACCTCAGTGTCTAAAAACAGTAAATATTTAATAATATTATTTATAGTTAAATCAGATTTGAACGATGAGGAAACAAAATGAAGAGAAAAATAAAGAAATCTCCTAAAGTCAGAGTGAATGCATGTGTATTCTGTTAAAGAGCTGACAGTTATTAAGCAAAAATGCAGCAGAGATTTCTTTAAAATGCTCTCCATTGAATTGGATTGTGTTGTGCTGTAAAGGGAGCTGGGCAAGGTGCGTTTAAAAGGAGATTAAAAGTAAAGAAGAAACAGACTGCAAGCTACTGTAGAGAGAAAAGGAAATTCAACAGAGAGAGTGCTATATATATACTCATATCGTAGATCCAGATTGGATGCTAAAATATGACATAGATTGTGATTTGAACATTAATACAGGGCCATCTAAGAGTGGGGTCAGCAGAGTTTCATTCAGCAGGGTGAAGGGCACTGACCACGGTTCAAGTGACTGGCTAGAGTTTTCTGAAAGACCTACTTCAGATTTGAAGATATCCACCCATTTAGGATAAAACGAGAACAGAGAATGCCTGAAGGCCTAGAAAGCAGGGCTGGAGACGGCAACCAGCAAGAGCAGGCAAGGCATTAGACCATGAGTAAGTGCACTTGGGGTGCAGGAATGGGCTCAAGTCCCAGAAGAAAATTAGGTAAAAAGCTCAGAAAAAAAGGCAGAAGATACACCCTGCGTCAAGGCAGACCCTGAGGCTTTTCATTTGGGCTAACATAGAAAAAGATGGGACAGAGAAATAAATTAGGAGTGCTTTAATTTAGAGAGTACAGGGCCACCCATGTTTTACTCTGCTCATGGGTTAAAAATCTGGTAGGCAGCAGAAATTAATTCCAAGTTGTGCTATCTCCATATACATTTTGCTTTGACTCCATTGGCTAAGGAAGCAAAGCTGGCTATAGAGAGAGATGATAAAGAAACTTGGCAGGAACTGGCAGGCTGGGCTACAGAGAAGAAATAAAAGCAAGTAGAGGAATAAGGAGAAGTTGAAACTGAGCAGCACTGACCACAGAAAGAAAGCTAAATTTTAAAACTATGAATAACAGGCCTATTTCTCCAATCCAAAAAGTTCTATATGAGGTGGAACTAGATGATCTGGTGACTATGAAGAGTTTGTATCTGTTTCCAAAGGAACCAGAGCTGGGATCTGCATGGAAAAACAAGCAAGCCACTACCTTCCCCAAACTGGTTATTTTGGTGACCTAAGTGGTTCGAAAGAATGCCCATATTAAAACAGGATGGAGGGAACCTAACGTCCCCCAAATACTGCATGGGCCAGGGATCAAAGAAGACCTAGAAAAGGCAAGTGATATCAAGGATTACCTGAAGCAAATTTCTGGAAACTGAAGAGCAGAAAAAAGCAATAACGTACAGGGACATGCAGCTTTTATCCATGTAAATAGCCCATGAGTTGGCATTTTATATCCTTGTACTGTTTAAAGATCTGCTGAGCAATTGCCATAGGAGAGATTCTGAGCATGCAATGGTATGTTACAACCTGGGTGTATCTCATCTAGGAAATATAAAGCAGGGGAAGTCCTTGAATTCTGGTTGTGAACTCTCTAATGGGAACATCAGAAACTGTCGCAGAAGGGTAAATGGTTATGGGACCAGCTATGGCATTCCTTAGTGGTATCAAAGTCGCCATTTCATTAACTTTTTAATTCTTTGACAGCATATTCACTCCTCCCCACTTTGGAACTCTACAAACTTCTTGATTGTCAGTTAGAATTTGCTGTAGGCCCAGATGTTCTTCACACCATGTATGTGTTGCTGTCTTCTGTGACTTTAGGTACCCTTATATGCCACCCATTTCAAAAGATTTATGAGATGCCAATTATGTACATAAGTCACTCCGGATCACTATTAATGTGCAGCTATTTTCTTTGCAGAGCTGCACATTGGGAATTATCAGTTGTTGGCCCAATTTTGCCAAATCTTTGCAAGTACATGTGGGGGTTGAGATCCAGGAACTGGGGAAGCAAGTTGTGACTGTGGATCTGCATTTGAGCGATTGGTTGGAACAAAATGATAGAACTGACCTAAATGAGAAATGATATGATGGAGGACTTCTGTGAAGTCAAATAGAATTTAAGAATTATAGGGCAGCGCAGTGGTGACTCAGTGGCAGAATTCTTGCCTGCCATGACAGAGACCCTGGTTCTATTCCTGGAGCCTGTGCATGCCAAACAAACAAACAAACAAACAAACAAAAACCACGAAGAATTATAGGGCATGTAGACAGAAGCAGCTTGCAGACAGTTAAAGCAATATGGGAAACAATTAAATCAAAGCAGACAGGGGCAAATAATTATCCATTTTAAGTCACATAATTGATTACTTGAAAGGGAGAGAAAGTTTATTTTATAGGGAGGAAGGGAGCATTCAAATTCCTGTAAATGGGAGAATTCCTAAGGCCATGAGAAAGCGCAAGCTTAGGACAAGATGCTGGCTCAAAAATGACAGACAGAACTCTACACTTCACATTTACCTTGGTATGATTTTCTTGATAGGAGGACTAAATTCAGAAAGAAAGAACAAGCCAATGCAGGACCAATTTGGAAAGACTGTGGAAGGTGTTCATATATATATATAATTTATAAATATTTATATATGTAATAGACAAAATTTATATATATATATAAAATTTAAAGTCCTGGCACTCAAAAAAATCTTGGTTAGATGGCTATCTGGATGCAAACTTAAAGAAACAGACATTGCAGGACTACATCTCATAATTAACACTTCAAAATATTAAAATGTACAGTGAGCAACAAAAGATTATAAGACAAGCAAAGAAACAAGAAATGATGGCTCGTCCAAAAGAACAAGCTAAGAATCCAGAAGCCACCAACAAAGAAGAACAGGTTTGAATGCACCACACAAGCATTTTGAAGAAATTATCCTCAGTGTGCTCAGGGAGATAAAGAAAAAAGCATAGAAAGAACTAAGAGATATCAGGAAAATGATGAATGAAAAATATGAAGAACTCAATAACTGAAATGAAAAATTCCCTAGATGGTCACAAGAGCATGGAGCTGGCAGAAGAAAGAGTCCATGAATACGAAGACGAGACGTGAAATGATTCCAGCTGAGGCACAGAAAGAAGAAAGAATGAAAAAAGGAAAAAAAAAGTGTAAGACACCTGTGGGACACCATCAAACATAGCAATATATACATTTTGAAAGTCCTAGAAGAAGAAGAGAGACAAGAACAGAAGGAATAATCAAAGAAATAATGACTGAAAATTTCCTTCTTTTAATGAAAGTCATGTATGTCTGTACTTAAGAAGTTCAACAAAGCCAAACAGATAAACTTAAATAAAACCATGCCCTGACAAGTAGTAGTCAAACTGTTGAAGGTCAAGTATAAGGAGGGAGTTCTGGAAAGTGCAAAAGAAAAGTAACATGTCCTGTACAGGGGAGTACCATTTAGATTAAGTATTGATTCTCATAAGAAAAACATGGAGGCAAGAAGGCAGTGGGACAAAATATTTAAAGTGCCAAAAGAAAACAATTGCCAACCAAGAATTTTATATCAGGTGAGACTCTTTCAGAAATGAATGAGAGATTGAGATATTCCTAGTTACACAAAAGTTGAGGGAGTGTATCCACGTTAGACCTGCCCTACAAGTGATGCTAAAAGGAGTTCTTCAGACTGAAAGGAGAGAACTGTAAACAGTGAATCAAATCGGCATAAAGAAATAAACACCTCCAGGTAATGACATGAACAAACGTAATGTCAGTACTATTGTACTATATTTTTTGTTACATAACTCCACTTTTTAATTCTTAAAGTTTCTAAAATGCAACTCCATAAAAAGTAAGGATAAATCCATGGTTTTGGACATACAATGCATAAAGGTGTAATTTGTAACAAGTACAACAAAAAAATGGGGAAGGAAGGAGTATAAGAATACTGTATGTATTGATATCAAATCAGGTATAATTGCTACATATTTAGTATGTTAAATTTTAACCCCATGGTAACCACAAGGAAACTATATGGAAAATATGTCCAGATAGAAATGAGAAGGGACTCAATATGGTACACCACAAAAAAATCAAATAAATATGAAGTCAGCATTAATAGATGCATTGAGGCCAGAAAGGTATAAGAATTATAAAGACCAAATACCAAACATAGGAGAAAGTCATGCATTATCAGTAGCTAGTTCAAATTTAAATGGATTAAACTCTTCAGTTAGAAGGCAGAGATTGAAAAAATGGATTAAAAGGTACAACCGAACTATTTGTTGTTTACAAGAGTCTTACCTTAAATTCAAAGATACATGCAGGTCAAAAGTGAAAGGATGAAAAAAATATACCACACAAATAGTAACCAAAAGAGAACTATAGTAGCTACACAAATATCAGATAAAATAAATGTTTAAGTAAAAAACTGTTGCAAGGGACAAAGAAGGTAACTATATACTCATAAAGGAGTCAATTCAACAAGAAGACGTAACAATTATAAACATATATGCACATAATGACGGAGTCCCAAAATGTGTGAGGCAAATCTTGGCAGATATGAAGGGAGAAATAGATGGTTCTACATTAATAGCAGCAGACTTTAACACATTATTTTCAATAATGAACAGAACATTTAGACAGAAGATCAATAAGGAAATAGAAGACCTGAAAGATACTCTAAACCAACTAGACCTAATGATATACGTAGAATACTTCACCCTACAGCAGCAGAATACACATTCTTCTCTAGTGTACATGGATCATTTTCCAGGATAGGCCATATGTTAAGTCACAAAACAAGTCTCAGTAAATTAATCAAATATTGAAATCATACAATGGATCTTCACTGATCACAATGGAATGAAGTTGGAAATCAACACCAGAGGGACAACTGGAAAATTCATTAATATATGGAAAATATTATACTTTCATAATGCACTCTTAAACAACCAATGGATTAAAGAAAAATCACAAAGGAAATTAAGAAATATCTTGAGACAAAGCAAAATGGAAATACAGTATAACAAAGTATATGGCATGCAGTAATGGTAGTGCTGAGATGGAATTTTTTTCTTTTTTTTTTACATGGGCAGGCACCGGGAAATGAACCTGGGTCTCTGGCATTGTAGGTGAAAACTCTGCCACTGAGCCACCATCGCCCACCCTGAGAGGGAAATTCACAGTGAAATGCTAACATGTAAGAAGAAGAAATTCTTCAAATAATAAGCCTGCCCTCACAACCAAGGATCTAGCAAAAGAAAAGCAATCTAAACTCAAAGCAAACAGAAAAGAGGAAATAACAAAGATTAGAGTGGAGATAAATGATATAGGGAATCAAAAAACAAAAGAGAGAATCAACAAAACCACAAGTTGGTTCTTTGAAAACAACAATAAAACCAACAAACCTTTAGCTAGATTGACAATGAGAAAAAAGAGAGAGGATGCAAATAACTAAAATTAGTAGTAAAGGGGGGGGGGCATCACTATCAGCCCCATGGAAATAAAAAGGATTAAGTAGGATACTATAAAAACTGTACAAAAACAAATTAGATAATCTAGACGAATGGATAAATTCCTAGCAACACATAAACTACCTCAAGAAGAAATAGAAGATCTTAATAGACCAATAACAAGCAAAAAAGATTGAATCAGGAATCAAAAACCTTTCCCAAAAGTAAAATCTAGGACCAGTTGGTATCACAGATGAATTCCACCAAACATTTCAAGAAGAATTACCATCAATCCTTTTCAATGTCTTCCAGAAAATTGAAGAGGAGAGAACGCTGTGTCACTCATTCTATAAGGCCGTCACCCTGATAGCAAAGTAAGATAAAGATATCATGAAAAAGAAAATTATGGAAAATAGCTCTTATATTTATAGATACAAAATCTATTTATAGATTTTTATACTATTTATAATAAAAATATTAGCAAAATATTAGCAAATCAAATCCAATACACATTAAAATAATTACATAAAATGGATCAAGTAGGATTTAGCCCAGGGATGCATGGGTAGGCCAACATAAGAAATCAATTAATATAAAGCACCATATTCATGGGACAAAAGAAATAAAACTGCATGATCTCAACTGATGCAATAAAGGCATTTAACAAAATTCAGTACCTCTTTTTGATAAAAACACTTAAAATACTAGAAATAGGAGGAAGCTTGCCCAACCAGGTAAAAGGCGTATATGAAAAACTCACAGCTAACATCATACCCAGTGGTGAAGGACTGAAAGTTTTCACTCTAAGATCAGGAAAAAGTCGTGGATGCTAGCTGTCATCCTGTTAAAACTGCGCTGGAAGTTCTAGACAGAGCAATTACACAAGAAAAAGAAATACAAGGCATTCACATTGGAAAGGAAGAAGTAAAACTCTCCTTCTTTGCAGATGACATAGTCTTATAAATAGAACATCCTGAAAAATCCACAGCAAAACTACCAAAGCTAAGTAACAGTCTTACAAAGTGGCAGTGTACAAGGCCAACATACAAATATCCATGGTGTTTCTATACACCTGTGTAATGAACAGTCTGGAGAAGAAGCTAAAAAAAAATGCCTTTCCAGAAAGCTACAAAAGAATCAAATATCTAGAAAGAAATTCAACCAAAGGGTATGTGGGGGAGCATTTGGGAACTCTATATCTATTGGAGTATACTCCTGTAAACCTACAATTTTTCCAATTAAAAAATAAATATAGAGCACACATACTCATTTTAATCCTCAAATTCATGAAATCTGATTCCTACAGAGAATAAATCTGCAATAGTTTGAGTACGTGCCTGCTCATAGGTGGGAAAAGAGGTTTGCAACTCTATATTCCTTTCAAGTTGGTCTTTTTCTCTTGTGCAAAAGTAACAGTGGTGATTTAGATACTCTCTGAAGAAGTGTTAGGCAAGTACTTACTGTAGGTAGATGCTCTTGAATTTATAATGTGATCTAGAAACTGATTTAGAACTGGGAACTATTTTGTTTTTAATTATAGTCACTTATTTTGTGCAGTATGTCATGATTTACGAAGTATTTTTGCAAACGTTTACTCATTTACTCACTGTACAATTTAAACAATTAACTGCTCTAGAAATAACATAATTAAAATAAATAAAAATGTTAAATCACTTTGATTGAGTATTTTATTTTGTTAATGTTTATTCTAATGCAAGCCTTTTTAAAGCCCCATGGGAAACGGGCAGAGTTGTTGGGGGGGGTGGGGTGAGATTGGGGGGTGGTATAACTTGACCTTGTAAAGAACTGATGTGATTTGAAGAGACGGTGTAGAATAGAACATTTGTTTGGCTTAAATTGGGCAACTTTATTTAAGAAGCACCAGAACAATACACAAAACTACATATGCCATCCAACCCTGTCAAGAAACACCATTCCAAAGCTGCAGGCCTGTGCCAATTCAATTCAGAGTGCCATCTTCAGCCAGCCTCATATGGCAAGTCAGTGAAGAATAAAAACCATTTCCAGTTTCCTCTAATCTTGGGGGATGGATTCAAGAGGCCAGTCTGCCTTTTTCACACTGCTGGAAAGTGGAGCAGCAAGCACGAGTCTCTGTGATTGCTTCTAACTTTATAATGTTCAACAGCCATACGGAGCAAGTAATCAAATATATGCTGATTTCTATTGAGGAGTGCAAGTTTTCAGATTGCAATTACTTTTAAAACAAAGTCAGACAATCAGTAATGAGTAGGCAACTCAGAATAGACAGTGCTAATTCTATTTTGAGGCTCCAGTAGGTGTTTTTTGGTGATGTTTAGGTCAGGCAACTGTCACTGAAAGGTTACAGTCAGTTTCTGGCAGCTGCTTGCTTACTTAACCTAAAAAGGATCTTGGGAACTTTATTATGACAATGAAAGGAATTCCTATCTTCCACGTGGAAAGGTCCCCTTCACATGGCCTCTGGACAATGAGTAGTAGAAAGGGCACTTATTTTTGTCCACTTTGTTCACTAGTGACCAGAATGAAAAATTTTATTAGGTAACACAATTAAATTCAGTGGTAAAGTAGAAACAAATAACTCTTGATTTCTGTAGACCACCGATACAGACTTGAATACATCCAGACAGCTGGGGCCTCCTGAACTTCTTCTAATGCACTGATTTTAAATCAACAAGCCTTCTTGACACTGCTTCCTAAATTGCTCTTTTTCCTCTTCCCTTTTCTCTGTTAAAACTGCCATTGCCTGATTTTAAGTTCTCATCTTCTTTTCTAGAATGTCATGTTTACCTTCTAGCTGGTGACCATGCCTCTCTGTTCACAGCAATCCATGTCAGACTGGCAGTCCTATCTTTCTTACATTTCTGTCAGTCAACAAAGAACAACAACAATCCAAAAATCAAACTCCAGTAGTTTCCTATAATTTAAAAGGCAAGTCAGGTTTTCTATAGAACCTTCAAATGGAGTCATACTCTTGACCTGCCCATCTTGCCAGCCTCATCTTCAGCAACACTTCCTCATGCTTCCATTTTGCTAATGAGACAAAATTATTTGCAGTTCTCTACACTTGTTATGGTTTCTTGTACCTTTATGCCATCAGGCAAAAATCTCTCTTTCTCTTCCCTTTATTCACCTTTCAAACTCATCTCTCAAATTTGCTCTAAAGTTATATTTTTGTAAGGATTTTCCTGGTAAGCCCCCACCTCACAGATGAGATCAAATGGTCTCTGCTCTATGTTCCAAGAAGATTGCACATTTCTTTATTATATGATTTTCTCAGTTTGAACTGGGCACACACTTATGTTTCCTTCCATATTGTAATGTATTTAGGGGCCACAGTGCCTGACTTACTCCTCTTTGAATCCTCCACACCTGGCGTAGTACTTGTGGCTTTGGGAAGTGATGGAGTAATGAGATGGAAAAATCTTAGGTCCCTGAATCATCATGTGGAGGAGAGCTGCCTGGAAATACGCTCTTGGAGAAAGAGACAAAATTCATATGAAAAAGAGATAAAATTCAGCTGTGTCTGAGCCATTATATATTCATGAATCTATTTGCTACTATACCTTAGTCTGCCTAATTCAGACACTTTACAGCTATGCGATGTAGTTTGTGTTATCATGCCATATTCTAGCTAATCATCACTAACCCTGTGGAGGAACATGAGGTTTGAGGTTGTTGACATAGCCTCATTAACACATTTATGTCTGCGACAATCCAGGTTTATTTAATTAGATTTAAGAATCTATTGTGAGTTCCAAGGTCACTGCTAGACTATATCATACGATTGTAGGAGTTAGAAAAATGTATACCCCCTAGAGGGTGAATTGTTTGGTTGATAGAGGGAGTGAAAGAAAGTGGCAGCCTCACTAGATGGATTGATGAGGAAAAGACTTGCCCTTTGTGTTGACATAGCCAGTGTCACATGGCTCAATAGGGGGAGTATATACCCATATGCTCACCTCTTTGAGTAGTACACAAATCACGCAACCATGTTCAGTGGTCTAGGACTGACCTGTGTGTAGAAGGAGGACCTTTATTAGGCAGTGCAAAGATAAGGGGTACATGCCTCAAGACTTCAAGGGACTATTAATAAGAAACTATAGCATAGGGTCAATGTGATGAGCTACCACAAACGTACAAAAAGTCATAGGAGCTTCAAAGAGGGAGAGAGTATTTATAATGAAAACTCAGAGATTTCCTGTAGAAAATCGTATCTCTACTCCATATTTCAAATTGTAAGGCTTTGATATTCAGAAAAGGGGAAGCACAGGAACATTCCATTTGGATGGAAGAATTGGGCAAAACCATTAAGATACCAAATACACAGCACGCTATGTGGTTTACCTGAAGCATAAAGGTAGAGGAAAATGAGAATGATAAAACAGGGTTTGAACCATATCATGAAATTGTTGAATGTCATTGTCTTAGTTTTCCAGGGTTTCTATGACAAATACCATAGAACTGTTGGCTTAAACAATAGGAATTTAATGTCTTACAGTTTTTAGAGGCTGGAAGTCCAAAACCAAGTTGTGGGCAGGATCAGGCTTTCTCGAAAGTCTGCAAGATCAGACATTTTCCAAAGTCTGCACCATTCTGGTAGTAGCTTGCTGGCAATCAATTTCTGCCTTTGTTACATGACAATCTGTCTTCTTTCTCCTGCTCTGGCTTCTACTGTCTACTGCATCTTCGAAGATCCTATTTACAAATGAATTCATACCCACGAGCCTGGGGTTAGGATTTGAATACGTCTTTGCAGGGAGATGATGTAATTTATCACAAACATGATGGGAAATTTAGGCATTGTTTTGGTCTAGGTGGAGCCTCAGTAGGATTCTAACAAGGATGTTCTATAAACTGTATGAAAAATGGGTTTGGAGGGAAGCAGCCTGGAGGTACAAAGACAAGACAGGGAAGCTATTGGAATCTTTTCGGCAAGAAGTAAAGAGGGTCTAAGGCCAGTGGCAGTGGGTTAATGGATTGGAAGACTTGAATACTTATTGACATGAGGGAGAAGAGAAAGGGAAGAAAGATAGAAAAAGTACAGTTTGAACTCCTTGAGTTTCCTTGGATTTATTATAGATGCACATTTTATATCTTGTGTCTGTCTTTAGATCATAGACAGCAAACACTCATAAAGCTTTTACCATGTGTCAGGCACGCTCTGAGCACTTTAAATATGTTAATTCAATTAATATTCAAACAAATGTAAGGTAATTACTACTGTTTTCTTCTTTCTATGGATGGTTGATATGTTCAGAATTACATATAAGGAAGTAGCAGAGCAGGGATTTTAACAGGAAAAGTCTGACTCAAAAAATCCATGTTTTGAATTACAACAGTACACTGATTATTCTAAACTCATTTAGGAAAGGAAAACTTCAGAACCCAACAAAGAAAGCATAATATGGATTGTGGATGTTTAGAGATGTTTTTAATAATGATAACTAATCAAAATTCTTCAGTACCTTAGTTTTTCCTCAGTTGAGTATTAGGCATCTTTAGAAGCTTCTAGACCAATAAGGTCTTATTTAATAGAAAAGACTTTTTTCTTTTTTTAAGTATGTCTACAGCATATCAAAATATGTCTCATAAAAAAAGTTATACAAAAATATATGGGGATAAAGAGAAAGGTGGGATCTGCTGTTCTGTCATAGACAGAGATTTTCAAGCATAACAATATGTTAGTCCTCCATGAGGAAAAGCCAAAACAGTTTGTCAGCCTGGGCTCTCACACCCGGCCTTGTTCTTTAGGGTTGGACTTTATCCAGAGCAAATTCTCCCAACTGGCAGCTGTCAACTGTCACAGGTTACAGATTAAAGTGACAAACTACTCAGAATGGCTGATAAAAATACTCCAAAACTCAGAGATTCAGAGCAGAATCTCTTATAACTAGACTCTGAATACTGAGTAGATTTGCATCTCTCATAACCATTTTCTGAACAATTTTGGCTTCACAGTAGCATGGACAACTGAATTCAGTCATTAATGTTATGTGTCAGTTCTTCTGGATGCTTTAATTACAATCTATACCCTGCCAGACGCAATATAGAGACATGGTGTGTATGATAGTCCAGTTCTGCCATGTTTTCTTCATATCCTAACACATTTCCAGTGAGGAATGATTGGTATATTTATAACAATACATAGGCAGGGATCTAGTATAGAGTATGAGTTGGATGACCATATGTCCCATCTTGTCCTGGACAGTCCTGATTTATTCTTGATGTACCAATGTAGTCAGTGTAACCTCTCCTTTGACACCTTCAAAAGTGTTCTATTTTTGGTTGATAAAATATGTGGTCACTCACGGATAATATCAAGATTATTGGACTACATCACTTAGAACCTTGAATTTTTATTCATTTAGGGAATGAACTGTAGTCAGTAATTTGAAGGCAGTCTCTGATCTTCCCTTATCCATAGAGAGTGTAGCAATAAACCTAGCACCTCATTGAAATAGCCCAGAACCTTCTCTACCCATTTTTATCTTCATTTTATCTATAATTTGTTAATTATGTAGTGGAAATCCAGATTGTTTAAAGAAGACAATCAGATATGTAAGCCTGAGTAGATGACCTGGAATAGCAAGTTGCCATTATGATCTAGTGAAGACTGCTAGTTGCTTATCTGAACATTCATTTTCTCCCTTTTCCTTAGTAGAATTCTCAATGTATTTGGGCTGGCAACATGTCAAGCCAAAGGGCTACATTCTCCAGCGTTATTTGTTGCAAGATTTAGAAATGTGACTAAGTTCTGGCCCAAGAAATGTATTTAGAAGTGCGTGTTACTCCCTGGAAGTTTTCTTTAAAAAAGAGAGAGAAGAACTTTCTTCTTGGTATCTGGAATGAAAATGGATGGACAAGAACTGAAAAACAAATCTTTAACCATAAATTAACACACCACGGATGGTGAAGAAGCAAGAAAAAAGAAGCCTGGTTCTCTGATGATCCTGGAACCAAGAGTATCTGCCTTTGTATGTCTTTATCTTGAGAATAAATACACTTCTATCTTGTGTGTTTTGTTTTCAGTCACTTGCAGGTAAATTTAATTCTAATTGATTTAGGAAGAAGTCATGAAAATTTCATGTAGAAGTTCAGAGTGGAGTGTGCTGAACATTAATGAGACTGGGAACGTGTTGGACGGGAGATGAAGAGTATAGAGAGGGGAGCCTTTCTTGAAAATGTTCATAGAACTTTTAGAGATGTAACTTGTCATTTAGGAGAGATTTGACCACTGGAAACATTTGGTACCTCTTGCTATGCTTAGTAATAGTGGTGCTCCGTGTATGAGTGGTAAAAGAAACTGAGTGGTATTAGGAGTATCCTCAGCTCTCATAGATTGAAAACAATAAAGTTCCAAGTGCCCAAACTTCAGCTTTGAGTTCTGGAATATCTGGAGAGCTTTCTTTAAAGGAAGGCATATTATAAAGTAGCATGGTATCAATTGACTACAAAATGCTCTCACAACTTCCCAGAAAAGGCTCACCTCATTTCAGCGCAAGATGGCTGGTTATAGACTACCCATTCCAATATGCTAGCGCATGAATTCATTATGTGCAATATCCAAGTCCATCAGCGTTGATCTAAGCATTTTGATGGTCAAAGCTCATAGATCCATCTTCATATAGTCTGAAGTCTTGGCTTTCAGGAATACATCAAAGACATGGTTACTTTACCTCTCTATGGAATCAGAGGGCTTACACTTGGGTATCTAAGGGCTTGCTAGGAGTGGGAGCAGATGGTAGTTTTTATATGTTCTTTTTATAAATGCATTCTGAGCAGGGTTTTTTTTGCATGAATATTTCATTTATGACAGGGTGCTGCTTAGTTATATAAAAAGTAAATACATAACGAGCGAGGTATAAGTATAGCAGCAACGTAGTGTTGAGGCTAATGGGTGGAGAAGGGTTTTAAAAATACAAAGAGTTCTTATTTTTAAAAAATACTTTGCAAACTTTAAAATAAAGGATAAATGACTTGTTTCCTTCCTTTTGCCTTTATCCCATTTTTTCTAAGTCTTATTGTGTACTTGTCCAGGGAAAAAAGAAGGTTTATATTCAAATCTAAGCTCTGGATTTTCAATACTTATCAGGAGCACTGCTGTAAGTTTGAGGAAAGGGAGAAATAGGCTATGTAAAGTGAAAATAGCAAGGACAAGAACACAAACAGTAGCAGCCTAAGGTTAGGAAACCTTGCATGGCTGGATATACAACCATCAGCAGGAGGAAAGCAGGACAGAAAACAACAGCTGCCATAAGCTAAAATGATGGGCCTTGATCTTCTTCAGGGACAGGTGGCCAAAATATCCTTCCTATTGTGTAACTTAACATACATTGTCACCATGTTCTGGGCTTCAAAAACTGTTTCCAAGCTTATTCATTCTGGAAAAGATAGAATTTTTAGGCCAATTTGAGAAATAAATCAAATCCCATTTCCCTACAGTGTCACAATTAATTGGAAATGGTTCTTTTGATTCTCAGCTTTACTCGAACCTAAGCTATATTAGCTAGTAACTAGAACTAAAAAATTGTCTTAGTTTTGGTTAGTACCTCATATCTTCTATGTAAAGAGAACAGACACTGTGGGGATTTGTGTGTAACATGAAGCAAAATAAAACAGCTATTCTGATCTTAAAATATGATTAAATGGAATTCATTTCTGCAATGCTCTAAAGACAGAGTGGGTTGCAAAATGAAAACTGCAACAAAACAATTTCAAGTTTTTCTAAATGTTTCTTGATGATAAGGACTTTATTTTACATGGTAGACCCTTAATATTCATGAAAGATATCGGAGTCCTAAATTCATGAATATCAGTTTAGCATGTAATTGTTTTCATAAAACTTGTTTTCTGGATTAGAACCATCACTTTCTTGGAAAGGTTTGCTCCCACTTTGCTTTCATCACCAAAACTAGCAGCTGACTTTATTTTCAGGACAAGTACAAGAAAATTGTTTGTTTGTTTTTTTTTAATCATGTCATGAAAATTTATACATAATAACTTGACCGCTAGTAGAGAATATCTAAACCATTGTAAGAAGATACATATGCCAGTCATCTAGATGCACTGTAACTGAAATTCTTCTTCTAGAGACTAGTTTCATGCCACATGTAATTCAATTTTGTGCATCAGCAAAATTACAAATTACAACTTGTCATGAACTCTTGACTATTGCTTAAGGTATTCAAGGTAGTAATGTCAAATCCTTTGTAAGTAACATATTTCTTTGTCATCCCAAGCATTGCCTACTACAATTCCTTACATGTAGTAGATTCATCATTCACTTTTAGGTTGGTTGATCATTTGCTTGATTATTTTAAAGAACGTGTACTTTAGTAAGTGCAGAATGGATAAGATGTCGGGAAAGCCAATGGAGCTCCCCATTTTGAACTACTGTTTGGCCCCCTCTAGTGCTCCTCTTATAGGCAATTGAGCAGTTTTAGTTAAGAATAGCAATAGACTAATGGGTGCTAGACAGTGCTACAGCTGTTGTTAGGAAGGGAAAAGGATTACATGGAAAACAAATGTGGTCTCATGAAAGGAGTGGATGAAAACATTAGAATGCCTTCTTAATTTTGCTAACTTGAAGTTAAAAATATTTTTAGATGTTTTCTAGAAGTCAGCTTTAGTAATAAATAAGTAAATCAACAAGTTAACTTCTCCCTCAAGCCAAAAGTTCATTTATTACAAGCCTCAGAAAAATGCATCATGGAAATTCATGTTATGGATATTCTTTTGGTTCACCCATAAGAAAACCTGTCATTCATTAAGAATGATAGCAAATGTATGTTGAGTGTTTGACCTGAAAATAATATTCTGTATCTGGACTTCCTAACTCCCTTACAAAGGGTTTTGCATATTTTTAAAAACTAATAGAATGAATAGTATAAATTTTTGATTATATTACATTTTCTTGGTATTCAAAAATGAATTTTTCTCCAAGCTTCAACTTGGCCTGCAAAATTGGTGCTTCTCACATCTAAGTTTCTTTTTCTTAATCCACAGCGGATCCCTGTATCAGGGAAGAAGTGGTTTTGCACAAAACAATATTTAGCATTTCCTAAAACTCAGATTTCTATGAAAACCAAACAAATGTGTTTAATAAAGAAAAATACAGTAACATTTTTGTTTCAACTCCACTTTTTGATTTTTACTAGGTTTTCTTTCAGGCTTTAGTAAGGTTAATACCTATATTTTGTGGCTGATTTCCATGTTGTCTGAGCTTTCATCTCACTTTTGTTTTTGGTTTTGTTTTTTCTTTTGGTGTCATAAAAGGCAAAGGGAGAGAATGAGTTATATTTCCTGAATAATACAGAATGGATGAGTGAAAGTAATCATTGAATTTAAAATATCCATTTCATTAAATGGCTAGATCTAGAAAGCTGAGTAAATAAAGGAAAAGGAGAGGGTTCTGAACACTGTTAAGAGATTTCAACTGTAAGTTAGTGGAAGAGCCAGAAGTAAGAGAGATAATGGCAAGGTAGGCAGATTTGACTGATTAAAAGAACAGACATGAGAGTGGAAGTAAAAAGAGAAGTAAAATCAGGGCAAGTCAGTTAAGGAACTTGAAAATGAGGGTTAGGTCTTAGTTTGAATGTTCAGGAAAAATCAAAGATTTTAAAAAGTAGAATTCTCTAAGTTTTTAAAAGCATCCCATAGTAAATGGGTTTTTAGGTGTGCTTATGGGATAATTTGCTTGGTGTAAGTTTTCCTTCTGTATTTGGGCAGTGATTTCCAATGCTACAAGAAACCACTGAACTCTCATCATAAATTGTCATTATTTCCACATCAGCATGAATTATGTATCTAGGAGATAGCATAGGAAGAAGAATTCAGATTTGTAAAAGAGGAACTGCAGATGCTGGAAACCCTAACTGCGGTTATTGGGCAATGTTGTCCAGTCCATGGCTCAAGACTTTGACACTTACTGACTTTAACAGGGTTGTGCAATCTACAGGCATGGGAATTTAGCTTAGCTGAAAATGAATGTATTTTTCCTCATAGTTTTCTCAAGAAGGTGATGGTTCCCAGGTGTCTACATTAATATTTTGACCGAATTCAACCGCATATGCCTCATCTCTACAGAGCACAATGGAAGACTTGTGTTTGGGGTTGATTAACAGAGGACACAGGATTAGCACACAGTAGACTAAATTGTAAATGACTGAAAAGAAGCTCATTTGTGTCTATTTATTCATCTTTATTAATAGTTTTGGGCATTCAGAAATCCCTCAAGGAAAGCAGAACTGCAAGTAAATAAGATTGTGAATACCACCATTAATTCTGGGGTATTTGAAATACACAAAAAATGGTGAAAATTAATGGATACTAAAATCTCAAGAAATCAGATTTTCTAAAATATATTTATAATTCCAACTTAAATTATTGCCTCTTGAATACCAAATATTTACCTGTTAGCATGTAGGTCATATAATAGCTAAATGAGTTATTTGTTCAAATGTTGATTTTAAAAACCATTAAAAGAGTTTTCTTTAAGTAATTTTCAGTGAAACCATGGTGCATTTCAAGCCACTGAATTTTAAAGATCATTACTGAGCAACAAATTTTATTTTCTTTCAATAAAATATGTCAGAATAGCTTGGTAAGAAAGAGGGAAAAGTTGGTAAAACATGTATCCAGTAGTGACAATTCAGAACTTCAGAGTTTTTATCATGAAAACTGAAAATCCTTTCATACTTCTTGGGTATTTTCAGAAAAAAATATTCCCTTGAAATCAGAATTCAGAAGAAATTGTTGAATAGGAAAAATTGTGCTGAAGAAGGGATCAGAATAGCCATGTTCTGTAGTGCTGGTTCTGCTAAATCTAGTTACATAACCTAGAAATTCACCCAAGGTATCGGAGCTTCATTTTTCACATCTATAAAATTAAAGGTTTAGATTAACTAATGTATAAGACCTGTTCCAACTGTAATATTCTATGGTTTTATTATTCTATGATACAGCATGGAAGTTTCCACCTATTTTCTTCCAGAAAGTTTTCCTTGAGCTGTACTGATGCTGAAGTTAAGATTTTCCTAAGTCACTGGGACAAAAGTTAGTTTTCCATAATTCAATATTTTATTTGATAATTTTTTGCTTAAAATATTTAGCTGCTACAAATTATCCATACCAGCATAAAATGCAAATGTCATCTGATTTAGTACAAACCTTTTGTACTAAATTGTACTACTAATAAAGATGAATAAATAGACACAAATGAGCTTCTTTTCAGTCATTTACAATTTACAAACCTTTTGTACTAAATTGCTTTTTGGCACTCTCACAGTCATGCTTGGTAGAAAAAGTAATTTAGAACAATATTTTGTGTTCTCTTTAGGTGTAGAAAAAGAAAACTGTGATGACCAATATCTAAGTTTCCCATAAAAACTACACACCAGATCTTGCAAGGTTAGTCTATGAACTGAGAAAGAAGGTTTCTTATTAATGGTAATTTATTCACTGTACTAGGTGAAATTTCTTTTGATGCTATAATCATAATCCATCACTAACCTGCATTATTACCTAAGTATTTCTTAGTTAAGAAATTGAAAGCTCTTAGAGAGTAAATGCTATACTTATAATAACAAATTCTTATGTTAGTGCTTAAATCGCTTTGCAATGAATAAATGCATCATAAAAGTTTTCTGACCTGAAGAGCTTTGGGGGATGTGCTAGGTCTATCCATGACTATTTTTGTGTATGCACACATACAATTCACAAGAACAACAACAAATTCTCCTAAATAAGTTATTTATAAGCAAAACTTTATTTTTCCTGATCTCAGTAAACTTAACCTTCTCGCTAATAATCTGAACCTTCAAAAGAGCTCTGAGGACATTAAATAAACGCTGTCTTCTCACGTCTCAACGCTCAAAACTTTCAGCTGACTCTCCAATCGAAATCTGTCTTGTAGGCATATTGATATTTGGAGAATGAACAGAGGAAAATTGCTAGAGAAAGCACAGTTGAGAGATATGAAGGGAACCAAGGGTACAAAAGTGTCAGAAATTCCAGTTGAAGAAAAACTGTAAGATGGAAGTGGTGGTGAATCATGTTGAGTATTGCAAAAGAGGTATTTGGATACTTTTCTTATGAAAAGCTCCAGTTAATTGATGATGGTAGAAGTCGGATGGCAGGTAACTAGGAAGCATGTTATAAGTAAAAGGTAACATAAAGGGATCATCTTAATGAGCTTATTGTGTGGATAAAAAAAAATGATTACTGCAGGATGAGAATAACCTAGCTGCATCTAATTTCAAAATAACAATGGTTTCATTATGTCACACAGTTTGGCTCTGTTTATGTTTTCTTTCTCATGTTGAGGCTCTTCTCTTATTGAGCAATCTTTTGAGTGCTCTTCTAGATTGCAAATGTGACATAACCTAATTTGATCACCTATAGACGTTTCTCTGAATTTGGTCATGTCTGTGAGTTAAGTAGACTTCCACCTAGTGCGACCATATCGTCACATGTGGCCTTGGTCTTCCACCATACAACTCAGGGAGGGAAATTCACTTCTCAACCCAATCCTTTTTCTTTGGTGCAGGTTGACTGTGGGAAGCATATTTCTATTTCTCATAAATTTCTGGTCATCACAGCTAGCTTCCACATGCATTACTGAAGAAACCACAGGGATATTGTTATTTCAGTACTGTGATTCTTCTTGACAGAGACAAAAGAAATTGCCCCTAACTGCCTGGCAGGTTCCTTTTTGTTTTGGATTCTTTGGGGTAGATTCTGTAAATTCGAGGAAGACAGAAGCCACTAGTCTAGATTTCTTGACCTTGTTGATCTGAAGAGATGTCCTATGTGTACATTAATAGTAGATCTAGATGATATTCCTTCTTATTTTCAGAGATGATTGAACTAAAATTATTTAACTCCCAGTATGTATTCAAGTATCATCTTTGTCTTTGATATCTATTTTCTTTTTGTGAACATTCCTTTAAGATGCCCAAAGCAACACAGTGGATTGTTGAACTTTCTTCCAAAACAAGATTTCCTTAAAAAAACTCATCACAAAAAATGTCCCTTTATTCCTTTGTAAAGAAACTTGCTAAAAATTTTTTACAGTTACATAAAAATACCCAGTCAACATTTTCAAAGGCTCTATGGAAACTTTCTATGATCTCTTTTCAAGAATATGTTCAAACTATACAGCAATGTTCTTTTTTTATTTAGTCTTGTTAAAATTTCTTCGTGTTCATGTCATGAATTTTTTTCCTCAGGGTTTCTAGATACAACATTTTTTTTAGAGTAAATGCTAGTTAGGGTTCTAAAGGTGCTTGCCAGTAAACTTTTCACTGAAATACAGGTGGTAACGGACACTGATACCTGGGTGAAAACATCTTGTTATTGTTATTGACTCATCTCTTGGCCCTCTGAGAATAACATTTTCTGCTCTTGTGTAGAAAATGTGCACATGTGCCCGTGCAAAAATGTAGTGGTTTGAACTTTTTCAGGAATATTTCTCTCCCCTTCCCTTGATTTTTTTTTCCCTTGATTTTTGAAGTGAGAAATATGGACTTGTGGTTTTATGGCTTGCTTGTAGGTCTCAAGGGAGGAGTTCTGACCCTTCATTTTCAATGCAGTTAAATAAAGGATATTTTACTGGACATTCACTTATTGACAAGTGTGACAATCAAATTCACTCTATAGTTCTTGTTTGCTCAGCATCTGTAAGAACATGGTCATTGTTTTGGGGGGGAAAATTATATGGCATGATATATTGGAAACATGGTAAATAAGAAAGAGTTGATATAAAATATTTTACAATACTGCATTTTTATTTTCTGTATTTTAGGTTTTGTTATATTAAAAGGCTTAACCTTTTTATTAGCCAGGGTCGTGGTAGAAAACAATTCTCTAGATTGTTTGATTAAAGATATGAAGGATTAGTTTTAGAGGTGTAGATAATTTGAGGTGCAAGGGAATATATGAAGAATATTGAAACCACTAGAGATTAGCAATAGTGGGAAGTTTATCTCCTTTAGGACTAAAGAGAAATGAACTGAAATAATGTTATTAGAGCCCACTGAGAACGGAAACTGGGAAGAATGGTTTGCCTATGGGATTGTGGAGAGAATCAGCTACTTCTTTTCTCTTCCCCCTTCTAATACCCTCCAGTGCCTCTCATTGGCTAACCCAAATCAGAAGTAAACCAACAAGGGTGTCAGAGTGATACATAGAAAAGAGAAGGGAGGAGATAGATCTGGGAAGGTAAACAAAGAATAAGGAACACAAATTTTTGAGGATAAAACTAGTCTTTGACTATGATGTTAGTTTTGTTTCTTCTTACTGTGGATTTAGCAGCAATACTATAGGCTGAGAAGTAAACATACTGCAATATCGAAGAGCGGACATGCTATAATATGAACAAAACAATATGACAAAACTAGTGACCTTCAGAGTTATTAACAGGATTTAATGGCTCTCTAGAGGATTTAAATAATTTTAGGTCAATAGTTTTGAAAATGTTATTTAATTGTTTGAATTATCATTAATTTTTTTAACTTTTTTATTATATGGTATAATGTATATACAAAGCAAAGAATAAAAAAGCAATACTTTTCAAAGCACTCTTCAACAAGTGGTTACAGGATAGATCCCAGAGTTTGTCATGGACTATGATACAATCCTCTCATATTTTTCCTTTTAGCTGTTCCAAGATATAGGAGTTTAGAGCTTAAATATTTTTTTTTGTCATCACAATTGACTTTTTTTCCTTCTTTTTTTTGTGAAAAATAACAAATATACAAAACAACTGTAAATTTCAAAGGACAGCAGCGCAATTAGTTGTAGAACATATTTCAGAGTTTGACATGGGTTACAATTTCACAATTTTAGATTTTTACTTCTAGCTGCTCTAAAATACTGGAGACTAAAAGAGATATCAATTTAGTGATTCAGCATTCATATTCATTTGTTAAATCCTATCTTCTATGTATAACACCACCATCATCTTTGATCTTTCCATATCTCTCTTTAGGGGTGTTTGGGCTATGGTAATTCTAAATTTTTCATATTGGAAGGGTCTGTCCCTAATATGGGGTAGGGAGATGAAACTACCTGATGTTCTGGAGAGGCTGGGCTAGGTTTCAAGACTTATCTGGACCAGGGACCCATATTGCCCTAGGTGTTCTTTAGGATTGGCTGGAATGCTCCTAGTTGGGGGTTGGCAGGTTATGATAGGTAGCAAGGTCTAACTGAATCTTGTGTGAGAGCAACCCCCAGAGTAGCCTCTCGACTCTGAACTCTCTCTGCCTCTGATACTTTATTAATTACACTTCTTATCCCCCTTTTGGTCAGGATGGAATTGTTGATCCCACAATGCCAGGTCTGGATTCATCCCTGTGAGTCATCTCCCACTTCGCTAGGGAGACTTTCACCCCTATATGTCTTGTCCCACATATTGGGGAAGGCAATGATTTCACTTACAGAGTTGGGCTTAGAGAGACTGAGGCCACTTCTGAGCAACAAAAGAGGTCCTCTAGAAGTAACTCTTAGGCATGCCTATAGGTAGCCTAAGCTTCTCTGTACCTACAAAAGCTTCACAATGGTAAGCCTCATGATCAAGGGCATGGCCTATTGATTTTGGTGTCCCTAAAGTTTGACATAGTATCAGGGGATTCTCTGATGGTAAGGTTTAATAGTTCCATATTCTTTCTCACACCCCTCAGGGGACTTCGCCAATTTTTTTATTGTCTGGTTAATATACTCTAGGATGTTTCCAGGCATTATAATAATCTGACAGGATTAAAGAACCTCTTTCTTATTCTGTGTTCCAGTTGTTCAAATGAGCTATACAGATAGGTTGAATTAGATTATGCACTACAGAAAATTTCAGTTCCAGATCAAATAAACCTTTCTTCCATTGGTCTTAAAGAGTACATGTGGTTCTAAAGTATAGACACTGTCTTCCTTACTGCTATGTTCTGAATGACTTTAACCCCACCCCCTTTGGCTTCATTCTTATCTCTAAATATCAGGTTATGTATATAAAACAGCCATTCAAAATCCAGAAATAATAATCACCACTATGGATTTATTGTGTCTGCTCTATAAACTTACAATCTAGGCCCCTATTTTCTTATAAGCATTTCTAAAGGTAACCATACCACTCTTGTTCTTCTGTTTCTGGCTTATTTTGTCTCACCAAATGGCCCACATGTTCATTCATAGCATTACGTGCCTCACAATTTTGTTGCTTTTCATAGCAGCACTACCTTCGATCATAAGTACACACTATTGTTCGCCAATCTACTTCTTCATCAGTGCATCCTTCAGCCACCTGCATTCATCAGGCATCATGCAAAGGCCCAAAGTCCACAGTCCATCAACATTCTCAATTTTTAGATAATTTCATTGTTCCCTCACCAAATAAGCAATCTAAACCTCCTCTTAACTCTTGTCCTTCCCCCTGTTATTTACCTCAGCTATTGCTGTGGTATTGCTGATGGTTTCCTTTTGAACATAGCTCATAGCATGCAGTAGCAGTTTTCCCCCTGGACTTAAACACTCTTTATACAAGAATCATATCTTTGAAGTAATTCTCACAAGAACTAATTCATATTTCTAGTGTTAATCAGTGGGGCACTTAGGTCTATACACCCCCTTTCAATCTTATTCATCTTCAATATGGTAATATTACTTCTAGACCTACCATTGCTCTTATCTATTCCCTTACAATGGGGTTTAACGTCTTTAGCTAACGGTTCACCCAGCTCTAGCTTCTATGTATCTCCAAGTTTGCCTATATTCTGTATTATAAGCATCTGATTATATCTTTATGCTGGTCATTAAAGTGGAATCATATAATATCTATCCTTTTGAGTCTGGCTAATTTCACTCAGCATTATGTCCTCAAGGCTCATCCAGCTTGTTATGTGCTTCAGGATGTCATTTTGTCTTACTGCTGCATAATATTGCATCATATGTATATACCACATTTTGTTGCTCTATTCGTCTGTTGATGGGCATTTGGTTTGTTTCCATCTTTTGGAGATTGTGAATAATGTTGCTATGAGCATCGGTGTTCAGATGTCTGTTTGTGTCATTGCTTTCAGCTCTTCTGGGTATATACCAAGTAGTGATATTGCTGGGTCATAGGGCAACTTGATATTTAGTTTCCTAAGGAACCACCTAACAGTCTTCCATAGTGGCTACACCATTATACATTTCCACCAGCAGTCCATAGGTGTCCCAGTTTCTCCACATCCTCTCCAACATTTACAGTTTCCTGATTGTTTAATAGCAGCCATTCTTATACGTGCGAGGTGGTATCTTATTATAGTCTTGATCTACATTTCCCTTATAGCCAATGAAAATTAGCATCTCTTCATGTGCTTTTGAGCCATCTGTATTTGCTTTTCAGAAAAATACCTATTCATATCGTTAGCCCATTTTGTGATAGGGTTGTTTGTTCTTCTGTTGTGGAGTTGAATGATTTCTTTGTATGCACAGGAAATCAAACTTTTGTCAGATATGTGATTTCCAAATATTTTCTCCCATTGAGTTGGCTGCCTCTTCACCTTTTTGACAAAGTTTTTTGAGGTGCAGAAGCATTTGATTTTGAGGAGTTCCCACTTATCTATTTTTTCTTTTGTTGCTTGTGCTTTGGGTGTAAAGTTTAGGAAGCTACCTCCTATTACTAGGTCTTGAAGATGTTTCCCTACATTTTCTTCTAGAATCTTTATGGTGCTAGTTCTCATATTTAGGTGTTTGATCCACTTTGAGTTAATTTTTTGTGTAGGGTGTAAGATAGGGGTCCTGTTTCATTATCTTGGCTATTGATATCCAGTTCTTCCATGCCCAATTATTAAAAAGACTATTTTGTCCCAGTTCATAGGATTTGAGGGCCTTGTCAAAAATCAGTTGAGCATAGATTTGGTGGTCTATTTCTGCATTCTTGATTCGATTCCATTGGTCAATGCTTCTATCTTTGTGCCATGCTGTTTTGACTATTGTAGCTTTATAATAGATTTTAAAGTCAGGAAGTGCTAATCCTCCCACTTCATTCCTCTTTTTTAGAATGCTTTTAGCTATTCGGGGTCTCTTTCCCTTTCAGATGAATTTAATAGGTTTTCCAAATCTTCAAAGTGGGTTTGGAATTTTGATTGGTACTGTCTTGTATCTATAGATCAATTTGGGGAGAATTGACATTGTAACTATATTTAGCCTTCCTATCCATGAGCAGGGAATGTCTTTCCACATATTTAGATCTCCTTTGATTTCTTTTAGCAATGTTATGTAGTTTTCTGTGTACAAGTCCTTTACATACCTAGTTAAGTTCATTCCTAAGTACTTGATTCTTTTAATTACTATTTTGAATGGAATTTTTTTCTTAACTGACTCCTCAACTAGGTCATGCTTGTGTATAGAAATGTTACTGATTTTTGCAGTAAATGTTTTTATCAGAAAAGGAATCTGAATGTTGTTAAATGCTTGTTCAGCATCAATCAAGATGATCATATGATTTTTCCCTTTTGATTTGTTAATGTACTATATTGCATTAATTGATTTTCTTGTGTTGAACCATCCTTGCATTTCTGGAATAAACCCCACTTGGTCATGGTGTATAATTCTTTAATGTGCTTTTGGATTTGACTTGCTAATATTTTTTTTTTGAGAATTTTTGCATCTATGTTCATTAGGGAGATTGGCTTGTAATTTTCCTTTCTTATAACATCTTTACCTGGTTTTGGTTTTAAAATAATGTTAGCTTCATAAAATGAGTTAGGTAGAGTTCTTTTTCCTTCAATATTTTGGAAAAGTTTGTGCAGGACTGGTGTTAGTTCTTTATGGAATATTTGATTAAATTCCCCTGTGAAGCCATCTGGCCTTGGGCTTTTCTTTGGGGAAGATTTTTGATGACTGATTGACTCTCTTTACTTGTGACTGGTTTGTTGAGATCTTCTACTTCTTCCTGAGTCAGTGTAGCTTGTTTGTGTGTCTCCAGGAATTTGTCCATTTCATCTAAGTTGTCTAGTGTGTTGGTGTATACTTGTTCATTGTATCCTCTTATGATTTCCTTACATTTCTTCAGGGTCTATGGTAAAACACACCTTCTCATTTCTGATTTTGTTTATTTGCATCCTCCTTCTTTTTGTCTTTGTCAGTCTTGCTAGTGACCCATCAATTTTATTGATTTTCTCAAAGAACCAACTTTTGGTTTTATTGATTCTTTCTATTGTGTGGGTGCGCTGGTCTGAGGCATGGGCCCCTTTGTGCACACGTGTAGAGCTGTGGCAGCAGATGGGTGTTATGACTTGGTGGATTGGGGGCAGATGTTACTTGGCTGTGCAGGTTGGGATTTTCTTAGAGCTGGGAAGTGAGGCTGAGGACTGTGCACATGCGCTGTTCCAGGACTGCTGTAAAGTGCAGTTCCCAGAGCTGAATGCCCTGATTGGGGGCTTGTGCACATGCGTCGGCCTGGGAGTGCCATAAACGGATGCACAGAGCTCAGGTGGTGGGGAGTGAGGCTGTGTAACACTATGGGGAGGGGGCAGCAGCCCGCAGGGAACAGGGAGGGGGAGGCAGTGCCAGGAGGGGTGCAGGAGAGGTGGGTTGGGCTACACTTTGGGTGGGGGTGGGGGCAGTTACATGCACTGGAGCCTGCTGGGGTGGGGACACTTGGAGCGCGGGGAATGGGAGTGGGTGACAGGGTTCAGGTGCGTGGAGTGTGGGGTGAGTTGCCGGTCATGGGGCTGCACTGGTGAGGGTAGTGCGTTGGAGGAACACGGCCTGGCTTGCTTTCCAGTCCCAGGTTCCCATCCGTGCACTCCCTCTGTGGCTCCGCGCCAGGCTTCAGCTTTCTGCCTCTCAGTTCCTGAGCCTCTGCAACCAGGGCTGCCGTGTGTGGTGCATAAGGCTCTCCGAGGTCAGCTGCACTCCCAAATCGCTGCCTCGATCGCCCTCCTGTCCCTTCTCTAACTTTTCCAAGGAGCAGGGCTGATTTTGAGCTAGTCTATTCGGCCATTTTCCTGGATGTCTTTAATTGCCTGAATTATTATTATTATTATTTTTTACCAACAGTGCCTTATAAAAAGTACCTATATTAATAGAGAAAATTGGAGATTGCTGATTGAAGAAGCAGTCTGGGGTCTCCTATCTGGGCATCGTTCTCCAAACCTCACCCTATAAAAATCACTGATGATCTTACTAGAGACCCCTGGGCTCCAAGGAATCCACTTTGAGAAAGTTTCTTTAGATGAAGAAATCACAGATGTAATTCTATATTCTTTTGCTAATCCATCCTGCATGGGAAAATAAAGAGTCCTAAGGTAGAGCAGCTGTTTCTTTCAGTTTACAGATATATGGAATATATTGAGAAAGTCCCAATTTTACACAAAAAGTGTGCGTAAACTTTTCCTTCCATCTTTTAATATGGCATTGCCATGTGATAACTTCAAGACTGAAGGGTTATGTTTACAAGAAATGATAGCTAGATGGCTAATTTCTCATGGGAAATATGAAGGACATTTGATGATTCAGGCATTAGTGTATTCACACTTCCAAAAATAGATGATCAGTCAACCAATTGCTCAGTTTATTCCTTCATAAAACAAACATTTAATGAGCATCTTCTATCTGCCAAATACGCATTAGGTACTTGCAATATAGAGAGAACAAGATAGGCAAATTTCCTGCTTTCATAGAGTTCACAACTCAGCAACAGTTACAGATGACATATATTAAGAAAATATATATTGTAATATGTTATATTTTATTATTATGTAATATATATCATATATTTCTATATTAAGCAAATTTTTAGTTAATTTTGTGGTAAGTGCTTTGAAGAAGTGCAAAAACATATAATAGAGAAATATAAAGTGTTCTAACTTTGGAGAAGTTTTCCTCTGAAAAAGTGACTATTAATTTTAGAATTGCAGGTTAAATAATAGTTTCCTAGGATGGGTGTGTTTACATACGTTTTGGAGATTAAAGAAAGTTTCCAGGCAGAAAGAAGGCTCTACAGAACGTAGCAGACAGAGAACAAAACTATAGAAATCCAGTCAATAAATCCGAATAACGGAGTTCCTCAAAGGAAAATTCGGAACAAATGCAAATGGGTGTGTGTCTGTGCGGATGCTGGGTATAAATCAAAACTTTCTAGAACTAAAAATAATACGTAAAATTTGAAATTGAAAGAGCATATCACGTTATAGTTGAAAACATTAGCAGAAATAAAAGGAGTTATATTCCTTAGACTAGCAGAAATAGAATTTTCCTAGTCACCAAATACAAAAAAAATCTTTTATTGTTGAGAATGTAAAAGTTTTATCAGAATTATAGGAAGTTCAGAAATAAGAGAAAATAAAATAAGAGAAAATAAACCTACTTTCTTGTGACATATTAAGTACTATTACAATAGCTTGTAAATTATTCTTTCTGTTTCTAGTAGGTCTTCCCTCTAATCTTGCCTGCTATCACCATATTAAAATCCATGTCTATTGTGACTCACCATTTCTCAAAGTCTTTAATGGCTCCTTCTATGTATAGGTATTGTCTCGGGAGTGGGATGAAGGCATACGAGTACATGTGCTAGATGAGAGTAGAATACAAAAATTCTTCGCTTTTCTATATATTTTCATAAAAAAATAACAAAGGAAATAAGCTTTATGGAAGGATTAGTTTGTTGATTGACATTGGCTCGCTCATTTCTGTCATATGGTCACCTGCCACATAGAACAAGGGAGAAGTTTTGTGAGAAGTATGGAAGTTCCACACTATGAAAGGATTCGTGGTGGTGGCATCACTCATTTGTGGGTTTTCAGAGCATTAAAATGAATCACCCTTTATAGCCTCCCGGTAAGCAAGCTTGCAATTATTTTATTTTAGATAGTAGAACAAGTATAGCACCATGAAATGAGTCAAGAAAAAGCAGATCAAGACATTTCATATTCTATGAGGTTCACTGACTATTTTTTACAAAAGATTTAAAAAATGTTTTGAACTTGGGGTAAAGTATGTATTTTTCTTTTATTAACAAACAAATACATATTTCCAATTTCTGACCATTGCTATGAGGACAAGTAGCTGTAAAGAGTATGCTATTGATTTGGTATCTCTGGAAAAAAATGCATTTAATCTGTCTCTACAAGGAAAAGAGGCTTTTTTAATAATGAGTTTTTGAAAGAAGAAGAGGGTTTCAAAAGAATGTTTGGAGAAGATGTTGCTGAGTGAGCATGATGCTGAAATTTATTTGCGTGTCATCTACAAAAACAAAGAAACTTCTCAGATTTGCACCTTTAAATATTTGGAAATATTGTTTTCTAACATACTGTTTAACATTTTCCAAATGAAAATTGCCAGGATGATTTAAACTCATTTTTAAAAACTGTAAAAATCCATGCTTCCTGATTACTTTGTAAGTTCAACTGATTTACAACAGAAGGAATGGGAATTTATTGACTAAGTATCAGCAAAAAAAAAAAAATGGTGGATTTAAAGTAATGGGAGGATCAGGATTTAGTAAGCAGTATCAATGCCTTCTTCTATTTGGACCTATGTATTTTTTTTCTTTTCTTTTTTTTTTTTTTTTTGCATGGGCAGGCACCGGGAACCGAACCTGGTTCTCCAGCATGGCAGGTGAGAACTCTGCCACTGAGCAGCTTGGCCCGCCTGGACCTGTGTGTTTGTGCATAGTTTCTCTACTAACCTTGACAGCTATTAAAAACCAAATATCAAATTGAACTGAACTTAGAACTAAAACTCTGAGTCAGTGTACCATGATATATAAGGTGAACATTTTTAAAAAAGCATGTAGTACAATAATATTATTATAATGCTATAAAATTTTAGCAAATTCAAAATGGTTTTCATAGTGGTCATAAAATAGCAATATTTTAAAAATATAATTTAATAGTCACCTACTGTCTGCCAAATACCACACAAGTCACTTGCAATAGAGAGAGAACAAGAACAAGTTTCCAATTTAAGTTTACAATTTAGCAGGGAATACAGATAACATATATTAGCAGATAAATACAAAAATGATTATTCAATTATATTTAAGTGTTGTGAAGCAGTATGGGAGCAATAAGACATTAAAATGTAATATGTGTGTGTGTATATATACGTGTGTGTGTGTATTGTACATATATGTTTGAATATAATATGAAGTATGTAATGCATGAAAACATAAATAAGTATGCATTTGTTGTGGTGATTTCTCAAAAAAATTAGAGATAGAGGAGCACAATAATAAAAATCTGGAGACCTGGATACCACTTGCCACAGAATAAATTCTGAAGTCCTCAGTATAACAACCAAGGCCTTTATAATCTGGTTGTAATCTGGCTCCAGTGCATTTTCTCCTTGCACTACCCCACCTGCTCAAAATGGATTCATCTCGTGGTTACCACTCATTTCCGTCCCCTGCCTTCTTCCCCAGCCCTGATCTGATCTTGTTCATTCTGTTCTCTTTGCCTGAGACATCTTTCTCTTACTTCTGCCTACCAAACTGCTCCCCACTTTTTGCCATTTCTCAGTTTGAATACTTAACAGTTCATAATTCAGCTAAAAGTGATTCCTCCTCCCTCTAATATCCCTTAGCATTTAATAATGTTTGGGACTTTTATCTTGCATTGTATTTGAATTATTTGATTTTATGTTTTAGACATTCATTCAATAAATATTTAATAAGGGCCTTTTAAGTGCAAGCAGTTTACAAAGATATAATATCCCTGCTCTAATAAAATTTAATTTTCATCTCTTTGGTGAAATTTAGTTCCTGAAGAGTAAGATTATGTTTATAAACTTTTGCAATTTTATACACCTCAGAACGAGCAAATGCCTTAAATTTGACAGTTGCTGAATGAAAATTTGAGAATGCATGAAGTGATTTTGTTTAGCTGTGCCAACATTAAAAACTGCCGTGTTGTTCATCTTTCTATGCAGCTGTACCTATTCCTTCTTTTATATATGAAACACAAGTCTTGATGAAAATATCTGAAGAATTTACCTGTTTCGATATGTGCTGAGTTAATCTGCACATATCATAGGAAAAATAATGACACTTAATCAGGCTACATTAATGAGTATGAATTAAAAATATATTTTTAGATGGTGCAAGGGTAGTTCAGTGGCAGAATTCTTGCCTGCCACGTGGGAGATCCGGGTTCAATTCCTGGCCTGTGAACTTCCCAAAACAAACAAAGAAGCAACAAAACCAAAGAACCAAACAAAAAATTCAACAAATGTGCTGCCATACGGGATATTTACATACAAAAAGAATGAAATGTGACCCCACCATACAGCATACAAAAAAATATGTATTTTTCTAAAGGAAAGAAATTGTTAGGAATTATTGTTATTATTATTTTACTTTGCCTTGTCTTATTAGATAAATCAGGCACAATGCATTTTGGAAGGCTTCAGTATTTCAGTCATCTCCGTTCTCCACTTTATGATGCATCTATATACTGAGGCTCAGTGAGTCCCCGTCAATGATTCCCATGAATGTAAACAAGAAATAAAAAAGAATAGAAAGGAGAAGTAGATACATCAATTTTTGCTTAGGTCTGCTGGCAGATTTCCATGATGTCAGCCTGATTTTCTTTTTGTTCCGAAGCAGAGACTCACAGGCTTATTTCTGCAATTTTTTTAAAGCCAGGTCTCCACTGTGATTCCTTGGGTCCTCTAATATAGAGAGAATATGATCGCCTAGTTTTAGGTGTAAAGCAGATTTTTGAAGACAGGCTTAAATGTCTTTATTTTTTCTTTGCAATGGATACGTGGCTCTGAGTTGCAGTCTGACTGAGCTCCTGAAAACAATACTGAGACGCTGGCTATAAATAAGTAGCTTTGTTTACAGGAACTTTACTGGGGAACTGGACTTGTACCACCTGCTATTTGGCCAAGCTGAGAAGTGAGAGGAAGATAATTCAAATAGGCCAATCTACTTCTGTGTAGGCTACCTTCTTTTTCTTGTTGTCTTAAACTAGAGCCAGACAGCCTTTCTCTCATTAATGCACATTAGAACCATTTCACAATGTTCTTTTATTTTTTCCTGTCATACCTGTCCCTCTGTTCCTACAAGCTTTCTAAGAACAAACTTGCTTTGCCTGGCATGTCAGTGAAAAGAGAACTGGGGAGATGAGAAGAACTATATGAAAATAAGCTGCCTAGAATTATGAAAATGCATATCTGCAAAGTTTTAAACTTATCCCCAAATTCTTAATTTAAGCCACCTAAAAAAAAATTCAATTCTGTGGGCTAGTGTCAAACTGGAGTCCATATGGAGTTTCTCAATCGGTCTTCTGAGTAGGTGGGATATAAATATCAGCATTTCTGTCCTGTCCCTTCCATGGTCTTTCTGTCAGGTTGGCCCTGTGCATGTTGTATTGTAGCATAAATCATTGGTGGCTTTTGTTTTTTTAAACCTAGAATGCCATTAGAAGAGACGGGCCATGTTCTATTACTAATTTGAGGCTCACTGAGAGCTTGATGCTAAGGCAAATGAGAAATGAGTAGGCAAAGTTTTCTGTACACTCCATAAAACATGAAGTAATGTGAGGTAATAGTTTGGAAGACAATGTCAAAAAAAAAAAAAGCCTATCATTCTTTCCAAATTTTTACCCACCCAGCCCACACTTACCAGTGTCATAGCCCACACTAGCTCTAATAGCTGGGAACATCTGCAAGATGAAGAACTAGTACTGTATTCTGAGTCACATATTCTATTTTTATTTAAAAGTCCTATTTAAAGCTTGGTTACTATTAGGCTTGTCCTGATTTTCCTCAGTTACTGTGATTTAGCCCGTTGATTATTTGCAAAATTCACATTCTAGAGACTGGTTTTAATGGTAACCCAGGGATGGAAAAATAAAGAAATTGATAGCTTGTCGGGCAAAGGTTTAACAACCTTAGCAAATATAGTATATTTATTTAATTAGGAAAGACAGAATTGCATGTTCTTTCTTGAAAGTGGGGAAGTGACTTCTTTAGAAACTTTCAGAAGAAGCCATCTATCAATGAAAACAACAGAAGAATTGAAGCGGAGACCTAGCCACTGATCTACCTATTGCCTGTTTTCATTAACAATTATAAGGAAGTAGGTTCAGAAATAGAAATGCATGATAACGAGATGTCAGTACAGTAAAGAGTACTTTCAGATATCACCACAAAAACATACACTCAAGTATTTCACAATCCTATTCCACTGGCAATGTCATAATACTGTCTCAAACAAGGTTTTCATCTTTTTGAATAAAGAAGGGTCCCTTTTTTCCCTCCACAATATCTCCTCTAAATCATTTTTATTGAACGACAAAAAAATTTAGGTTTCTTTATTATATAGAAGTTATAGGTTACAGAATAAAAAATGCATAAAATGCAGGATTCCCATATACCATCCTTTTATAAGCAACTTGCATTACTGGGGTACATTTTTTACAATTGATGAAAGCACATTTTTATAATTGTATTATTAACTATAGCTCATGGTTTAGCTTATGGTTCACTATTTAGGTTGTGCAGTTCCATGGATTCTTTTAATTTCTATTCTAGTAATATATACAACCTAATATTTCTACTTTTAACCACATGCAAATATACAATTTTGTGCTGAAAATTATATTCACAATATTGGGCTACCATCCATTGTCAAAACTTTTGCATCACCCCAAATAGAAACTCTGTACATTTTAAGCTATACCTCCTGAATCCCTTCCCCCACTGCATTCCTAGATTCTGACTCTATGAGTTTGTTTAACTAATTATTTCAATCAGTGAGATCATACAATATTTGTCCATTTGTGTCTGGTTTATTTCATTCAAAAGGGTGTCTACAAGTTTCATCCATATGATCACATTATCAGAACTTAATTCATTTAACAGCTGAATAATATTCATTGTGTGTATATATATTATATAATGTTTATTCATTGGTTGATATTTGTACTGCTTCTAGCTTTTGGCAATTGTGCATAATGCTGCTATGAACACTGGTGTGTAAATAACTGTTAGAATCCCAGTTTTCAATACTTTGGATATATACCTAGAAGTGGGATTGCCAGGTCATATAGTATTTCTATACTTAATTTTTTGTAGCAACCAAACAGTCTTCCAAAGTGGCTGCATCATTTTAGATTGTTGCCAGCAATGAATGAGTCTTCCTATTTATTCATTCCTCTACAGCACTTGTAATTTCCCATTTTAAAAAAATAATAGCCATTCTGTGGGTATGAAGTATCTCATTATGGTTTTAATTTGCATTTCCCTAATTGCTAATGATGTTGAGAATCTTTTATTCTTTCCCTCCATTTCTTTATATATATATATTTTTTTATTTTATTTTTTTAATTAGAGAAGTTTTAAGTTTGCAAAAAGCTCATGCAAAAAAAATCCCATATACCCTAGTCTCCTATAATTAACATTTTGTATTAGTGTGGTACTTCTGTTAAAATTTATGAAATCTAAAATATAGACTATCATAACTATAGTCCATACTTTACAATAGGGTGTATTTTTTCCAATATACCACCCATTATTAACACTTTGTATTAGTGTGATACATTTGTTATAATTCATGAAGGAACATTTTTAAGATTGTACTATAAACTAAAGTTCAACATTTACAATAGAGTTCACTGTGTTGTACATTCATATATTTTATCTTTTAATTTTTATTCTAGTAGCATATATAGAATGTAAATTATTCCCTTCTAACCACATTTATATATATAATTTCATGCTGTTAATTACACTCACAATTGTGTGCCACATTCCCTGCCATCCATTTCCAAAACTTTATAATCAACCCAAATAGAAATCCTGTAAAAATCAAGCATTAACTTTCCATTTCCTATCCTTAATCCAGCCCCTTGTAACCTACATTCTAGATTCTAACTCTATAAATTTGTTTACTTCATATCAGTGAGATCGTATAGTATTTGCCCTTTCTGTCTGTTTATTTTACTCAACATATTGTCTTTGAGGTTCATCCATATTGTCACTTGAACCAGAATTTCATACCTTTTTAAAGCTGAGTAATATTCCACTCAGCTTTACCACATTGTGCTTATCCACTCATTGGTTGATGGGCACCTAGGTTGCTTCCATCTTTTGGCAATGGTGAATAATGCCTCTATGAACATCAGTGTGCAAATATCTTTTTGAGTCCCTGCTTTCAAGTCTTTTGCTTATAACCCTAGTATGAGAATTTCCAAGTATTATGGTAATTCTATACTTAGCTTTCTGAGCGGTCCTCTGCCAAACTGTCTTCCACAGTGGCTGCACCATTTTGCATTCCCACCAAAAATGAATGAGCATTCCTATTTCTCCATAACCTCTCCAAAACTTGTAATGTTCTGTTTTTATAATAGTAGTCATTCTAGTGGGTAGGGAAATGGCATTTCATTGTGCTTTTGATTTGTGATTCTGATTCCCTAATTGCTAATGATGTAAAGCATCTTTTCATATGCTTTTTAGTCATGTATATCCTCTTGGGAGAAATGTCTATTTGTTTTTACCCACATTTTAATTCGGTTGTTCGTCATCTAATTGTTGCGTCACAGTATTACTTTATATAGTCTGGATATTAAACCTTTTAGAAACTGGGTTTCTCAATATTTTCTCACATTGAGTAGGTTTTCTTTTCACTTTCATGATAAAGGTCTTGGATGCCATAAAGTTTTGAATATTGATGAAGTCCCATCAATCTATTTTTTCTTTTGTTGACTGTACTTTGGGTGTTAAGTCTAAGAAACCATTGCCTAACACAAGATCCTGAAGATGATTCCCTACATTTTCTTGTAGTTGTTTTATAGTCCCATTTCTTATATTTAGGTCTTTGATCCATATTGAGTTTATTTTTGTTTATGGTGTGAGATAGAGGTCTTCCTTCATTTTTTATTTATGGATATCCAGTTTTCCCAGCATCATTTGTTGAAGAGACTATTCTCTCCCAATTGAATGGACTAGGCAGCCTCAACAAAAATCAATTGGCCTTAGATATGAGGGTCTATTTCTGAACTCTCAACTCATTGTTTTGCTTTATATGTCTATCCTTGTGCTAGTACTATGTTGTTTTGACCACCACGGCTTTGTAATAAGCTTTAAAGTCAGGAAGTGTGCCCTCCAACTTCGTGCTTCTTTTTCAAGATGGCTTTAGTCTACTTGGGACCCCTCACCTTTCCAAAGAAATTTGATAATTTGCTTTTCCATTTCTGCAAAGTAGGCTGTATTTCTATTTGGATTGTGTTAAATCTGTAAATCATTTTGGGTAGAATTGACATCATAACAATATTTAGTCTTCCAAGCCATGACTATGGAATGTCCTTTGATTTATTTAAATCTTCTTTGATTACTTTTAGTAAGGTGTTTTAGGTTTCCATGCATAAGTCCTTTACATCCTTGGTTAAGTTTATTCCTAATATTTGATTTTTATTTGCTATTGTAAAGGAATTTTTTTCCCTTAATTTCCTTTTCAGAGTGCTCATTAGTAGTGTATAGAAACACTACTGATATTTAATATATAGAAATACTACTGAATATGTTTATTAGCTCTAGTAGTTTTTCTTTTTTGTTTGTTTGTTTGTTTGTTTTTTGCATAGGTGGGCACCAGGAATAGAACAGGTCTCCAGCATGGCAGGTGAGAACTCTGCCTGCTGAGCTACCATGGCCCTTCCTCTAGTAGATTTTTATATAGGATTATGTCATCTGCAAATAGTGAAAGTTTTACTTCTTTTACAACTTGAATGCCTTTTATTTTTTCTTCTCTGGCTAGAACTTTGAGCACGATGTTGAATAACAGTGGTGACAGTGTGCATCCTTGTCTTAGAGGGATATTAGATATTAGAGGGCAAGCTTTCAGTTTTTCATCATTGAGAATGATATTCACTAAGGGATTTTTATATGTGCTGTTTATTATGTTGAGGAAGCTTCCATTTTTATAAGAAAGGATGTTGGATTTAGTCAAATATCTTTTCTGCATCATGCAGTTTTTCACCTTGGTTTTATATTTACATTGATTATTTCCCTAGGTCCCTTTTGTAGGTGGCGCTTCTCAGCTGCTTGGGTTCCACCCTGGTGTGGACTTTGGATCCCTGTGCCAGGATATTCATGGTTTTCTAACTCACTATTGTGAGTGGCTCTATAGTCTGCATCTGCCGCAGGAGACATCCAGTCTGTGCTGCCTCTGTTTGACAATCTTTGCAGATTCCACATGATGGGGAGAGGTCCAGACTGACAAGCCCAGGAGAGAAATCTCCTATCTGATCCTGGAGATTGTTTTCTTTTTCTTTGATTCAGTGTTGTGGGGTCTTTCTCCAGTCCCTATCATCCTCCAGAGTCCTACTTAAGTGGAATTTATCCACTTATTTGTTGATTTTAAGGGAAGATTTTATCAGGGGATGCCTTGCAGTGCCATGTTGATTACATCACTTAATGTTTTCATGTGCTTTTTTGCCATTTGTATATATTCTTTAGAGAGATGTCTATTCAAGTTTTTATTCATTTTTAAAGGACATGGCTTTTCTGGGGTACATAATGGCTTCAAATTGTCACAACAGTATATAATGGGTAATGCTTTTTTTGGGGGGGGTCATGCTTTTTTATGCGGTTTGCCTATCTCTGACTTTTGATAAGAGGATTTAATCCATCTACTTTCTTCTTCCATTTTACTACATAGTCTTTGTAAGTCTTATAACTATTTGTCCCTCAATTCTTCCATTAATGAATTTCATATTTATTTGATCTTTCTGTTGTGTACTATATTGAGTTTTTTCTCATTTTTATAGGGTTATCTTTTTCATATATTTTACTTGTGGTTACCATGGGGTTAATATTTGACATCCTAAATATATAACTATAATATTTGATTTGATACTAACATGACTTCAATAGCATTTACATACGCTGTTCCTATACCCCTCATCTCTCCACTTTTTTGTACTTGTTATAAATCATATCTTTGTACGTTGTATGTTTAAATCATAGATTCGTCATTGCTTCTTCTTCATTTGCATAGGAGGTAAGAAATGCACTTACAGGGCGGGCCACGGTGGCTCAGCAGGCAAGAATGCTTGCCTGCCATGCCAGAGGACCCACGTTCGATTGTTCGATTCCCGGTGCCTGCCCATGTAAAGAAAAAAAATGCACTTACATACCAGGAAAATTCAAAACTATAGTACAGTCATGTATTTTACTGAAGGTCTGTATTTGTTTATGCCACTTTGAACCACTGTCTGGTGTTCTTTGCTTTTCAGTCTGAAGAAATTCTCTTAGCAATGCTTTCTGGGCAGTCTGGTGATGATGAACTTCCTCAGCTTTTGTTTATGTGGTAATTATCACTTTCTCCCTGATTTGTGGAAGAAAGTCTCATCTGATAAAATATTCTTGATATTCAATTGTTTCCTTTCAGCTCTTTAAGTTTATCTACCATGGTCTTCTTGCTGCCATGGTTTCTGATGAGAAATTGACACTTATCTAATTGGAACTTCCTTGTACGTAACACAATGCTTTTCTCTTGCAGTTTTCAGAACTCGCTCCTGCTCTTTGCATTCAACAGTTTGATCAGAATATGATGGGCATATTTTTCTCAAATTGGTCTCATTTAGTTTCTTGAGGGCTTCTTGGATGTACATATTCACATGTTTTGCTAACTTGGGGGATTTCTCAGCTATTATTTCTTTGAGAATCTTTCTGCCCCTTTCTTCTCCTTCTAGAACCCTCATAATGCATATATTGGTACATTTGATGGTGTCCCAGAGGTCTCTTAAGCTATTTTAACTTTTTATAATTATTGTTCCTTTCTGATCCTTAGCCTGTCTCACCTTGATTGTCTCATCTTTGAGTTAGCTGATCTTTTCTTCTGTTAGCTCCAATATGCTGTTGAAACTCTCCTGGGAATTTTTAATTTTAGTTATTGTGATCTAATTTCCAGTAGCTCTGTTTGGTTCATCTTTAAAATTTATTGAAATTCTCCTATTGTTCATTCATTGTTTTCCTGTGATATTTTATTTCTTTCTCTGTATTTTTCTTCATCTCCTTTAGCTTACTGAAGATCATTTTTTAAAAAGTATTTGTCTGGTGTGTCCACAGTCTGGTCTTCTTTGTTGATGTTTTCTAAATTTTAATCCTCCTCTTTGAATGGGCCATCATTTCCTGTTTCTTTGTTTCTCTCATAGTCTTTTGTTACATACTGCTCATTTGAATATTTAAAAATGTTAACTTTGGGATTTTGTCCCTGAGAGGTCTGTTTCTTGAGTTTGTAACCAGCTGGTGATATGACAGAGATTTTCTTGAGCATCAGCTCTCCTGTTTAGAAATGCAAAGTACAGGGTCCTTCCAGTGTTCTCTGGGTGAATGCCTTGTCCTTGGCTTTGCAGAAGGCCTGAGGAGTTGCCCTGCGTTCGGAAGTTTGAATGCCCCTCTACTTCCTAGGAGACAGGGCCTTCTCCCTCTCCTAGATATCCCACTGTGGGATTTATAGCAGGTAAGCCTTTTCCCCAGGCCATCCACCTAAATTGTTTCTTACACTGATTTTAATGTCTTCTGCTGCCTTTATTTGGAGTGCAAATTGTGAATAGGGACCATGCCTTAGAAGAGTTTCCCAGGTCAGTCTTTCCTGATGGAGCAAGGCCAGGGACCCACTAAGGGAGCATTGGCTGGCTCCAATCCGCCCTGGGAGAGGGGATGAGAGAGGAACCTGGAGTGCCAGGAGCATTTATCATGATTGTCCAAAGCTGTGTTTTCTTGACCTACAGAACTTCAATTGTCTTCTACAGCTCTGAGAAAGAGTACCTTCCTAAAGTCCTTTTTGCCTCCTTTGTCTGTGGTGATTTGGAACAATGGTCACCGTGAGAGCCAGATGCTTTGTAATCAGAAAGCTAATCAAAAGCTGGATCAGCAATTTGCACCCCCCTCCCCCCAAGCATAATTTAGGTAAGTGCGTTTTTATGTCCCTTTCTGACACCTGAAAGCTATGCCACGTGCCAGAACCCACTACTGCCTATCACCGCTGTGCAGAGAGAGCAGTTTACTGGTATTTACAGTAATTTATCAGCCTCTTTCTTCTGTTCTTCCCTGGATGCTGTACAGTGTTCTATTGGATACTGAAATTTCAAAATATTTATTCAGACAGTCTCTCACTGCTTTATAGTTTTTTTCTGAAGGAGAGAGTAATTCCTGGGGTTTCCTACTGCACTATCATCCCACAATCCTCACCAAACTAAAGTTTCTTGGTTTCAAGTTTTCAAAATCATGGTGAGAGAAATCCTGCTCATGCCATTAGAAAGTCAGCTTAATGTATTTGTTTAGGCTACAGAGAACAATTAGAGGCACAATTCTCTGGTAAAGTACTTGAATAAGTTCAAAAATGAAAAGCCTAAACAACATAAAGTAATATGTTTTATTAATAATGCAATTTACATAACTCATATATTCACAAAAACATATCAAACTCTGTAGTTTTTAATGTTTCAATATCTTAAGCTTCTGCTATTATCCCTGTATTCACAGAGGATTTCACAACATAGAAGAATTTCATGACATGGAAGACCTCACCCTGTCAATGTAGTTTTCTTGTCCTTATGAGACTACTTGATCGGCTACGGTAACAACTGCTAAGGGATATGGTTAATACTTTTGACAATTTGATTGATGTAAAAAAAAAAATAAAAATCCCAAAGCCCATTCCAGGCTTTTGCCTTGAATATACAGTATTCTTGCTTTTGTACTAGAATTAAATGGATAATAGCTTGAGAGTGGAGCCCCAATGAAGCAAAAGAGCCAAAAAGTGATTACTTTTCATTTCTGGTTACTTGAATATCTATATATCTACATATCTATCTATCTGTCTATCTATCTATTTATCTATCTATCTATTTTTTTTTTTTTTGGCATGATCAGGCTTCGGGAATCAAACCTAGGTCTCTGGCATGGCAAATGAGAATTCTGCCCCTGAGCCACCATTGCACCACCCTAAGAGTATAATTTTAAAGGAAATCATCACTAGCGAAGCTGTTTCTGAAATTAACGACAATGTAATAAATACAGATAAACAGGTTCTGGGGCAAGGAGAACCTAATCGGCAGCTTTTTGGAGTGGTGAAGGTTGGTAAGTGATCTGTGGTAGTTAGGTTCAGGTGTCAACTTGGCCAGGTGACGGTGCCTAGTTCTATTGCTGTGGATAAGAGCCAGTGGCATGTGAAGTTCATCTGTCATCGATTACATCTGCAGTCGGCTAGGAGGCATGCCTGCTACAATGAATGATGTTTGATTTAATTGGCTGATGCTTAAATGAGAGACTCAACGTGGCACAGCCCAAGCAGCTCAGCATACCTCATCTCAGCACTTGCAGCTCAGCCCAGGGCTTTGGAGATGCAGAAAGGAATCACCCTGGGGAAAGTTGTTGGAACCCAGAAGCCTGGAGAGAAGGCCAGCAGAGAATGCCCTATGCCTTCCCACGTAAGAAAGTATCTCAGCTGAAATTTGCTGCCTTTCCTTTGAAGAACTATACATTTTTAAACTGAATATATCCCCTTTTGTTAAAACCAGTCCATATCTGGTGTGTTGCATTCCATCAGCCTTGGTTAGACTAGAACACCATCCTAAGAAGAGGAGCTTGTTCTGGGGCCTCATGTTATCAATTCAGACAATGGGGCCAGAGCCGTAGCTTCTGGAAAGTCACTGCCATGGAATTATTCTGGCAATAATGAGATTCATTTTAGGCAAATGCAACTCCTGAAGAGACAATAGAAGCTTACAAAGGGTTAAAGACATTTGCCTCTAACGTTCACTGAAGGGCAAGCTATATGTTTTTTTTAATTTTTTATTTTTCTTCATCCCATTTACAGATTGGTGGCAGTATCATCAATAAAATTCATTTAAAACTATAAAGCATAATGGAATACTATTAAAAATAAATATATATCTTACTAGAGATATAGTATCTGAGTACGCCGTTTAAAAAACTCTGATCTTCATAACATGTTAAAAAGTAAAAGGGCTGCAAAAATATTCAGGACATGTTGCAGTAGTAAAGATTTCAATCTGACAGAATTTTCTCTTTGTCTTGCTTATTAGTTTAAAAAAATCAGTAAAAATGTTGCAAAATTTTTATTAGACATTTTAAGTACATGGATATTCATTCCTAAATGAAAGCTAGAGGCTGAGTTCAAGCCTAGAGCTCATTTCCAGAGCAAGTCAAGCCAGTCCAAGTTTTTGAATTTTAATTAAATTATTGCAATTTACCTAAGCTCCTTGGCACCTTTTGCAGAGATTGTCCCAGTCCATCAGAAGAAAAGGTAGACATGTTTGCCACATAGGGTCACAGGCCTAAGAGGAAGCTGGGAATTAGATGAAATATTTATGTGCTCCCTGTGCATAGCTGCCAGGATGGCAGCTTTCTGTAACTTGGTATGGTAGGATAAGTTCCCTGTCTTTGCCTACTTTACCAAAACCCCCTATTTTTTGCATTGGGTAATGAATAGGTTGGAGGAAGATGTTTATTCATTGATTCCATGAACAAAAGTTTAATGAGGACCTTTTATGCACCCCACACAGTGCAGAGCTCAGAGATTCAGTAGTTTGCCTTGCAGATAGCCCTCTTGATGTAATTCTTTTGAGCCAAGTTACAACACTAGTTTATAAATTACCCGGTAGATTTTCAACAAAAATTTTTCAAGAATTTGGTAATCACACACTTAGATGAATATCCCATCATAATTATCACAGAGAATGGCTTGTTTGAAATATCTGGGGCTCATTGTATTGCCCAGATTTCCTAATGCTGTACTTTTTTTTTATATACCCAAACGGTAATGTACATACTTGCCCAATTCTGCTCTTTGCAGGTATAATTGATAAACAAACTGTGCTGTTTCGTATAAATCAGATGTTATTCCTCAATGTTCAATAACGAAAGACAGTATTAAGCATAAAGCGTAGATGCAGAGAAAATGTTTAATGACCGAATGAGCCATGATGTTATGCATCTTCTAAATTAGAGCGTATGGCTATCATCATCGTCAATACTACAAGAAACACATCTACACCTTTAAGTACAATTTACTATTTTTTCTTTATTTCCAATTTTATTTACTGGCATCATTGGCCCCATTTCAAGGAATAAAAAGCAAGGTATCCTTTGGCAGAGTCACACCTGGGCTTTCACAGTCTGTTACCAGGAAATGACGCTGGAAAGATATGGCAGGAATCGGGATAACCCACGTGGATAGAACAGTGCCTAGAACAGTGCAGGAAACTCAGTCAATATCCAGTGACAGGATAAATAAACAACTGGAGAGATGAAATAGAAGGGAGGGTGGCAGTGGCATATGCTGCACTACTCTCAGTAGGCAAGGCTCTGGGAGATTTTTGTGAGTCAAGTGGATGCCGCAAAAGGTGATCAGGTTTGGGCCGCCTTGCATGTCTCTCACCGAGGATGCTGATCTGGTGTTTGTTGGATTCTGTGCAGGTAAAACCTCTGGTGTGGCCTGCAGGAGAGGTGGAGAGGTAGCTGTGATCATCTGAGGTCATCTAGAAGCCGTGGAACTCTGCCCAAGTGAGTTGGTGTTTACACATTTGCCTCAGAGAGGGCATCTGCAGCCAAATGTGAATCACAAATGGCTACCTTTAGGTGAAGAGATGGTTGTTCCTTACCTCTAAGTCAGGCTCTTCTCTAATCCTAGGGGAATCAGGGATAGAGCCCAGTGAGGGAGGAAGAGTTGTAGAGTAGCTTAGCCCCTCCACCCCTTTCCACATGCCCTTCAGTCCACTGATCAGGACTAAATTGGGGGAGGGGTGAATCCAGGTTTTGTCCAGCCTTCCACAATCTGGGGAACCCTCTTTGAGAAACAAAGAAGCAAATTACAAATAGAACATTAGGCACCGGGTTTGTAAGGGGCCCCTAAAAGTTCAGGATACTCAAGCTTAAACTCCTTTACCTGTTTCTTTTCAGGCAGTCTAGTTCTTTATGGGAGTGAAGAGAAGAACCTTGAACTGGAAATGAGATTGAAAGTTTTATTTAATGGAGACTGGGTTTTTAGAAGGTAAAATCTCTCTTTCTCACCTATCTATCTATCTGATCACCTATCATCTATTATCACCATAATTTGGCTGTTTTTATAACTGAAAGTGATTGGAAATCTAAGATCTACCCAAGCTACTATCAAGGAGCACAGGAGGTATATTTATCATGCATAGTAAAAGGCAATAATGGGGAACAATAAAGTCATTTCCTCATTGTACCTCAAGACCATTTAATATTCTCAGCCCTAATTCTTTATAAAATAGTCAGGAAAAAAAGAGTGATTTATAATTACTTTGAATTATATCCATTAATTAAAAAATAATTATAGTAAATAATAAACAAAACTATGACTTTTGGGTATAATAATCCAGAGTCTCTAGATTTGGACAAAAATGCCAGAGGAACCAGACTCGGCAGGTAGACCAGTCAGATCAATTGTTAAGGCAAAGGTCTATTTTAGGTTTGATCTCATATGGGCATAATGGACATTCTTTGCCTGAACTAGCTTGAGTCCTTGTCATAACAGCCAATTTCATTTATAAGTAGGAAATTTTACTCCTGTAGAAGGAACAATATGCTTGTGTTCTAATAAAATAAGAAGATACCACTGTATTATTTTACTCTACACTAAAGTAGAAAGGATGCTTCAGATACATGATATCTGATCAGCTTTGGTCTTCCAATTATTACCATTTTTCCTGGATTCAATGAAAATCCCGGGAATAACTGTTCAGGAACTGATGCTTCAGGTTTGTGGGGATTTCTAAGAGTAAGTAAAGGAAGTATCAGAAGTTTTGCTAAAGGCTGACAGAAATGTTCAGATAAATAATATTTAGAAAATTTATTCACTAGCTTATGTTACAAGGTAATCTATATTGTCTTAAAGATTTATTGAGCACTTAATAAAAAGATATGGGTTCAAAATTGTGGGCAAAAGTTATTGTTATAAAAATCTATGATTTCATTTCTCTGTTCCAGACTAAATCAACTGTTTAAGGATAAAATTATTCTTTATATGACGTGTGAATCCTCAGAGCCAGTCACATTGCTTAAAACACACCATGTACCCAACAGCACTTTTGAAACATTGGAATCATCAAATCTATTACCAGAGTGGTATTTTGGGAAAATTAGCTGCTAATAATTAGGATGAGTAGCAAGAGGAGAGAGGGTGTGGGAAGTAGCTCTACTTTTGACTTCAAATGACTGACCAAATGTCCAATTTAGTAGTGGCCAAAAATTCAGCTTTAGTAAAGCATGGAAATAGTTAGCCATGCTAGATTTGATCAAGTCTAGTACCTGAAGTTGAAATTTCCCTGGTCTCCAGGAGTTTGTGACCCACATGATTTAGATGGAATTAAAATTCAAATCTGTGGTATACAAAGTCACCTGCGCTTTGCACTATAGCAAACTGGATTCAGACTACAGAATAGATGCAGTAGTATTATAAATCGGAAGTGAGAGCAATAAGTGGCTGTGGTGCTCTGCTCTGTTGAGGCTTTTGGAGAGAGTATCAGGACAAAATGCTTCACTCTCTAATCTTAATTTGGAAAGCCACAAGCTTTGTCACTCTTGGCTATAAGACTGTTCCCTCCAAACAGTGTGAGGGGCCATCAGAATGTGCTGGTGTTACCAGGGGAGCACTCACCCCACTGGCACTAACACTCTCAGATAAGAACATATCTAATTAACAATAGTAGCACCTTTACCTTGAAAGCTCAAATTTATCCAAGTAGCACTTACAACCAGAACAAAAAACTTTGAGTATATTTTTAGTAATAGACTTGGTCATAGAAAAATGCATCTGCTTGGGTGTTTTCAAATTGCAAATCTACTTTCCTGCATGTGACGTGGGAGTTTGAGAGGTTCTAGCAACAGCCTCACATGTTGAACTGTCTGCAGCCTCTCACAAGCAGATGCTTAATATTAGACTTATCTTTTTGCGTGCCAATTCTCTTCCTTGAAATGTTTCTCCTACTCACTCGGGCTTAAACGCTTGAAGTTTTATAACTTTCAACCCAGATTGAAAATCTAATCAGATGACATTTTAGAAATTCTTCCTCAACAGTGAATCTCAAATCCTTTCTCTTGTCTCATTCTTTCTGTTGTTTTCTAGCCACTGTGGGTACACACTTACACCAATTTACCATCAAAAATTCCAGATTAGGCTTCTAGTTTTTCTTTTCCTTATCCATCTTGCAAATCACTGCCCAAGGTACTTGCATAGAGAGAAACTCTAATTACACCATTGCCCTCTAAAAGGTCTTTTACCTTATGAGATTAAAATACAAGCTAACTCTTCATTTTGACTGTCAGTCCACTTTCCTTGACTTCACTTTTAACGGTGCTCTATCTACCTATTAAATTTGCCTGTTCACTATTTTTCCTACTAACATTTAGCTTTTGGTTTGTGTCTTTTTCATCCTCATGTCTTATATGTTCTTACTTCCTGGAACTACTTCCCAGCCTACTGCCCCCATCTATCACTCAAGGCACTTACTTCTCATATGCATTCTCTAAGTAAAGCATTTTGCTGTCTCTAAATAGAAATAATTGCTCTTTCTTCTAAACTCTCCAAATATATAGTTTGCCTTATACTCCTTTTATAAGATAATTCTTACACATCTCTTATTTTTCCAACTTAGCTGTAAATTTCTTAAAATCTGGAACTGTGCTTTATTCAGCCTGCAGTACTTGAGATAGTTCCTTGTATATAATTATTGATTAATATAGCCACCAATTATATATTGCATATATGGACACATATGTATTTATACATATTTGAATAAAATAAATCAAAGAATTAGATTCACATCAAAGGGAAAATGGGCCATGTCTTCCTTTCTGATAGGGCTGGTGACAATTTTAACCTGGCTGCCTTATTTTATCTACTAAAAACAGTGCCCAAATTACAATGAAAATGGCATTTTTTAATGAAAAGGTTACAAAGCTTGAACACATGATTCAGAAGCCAAAATGAATAATTAAGTCACTCCTGCAGTGACATGTTATAAATGAAGTGCTTTTCTATCTGTTACATCTACCCAAAAGAATAATATTAAGGATTTTTCCACCTATGACTTTGTCTCATAATGAATTGCACTTGAAACTTTTGTATGTTCCTTCTTTAAAATAGCAGACCAACTTCAACATTTCCTTAGCTGGCATGCTGATTACTTAAGAATATCACTTACAAATTATTTGCCAAGTTATTTTTAAAAACCAGAGTTTCTACTGGGGAAATCACTTACTTTAAATGTTTGGCCGACTTGGGCCGCCAACAAATAGTGCTTGTCAATAAATATTAAACAATCATATGAATATGGAGTTAAAAATCTGAATCATATCTATGTCAAGGGATTTATTATCCTCCTCTCAAGATGCCTGGGATATGGAGGCTAAAAGGTCTATTGCAAATCCTGTATTATTCATTGAGAAACATCCACTGAGAACCGTGACTTGAAACTTTTGCAGCTCTTGAGGACTTTTATTAGAAAGCAGGTGTCTTCAGTGTGCCATCTTTTCAGAAAAGCAAAAATTGCTGATGAGACATTTCACGGGCCCTTCTAAGATATGTTCGTCCCTGGGTTGGTTTGGGCTCTAAACTATGGGACCTGAGGTACCAATTTGGGGTATTTGGAACCTGAGTCTTTGTTTTATTTTTGTTGAACAGTTCAAGAACAAAAGATTAAATTATGAACCTGAAAAAACCACACTTAAAATGACAGAGTTTGTTCAAGACAGCGTGGACTGCAGAAGAACGAGGGAATATTTCTCAGCTCTCATTCGCCAGAGGGTTTCAGGGGCCTAACCTTAGGTGGTCAGGGATTCCTAAGTGGATGCATTGTCCTCTCACACTGTCATCAATGTACCACAGTACATTGTACATACTAACAACCTTAGTTGTTTTTAGGGAGCTGAATGCTTCTGTTTGTGTTTAACGATCATAGAATGTGAGCACACAGGGTTAGGAGCATAGGTGAGGAGACAGACTGCTGGATTTGAGTCACCACTTGACTCCTGTAGTTATTTAACCTGGAGCAAGACTTTTTAACCTCTCTGAATCAGTGTCCTCGCTTATAAAATCCATACCAGAGTCCTATTTCTCCCTTCAGGTTGTTGTGGCGAATAAGCGAGTTAATATAGTTTATGCTCTTAGTAAAGCAGTGCCAGATACAAAGAAAACAATATCAAGTGATATGTTAATTATTATTTGCTCTGCAACCTCAACACCCAACATGATGGTTGGCCTGGCAAACACTCAATAAATTCTGAATGAACAGTGTTGAATGAACAGTAATGACACTTGGCTTCATGTAGAAACAATCAAAACGAGCTAACTCTGGTAGGTCAAACAGTTTTCAGCTTACTCCACCCATGAATCTAGCTCACTTCTGTCTGACTCTACCATCTGGGTGAACATCGATGCATCAAACCCAGTCCGTTCTCTTGAATATCCTGTCATTGTGCTAGAACAAACTTTCCTGATCATAAGAATCCAGTTTGCTCTTCAGAAAGACAGTGATTACGATGCTCTTGAGTACCACTGAGCTACTTAAACTATGGACACAATCTGGGCTCCTGTGATTTTCTCAAGAATGGAGTTGGGGGCTACCCAGGCTTCCTTCTGAAGCTCTGTTGCTGCTGCTAATATAAGTAGAACACTAGGGGGACTTCCAGATCAGACTCATCCTAACCCTAACTCACTGGATGTGGTCAGAACCCACCATGCTGGAGAATGCAGTGAGTCAAACCCCTGCTTGACTCACTCCTCTTGGCTCTGTCTAAAAGCAGTGTATTATCTTCTCTAGTGTCTAATTTTACTATTCATCTTTTTCTTTTTTTTATCCCCTACTTTTCCCAAAGTAGAACTTGAGCCATATTAAAAAATCCAGCCATCTAGCTGTTGCTTTTCTGCTGATGCTCTAAGGTGAGGTTGATTTTCTGAGTAACAGAGCATGATGTTCTATGAACATCACTGAGTAAGAGTTTCTGGGAGCCTGGAAATATGCGATACTGGCATAATAGATCAAGACTTTCATCCACATAAAAGGAAAAGAATTACAAGGCACTTGCTGACAGGGAATTGTAGCTGATAGGGCACTCTAGGGGCAGATACACTAAAAGCACTTTGGCACTGGGAAAGTGCACTTCCTGGACAGATGTGTTCCATTCGTGATGGAAGGGACTTGCACTTCTCGTGAGTTCTAACATGCCAGCTACAAGAAAGCTGAAGCCACGTTGTGTCAGATACTGGGTTATCACAGGAAGTTCAGTGTTGTCACCCCCTAAAGGTGACATTAGCTCAAGAAAGCCAGGCCAGAGTTGTCTTATGTGAGAAAAGGTACTGATTCCATTTCTGCTTAGTGTTTTCTCCTCTCAGCTTGGCAGTCAGATCAGGTTCAAAGCAGCAGTGTTTGACTTGGAATGTGTGCTCATTCAACCCTGGCGATTCTGACATGCAATTTCATCTTGTCTTTTAAAATTCCTCCTTATAAACCCCAAGTAATAGTAGTATTATTGATATTCAGAGGGGCTAGTTTACACAAGTGTTGCTTAGAAAGAATGGAGATATTTTGTTATTTTTCTCAGAGAGGATAAAAAAGGGTAAAAGAATCTTTAATATAATAATGGAGTATGTTAGTGGAATCATAAAGTGTAATTTTTCTATCACTGGGTATGAGGAAATCTGGAAGGTAGTTCTCCAGTTTGCACACTGCCTATAAATTTTCAACTCTTCCTGATGCCTGTTATTTTCCTTAGAGCCACATAAGTAGATTCAGGGTTTTCCTTAACACAGAGAGCCCCTTTTCATCATGAAGTCTAACAAGAAGGCCCCAGACATAACTCCAGTGTCCCAGACTGCCCTTTTACACGAGACGAAAGGTGAAACGAGCCGATCAAGTAACAAACTACAAATTGATGTAGGCAGTGAGAACAGAAGACTGGTTTTCTGCCCTGTAATGTCTGCATAAAAGTGGAGAATATGGTTAAAAACATTGGCGGCAGCCGGTTACCGGAATAGCTAGCACTTCCAGGAACAAATGCATTCCTAATGAATTTGTGGACACTGCATTTACCGCAACAACAGCAGGTTTTCTCACACATGCACTCGGCAGCACCCGCCTGTGCAGGATTTATTGACCTTCTGTAAACACTGATGGAAGAGCAGGCTGCCGGAGAGGGAGAGGCAGAGAGCCATCCAAAACATCTTGGAAAGGCCTCTGAGAGAATTTTTTAGCGTTTAGAAGACATACTATTCTTCTTTCTGCCAAAAGCATTTTTTTTTTGTTAAAGGATTCAAAGCAAAAAAAATATGGTTTTCTAATGACATAGTCACGCAATCCCTTCCAAGAACTGCAATAACTACCGAGCCTCCTGTTTCATTCTAAGGTGGCTTTAGTTTCTTGATTGTAGTTATAAACGTACAACCTGACTGAGTACTTACGAAAGGCTCCCCCTCCGCCTCCGCCACTGTTCATTTACAGGGTTTTGGAATCTTCATGTAGATTAAACACAAAGTCTAGCATGAAAGCATCTTTCCACAGGATGCAACCTTATTTAAACACTAATAGTTTGGACTTTCAAACTGATTGGAGAGAGAGCAAAAGTGTTTCCCCGCACACTCCCCCCCCCCCCCCAATATCCGGCTAAAGCCAGAGGCACCAAAAATCATTAAAGAACATTTTAGTCACTTCAAAGTCCCTGGCCACCTCACCATTGAGTACTAATGACAATAAGGCAGTCTTTCCAATTACAAGATTCATGTTGAGGAGAGAGCCTTTATGAATTAAAACAATTCTTTTCCAGAGAAGTGTTTTACATATTTACACATGACCGAATTGGCCAGCTAAGGTTAAAAAATTCAGGTCTAATTTATATAAGCATTACTATCTGGTTCTCCTTTATGAAAAATCTGAGCTTCCTAGAAAATGTCCCATTAACTAAAATAGTTTAGTATAGTAAAATACTAATACTAAAACTGACATGTATTCACCTCTTTTTTTAGGCATGTACAATTAAAGTAGCAGGATTCTTCAGCCAAGCTCCACTCTATTTCTGAACAATGAAAACCTGTGGAGACATTAGTTGCTGGGTTCCATAGCTGTCATTACCACCATATTTGCCGGCCCCCACTCTAAACCAAATACAGATAGAGACAGTGGTGCCAGAACAAATTGCAATTAAACATTCAATTCTCAAGCAGCTATTCTGTATATAGATTGGTAATAAATAAATTATACATCTGCCACAAATGCACATTTATCATTTCATTTTACCAGTGATGCTACAGAATCAACATAAGACCACATACAAATAACCCCTGTTTTAATGACTAGCTCCAAACATCAAATTGATGCACTCTGGTTACTTGTGGTTGGCATTCTAACTACTGAATAAATGGCTCTATCTTCAAAAGGTTTGTTTGGTTTGCTGATTTGCAACTGCTTCCCAACAGCAGTTTACAGGGGCCTCCCAGCTGAGATCAGAAGATTTGAAACGGATCTTTATGACAAACACAAGGGAAGAATTTATCTGCTAGGCAATCAGGACTTGAATGCATCCCAGAAGCCGAGATCTGCCAATAGCTACTGGTACTAGCTACCATGTGTTCACTCCAAACTTCACCAATTCCCATGTAACTGAAAAATATTCACATCTCATCGTTTTACCCTGGCCATCAACTTATTGACCCATTTCTCTGGTTGTCAGAATTTGACTCCATGATGATCAAGGCAAGTGAAAGAACATGAAACAGTCAAATATAAGACTTGTGAGAAAACTGTCTGGAAAATTGTGCAAATGGCATTTTGAGAATGATTGCACTGGAAGGCTATGAGAGATACCCAAGAAGCATATGAGACTTTGAAAGAGCTCCCTTTTTTAATATCTTTCATTAACTCTATAATAATCTCTTTCTAGAAGAGTTTTGTTCCAACAATTCCTCCTGATTTTTGTTATAACTCCACCTGGGGAATATGTTTTCAGCAGGTAAGCACTGGGTCCAGCTTGTGTTATATTAGTTATACTTGTTTATGTTTCTTTCCTGAGTTTTTTAAAATTAGTCAATTGGTGCCAGCCTTGGGCAAAATTATTTAGGGAGAACATTTTGTTTGGTGGGAATTGGATCTGTAATATCTGCTTAGCAGAAAAGATTGGTTAGGATCTGATTACAGAAAAAAGAGCATAACGGGTTTGGATTTAACTGTAATCTACTGTGTGTCTCTTTTATAAAATTCCGAAAACAGGAGCTCTTTTAGAATATTATGATTCTAATGGAGTATATTAAAAAAAACTCCTCGGATGTATCAGGTATCCAGAAAATGGTTCAAATAAAGAGACTTTAATGAAGGAACTATTTGCAAAAGTGGGAGCAAGATTAAAGCCATAAACCCACTGTTAAGGAGAAGGTGGCCAGAGTGAGAAACATCTGGAATCCTTCAGGACTTCCAGCAGGAGCTGTCATCAAAAAGGAGCAAAATTACTGTCAAGGATGTGATTCCGAAACAGGAAAGCTTTAAGGAAAAAATACTCTGATCACATCACTCTCTTCCTGTTCACCTTTCTTCTTTCAGTGCCTCCTCTTGGTTGAATCCTACGAAAAGCCAAGGTGTGAGTGCATGTGCAGGGATTGTCCTCTGGGAACATAAAGAGAGAAGAAGAAAGGAAGGACAGCAAGGGCCCAATGTAAAATAATAGTATAGCTGCCGACTCTTCTGTACAGCCAAATTTACTATAAATAGTGGGAGGACTAGGAGGCTCATAGGGTCATGTAATCTGAGATTGAAATGGTAGCACTGAGTATGAAATGGTTTAGCCCAATATCTTCATTCTTTCACTTAATTCTGATATCAGAGAGTGATATTACACATCCAGTATCACACAGCTGGGAAGTCTCAGATTCAAGGGAAGAAGGTTTCCAAGTTATGGAACACAAATGTGGTATGATAAAAAATTCTTCCTGAGAGGAATTAACTTAGTAAGAATGTACAGAATGGTATCAAAAGGAAAGATATTGGAGGCAAAGAAAAGTGTGAGGCAAATACTAGTAGGAATCCAGGGGAGAAATTTTGAGACCCAGACTTTAAGCAATGGAAGTCAGAATGGAAAGGAGGAAACAGATTCTAGAGATGTAGAAAAGTGTTTAGGCTTTTCAAAATTACTGTGTAGATGAGATGAAAGAAGTTGGAGTCAACAACGACAGGCAGTTCTAGCCCAGACAAAAAGAAGAAGCGTTGACGTAGCAACAGACGAAGAACATGAGTGGAAGCTGTTTCTGGGAGAAAGGGAAAGGTTCAGTTTAGATGGGCCAAGTTAGCAAGATGTATGGGACTAGTCCATTGAAAGTTGTAGAAATTGGGACTGGACTAAGTGAGAGACTGGTTTAAATATGTGGGAGTAGATATCTGCAGTCCTAAGATAGTTGTAAAGTTAATGAAGTACTAGAGGCTCAACTCTTATCAGTACTATCTTGTACCCATTTATCAGATGACAAAGTTTAAAGATATGTTAAAATATGTATTTATTAGGAGCGAAAATGTGGGCCTTTCCTGATTTTCTTTTTTAGCTCTGGCCTACTGGTCTGAATGACTTGTTATCCACCAGTGAGTTTCAAGAATATTTTATTCTTGAATTTGTTCTCAATAAACTTGTAGGTTTCAAAAAATCCAAATAATAGTAAATTTGCCTATTTCATAGTCTCTGAGAAGTAACATATATTTTATTGCCTTCTTTCTTGTATTATTTTACATAACAAAAAAGAAAGTTTCTATATTCACGTATTAACAACTTGACTGAAATTGAGGTAAATGACAGTTTACTTAATTCAGGCTATGTTCCAGCATGTTTTCTTAAGAAACAGGTTTCCAAGATGGTCACTATAAACATTCTTAGATTCTTCAGAAAAATGTACTTTCAAGGAAGAAATGACTTTACACTCAATCTCTAGGTGTATTAATTTAGTCTATGCCTGTCCTTCTGGCCACCCAGCTTTATTTATTGGTCTTTCCTGACACTTTATTCAAACCAAATGAAAGTAAATTATTTCTCAAAAAACTAAGCAGTCATTTTAGACCAATAAAGCTGTACCTACTACTAACTTCCATCACTTTCCCTCAAATACTTCTCCTACATTTTCATGTGGTGACCCCTTAATAAGGATGTTTGTTCTGAAAAAGTAACATTTTCAAAAGAAGTTTACTAGATACAGTAGTCCTCTATATTTCTTATTCCACCACCCCAGTTACACTGCCAAAGAACAAACACACAAACAGAAGTAGGAAGCTAAATCATAAAATTCTAAATTTAGTAAAATTCTGAAATTTTAGAAATTCACCCAATAGCATTTTAAATGCCATACCAGTGTAACATGGAATGATGAAAATACTGACGGAGACTAAAGGAATTTGATTCATATAAAATTCAATTAAGTGATATAAGAATATTTTCTTTAATCGGATAACTGTATTTATTTACGAATTGATATTACTATACTAGATCAGTGTCATCATAGAGTTACCAAAAAGTACTTCTTTCTTCTACCATAAAAATTCATTCTCAGCCTGATGTTTTACCCAGACATATTAACTCATTCTGGTTTTATAATAGCATAATTTACTTTGCATGCTTTTCTCAGTTGTTCCAACTCCAGATTAGGAAAACACTAACCCTTCAAGACACACACTTCTATCCCAGTTTTGCTGAACTGCTGAACATGTTTGAGTTTCAGTTCTTAGGATTTCATGTCTACCTCTTCTGAGTCCATAGTCTCTAATTAAGAAACTAGTCTTCGAAGTTGTGACCCTTATACTTTTTTGGAATCATGCTAATCAAATCTGAAATTCAATGAATTGGAGGTCAGCTTACTTTTAGAGAGAATTCTATGCTCAATTTTTTTTTTTTTTGGTAGCTCTGAATACTGTGTAAACCAAGGGAAAAAGAAACTAAATTCTACTAATTCACATTCCATTGTCAACCACACTACTTTGAGATTTTACTCTCAGTTTCACACCTTGTCCTGTTCCAGATGAAGCTGACTTCTGAAGAAATGCATGCATTTTCTGGTCTGCCCACACCTCAAGGGGTAGATCATAAATAAAATCAGACAGTGTGATATTTCTATTGCCCACTTCTAAAGGTTTCCACAAGCTCTTGGAATGAAACACTTTAAGACAAAGTGTTTATTTTTGCTTCATGATATTTATATTTGCATGAAGCTATAAATATGAGTTCAAATGCAATTTTAAGTGAGCTGATGAATAATACCACCCAAACCTTTTACATTTTGGTTTTTAGAAGTAAGATGTCATAGACTAAGGTGTAAAATCCAAATCTAGTTTGTAAGAAGCAAGAAGTGAGCATAAGCGAGGTTTTTTTTTTCCAGAATGGAAAGTCCAAATGACCAAACCACTGATCAGTTGTACTCTTGCTTGTAAATTTTTCTCAGTGTGAGAAACTCAGGTCAATTTATTTTAATTTTTTAAAAATTCATACACTGAGTGGTTCATGAATGGTAGGATGTTTGTGTAATGGGTCATTATCAGTGTAGCCAAGAGTCCTCAGCCAGTCACAATTTCCAGTTAGAAAATTGTTGCAATGGCCCATCTTCCACATGTTCATAACCATAACCAGTTCCTTTGTTGAGCTTCACGCCTTATGACATTGGTTTGAGATAGTTGCTCTTGTGTTCTAAAGACCACTAGTCAACAGAGGGGCCAAAAACCTTGTCATTATCCTTAATGTGATTCTGGATATAGGGTAAGCTTCTATAACAAAAAAGCCAAACATGCTCTATATTAGGTTGCATTCATCTCGTACTATATTATATACTACACATCATTCCACTCTGGTCTGTGTGTCCTTGAGGACATAGACTGCCTTTTATCTCTCTGCTCCAAGTATATATATAAAAGATAATAAGTATTCTGCCAGACCTTATTCAACAGATTATGTTGTTATAGTGAGGGTAGGAAGGTGATGTGATATACTTAAACCTTGCAAGCATTTTTCCTAGGCTGTTCATTTTTCATTACCAGTGATACTGAAGAAATATACTAGGGAGTTTTGAGTCCCATGAACCTCCAGATAAGCTGTTTATTCAATTTTCAAAACAATCACCACATTTACCAATTTGAAAAATTATTTTACTTGAATTCCTACACCCCCTCCAACAAAAAAAGAAGAAAAGATTCTTTTAGAATCTTTTAGAATAAAGATGTTGAATAAGATTGGAGGAAAAACCGTTCTCTTGATATAGCTCCTGCAAGGCATTGTAACTGGATCAGCAGTGATCCAATTAAAAATCAATTTAAGTGACTATAAAGACTTCCATGTTCCTATGCCCATATTTAGAAAAAAAAGCCATATTAGTAACAGCATATGGAACCATAAAAATTAGAGATGTACATTGAGCTATTTTACAAGGAAAATTCTTAACAGGCACTTTCTACTTAGGAAAACTATTACTAAGCATCAAAGGCCTATGTATTTAAAATAATATTTAATACACTGCTTCACTAAAAAATAATTTATACATCTGCTAGAAATCCACTGTAAGAAGATTTGGCAAGTCCAAACTACATATGCCTCTGAGGATTTATTTTTTCCTTTCACTCTCTAATTTTGCCTAGAGTGAAATGCATTCTTATTAGGGTGAGCCAAGATTGCCAAGTCATTTAAATGAAACTATCGCATCAACTGGTTTGAGCAGAATTTCGACTAATTTCTTTATTTAATTCTGGCTATTTGCTAGAACAAATAATGTGTATGTTACTAGAATAAACTTAATTGTCAGCTGTCGTGGTGTTACCTACATGGGAATAAAGCGCATTTTGCTGAAAGTGTTTTTACTAAAATGGACAGTTTTCCTTTTGTTGTTATTACTTCTCTTTTCCTTAAATAACAAATATTGAATGAATACTAGTTATAGAGAGTCCTTTCCCCTAAGTGAAAGTTCTATGGATTAGAAGAAACTTGAGAAGCCAGTAATTTCAGAATAGTACTATTTTTTAATTCCTGTTTTTAAAGGAAATAGAATTCCTAAAATAACATTATATGCAAAAAAGAAGAAAAAAACATTCTATTTGGTAGGCTAAGAAAACTCATGGGTTGAATCAGTTCTTTCCCCTGAATTCTCTATAAACTTCCTCTCTATGCCACTTTCAATTTGCAATAAACATTTACAATAGATAATGAAATGCTTCTTTGGTGTTCTTGAAAACAACCTACCACCTATTTTCCTCTTCCTCTTTCCTTCCACTTCCTCCTTTATTAGGTCTTCTGTTTTCAGATATCTGATTCAAACATCAAAAATTGATAACAAAAACTTAACCCGGGGCGGGCAGCGGTGGCTCAGTGGCAGAGTTCTCCCCTGCCATGCTGGAGACCTGGGTTCGACTCCTGATGCCTGCCCATGTTAAAAAAAAAAAACACAAAAAAACCCTGGTCTTTATCATTTTCTCAAATGCTGTATAATGAAGACCATATTGCTGTATTAATGATAACCTCACTAATCCAGAGAAATCCTGGCTCACATTTGGAACGATGCTTCTCTTAACTCTTCAAAAATGCCGTTAATTCAGACTTAAGGACATTTGAAAGAAAAAAAGTGTTGTAATTTTCATCAGAGCATTTTGTGTCCTGCTTTGTACTTTTCAGAATCACATGTGGCAGAAAACTCATGCACTTATTTAGTTGTTTTCTGAAGTTTTAATGTATGCCTAAAGCATTCCTTCTGGATCTTAATCCATAGTTTAATAGAATCTTTGGTTAACTCCTTTAAATTCACAAGTCAAAAATTATTAGATACATATTTCTCTCTTCTCTCTATAAAATTTCCATTCATAATTGGTGCTTCTAACATGTTATTGGAAAACACTAATGAAGTGATTGCACTACTTAATTTCAAGACAAATTGACGTAGATGAACAACTTTGTATCTAATATAGATGAACAACTTTGTGTTAACATCCAGTGGCCAGCTATTCTTCATAAAATCAATATTCAGAAACATTTATTAAATGACTACGAGGTACCTGGTACTTTCTAGGATGGTCCTGATACTGTGACATAGTTGTTAGTGGAGTCTGAAATGAGTATTTTTCTACTTTAAAAATCAGTGCTTGGAAGTCCCCTTGGCGGAATGGTGAGAAACGGGGAAAATTCAACTTCCCCATGTGGAGAATTCCTGATATCCTCACAAGCAGTGTGGACAATCAAAACAATAGGCCGAGCCCTCAATCTTGGAGTTTGCTCATATGAAATTTATCCCTGCAAAGGATAGGCTAAGCCTACTTAAAATTAGGCTTAAGAGTTACCCCCAAGAGAACCTCTTTTATTGTTCAGATGTTGGCCTCTCTCTCTCTCAGCCAACACGACAAGCAAACTCACTGCCCTCCCCCTCTCTACATGGGACATGACTCTCAGTGGTGTAAACATTCCTGGCAATGAGGGACAGAAATCCTAGAATGAGCTGGGACTCAGCATCAAGGGATTGAGAAAACCCTTGACCAAGAGGGGGAATGAGAAATGAGACAAAATAAAGTGTCAATGGCTGAGAGATTTCAAACAGAGTTGAGAGGTTATCCTGGAGGTTATTCTTATGCATTTATATAGATATCACCTTTTTAGTTAAGGTATATTGGAAGGCTGGCGGAAAGTGCCTGAAAATGTAGAGCTGTGTTCCAGTAGCCATGTTTCTTGAGGATGACTGTATAATGATACAGCTTTCGCAATGCAACTGTATGATTGTGAAAACCTTGTGTCTGATGCTCCTTGTGTCTGATATTCTACAGTATGGACAGATGAAAAATAAATGGATTAAAAATAAGTAAATAATAGGGAGAACAAATGTTAAAATAAATTTAGTAGATTGAAATGCTAATGATCAATGAAAGGGAGTGGTAAGGGGTATGGAAAAAATAGGGGAAACAAAGGCTAAAATATATTGGGCAGATGGAAATACGAGCAGTCAATGAGAGGGAGGAGTAAGGGATATGGTATGTATGAGTTTTTTTCTTTTAATTTCTTTTTCTGAATTGATGCAAATGTTCTAAGAAATGATCATGGTGATGAATATACAACTATGTGATGATATTGTGTGTTATTGATTATATACCAAGAATGGAATGGTCATATGGTTAAAAAATAAAATCAGTGCTTGGGGGGGGGTTGTTAGGGTAGTTCAGTGGTAGAATTTTCGCCTGCCATGTGGGAGACCCCAGTTCGATTCCCAGTCCATGCACGTCCCCCCAAACAAAACAAACAAAAAACAAACAAACAAAAATTAAACAAATGGCACTACAGTAACAGGATACTCACATGGAAAAATAATGAAATGTGACCCCAGCATACGGTATATAAAAAAAAAATCAGTGCCTGAATCAATAAAATATAATGTATAATTCATATAAAAATATGTGTGTGTGTATATATATATGTACACACAGACATATATAATTTCACTAATCATCAGTAGTTGCTGGTATTGAAGTGGCTTTATGGATAACTGTCCAAAATGAACAAAGACAATATTGTTTATCCACTAAGACTTCTATTATTATTAGAAGGACATAAATTCATCTTTGCAAACCATTACAATATTTGGCTCATCATTCCGTGACTGTTTAGCTTTACTCATATTCTGGTATACTTAAAAGTAAAATGTTGACCTGTCTGCTCTTCTACTCTGCAGAAATTAAAGGTATGTGTACTGTTTTGACACTAGTTTTTAAGGCAATTAGGCCCTTGAGGCAGAGGTAAATAGGGGGTCAGTGGAATTTTCCTTCATGTGTATCTGTTGATCATTGGAGCAAGCAGGTTCCTTTTATGTAGGGAGCTTGAATAATTCTGAATTTCGCTGTGGTTCTGATCTAGGGCTGTTATAAATTGTTCAGTCCAAAGTTTACAGTAACAACCAACTTAAGGGCTTATGATTCCTTCATGAGTCGTGATACCTTTCACAACTTGCACAAATTCTCCATTCCTAAAGATGAATGCCCTAATTATGACAGGTTGTTTGAGCTTCATATTCCAAGAATATATGGGCCATCTAAATGGAACCAGCAAATGATGAAAGGACAACTTCCATGCCAGGGCCTTTTTTTCAAATAGGAAAAGAAGGAATTCTTACATCCACTTTAAATTGTTCCTTCATGCTTTTTACTGAAGCCCGCTCTGACTCTGGCCGTAGGTTTTGCATGTGTGATCTGAAAGCGTTTCTGTGCCTCTTCCCAGTGTACTGCATTGGCGGACGCCGTCTCCTCCTCTGTGCCATCAGCTGGGGCCTACTGTAGGTCACAAGGGAACTGGAGCACTGAGGCCATTGACCAGCACTAGCCTAACACACACACACACACACACACATAAAAACACACATGCATGCACACACATGCCTACCTCCACAAAATGTTGTAGAATATTGACATGAGTGTTTAGGGTATCATTTGGTAGATAACTCAATTATTCACTGCAGTTTGTTGATATGGAAGGAATTTACTCTGTTAATCAATATTATAATATAACTTACTTAACTCTCACCATTAACGCTGTACCAGATTTCAGCTTGGGACTTTACCTTTCCAAAAAAACACTTGTGTAGTTATCTAATATTTTTTCTTTAAGTTTACTTTTACCATGTGTATTAAATATATTTGTTCATAATGAAATATATGTCACTACTCTAAATGAAAAACTCAAAATAGAAGGGAAAATAAAAGTAAATACCATATGGCAGTGCGGCAGTGGCTCAGTGGCAGAGTTCTTTCCTGCCATGCGGGAGACCTGGGTTTGATTCCTGGTACCTGCCCATGCAAAAAAAAAAAAAGAAAAGAAATACCATGAAACAAAATAATTATTAATTCTAGCTGGCTACTATTTTGTCAGAGGTTCTGTGCCTCAGGCCTTCTCTCTTTTCATTCAACAAAGAAGAAAGGGATTGGAAGGTAATTTAAAAAGATTAAAATTTTGATAATGTGATTCATTATTTTTTATGTTTCTGTACCACCAAAAATCACTCCCAGAATCACCAGTGGTAAGTACCCCACAGTTTGCAAACCACTCAAGTGTTGGTCTGCATTAAACTACCCCATCAATCCGAAATAAGATACACATTGCTTCATATGTTGATGTACAAAAGAATTACAATTTAAGCAGTACCTTTATAAGGAAGAATGGTACAACTAATTCCATAAGATGGTCATCAAAACAAATTCTTACTCGATTTACTAGCTTGAACTGTACATTTCTCTGCATATAAAATAATGAATACTTATTTTCAAATTTTCAAGAAGTTACGCTTCTAAAGGGTAAAAAAATGGAAATTGGCTGATATGTTGACTTTGCAATCGCTGTACTAATAATGATTTAGACCGTTTAAAATTTTTTTTTGTCAGTTCTTCCCTCCCAGGAAAGTTCATAAATGATCAGTGGGATATAAATGGAAAACATCCAAATTTGAGTTTTTGTCACCACCCAGAAATACAATGCCCCCCACATAGGTATTAGAGGTAATGAAAATCTCGGCATTTATGTCTAATTCCTCCTCGGGGTTTTCCTACTTACTCTTTTGTCCATAGATCATGACATCCACAGTTAAAAGCCCCAATTAAGGAAAAAGAAATATTTGATATACTTAAGATTTGAAAGCAGGGAGAGAATTTGGAAGAGAACCGTTTTCTTTTCCACTCACAAGTGACCCCACTGATAAATTGTTCTATGAAAGAAAGACATGAATGGTTCTTTAAAAGTCAAATACTAGTATCAGATGTTCCTCTGAGCAAATAAAGCTACTGTGGCTGTTTGAGCTTATCAATAATTATCTGATTTAAAAAATCATAATAAAAAATCTGTTTCTCTTCTGACTCAGCAAATACTTAGAAATAATGCACAGAAAAAAATCACACTGGTCAAATAAGTTTTATATAATGTTCTAGTCTAAGAAGTTGACTTCTATTCCAGTGAAATTGTTATTTCCATAATGGACAACCACTGGAAATTTATATTTGGATGTTCATGATTTTACATGAGTTATCGGTCTACCGTATTCCATTCTTACACAATCATCTCTCTCATTTTTATGACTAAAACATTTTAGGAAACCTCAACAGGCCAGGTAGGTGAAATTACAGAATATCTATCCAGATTAATTAGAGAAACTATGTTCATCAATCTAATTGGTTAGAGATGAATTGCAAATACCTTAACTTGTTCTTTGTATATCCTTTAAAAGTATATGGGATGATATAGTCCTTGAGGTTTTACATATTTATAAATCTACCTTTCGTTATCATAATTTGGCTCCATTTATGTGAATAAGGAAATGTACCTATCAATAGATCCCAACATCTCATAAAAAAAGAGCAAAAGCAATAAAAGTTGTAAAGAAGTTTTGGTATTGATGTCTTCAGTTGAAAACTCCTTCTTTCCTCCTTTCCTCTCATTTCTTTCATTTAAAACATGATCACCAAGTGCCAGCTATATATGTGGTGCTATTGTAAAAGAGTTTGGGAACTAATGGTAGGAAATAGTAGTTAAGGGTACCTGCTACTCTTGAAATATAAGATTTGGATTTGAAACTGAGCTCCATCACTTAGTAGCTGTGCTACTCAAAGAGTGGAGTTGTGTGCTTACTGTATTTTGAGCTCTGAACATTTATGCACTCACATGGAAAATGGGGTTCCTTCTGGAGTTGTTAGGTAGATTAAATAAATTCATTCAGACAAATCATGTAGTACAGTCCCTGGCTAATATTAGGCTGTAAAAAATGGTAGCTGTTTTGTTAGTTATTATTATGCAGTCCCTCCCCTTAAGCATTTTTAATCTGGAGAAGTTAGAAAATAATGCAATTTCATTAAGATGAAATAAAGGAACATAAAACGTGCGACTAATGTAGTCTTGAGGTGGACAAGGTTGCTTTCCTGGGGAGGTGATGTCTGGAAGGAGTCTTGAAAGTTTAGTCAGGATGGGGATGTCTGGGTTTAGGTTGGGTGGTAAGAGGACAGGGATGGGGCTGGGAGAGAGTATCCAGACTGCATGTGGACAAGTCAACACCTTTGAGAAGGTATGAAAGTCATTTAGTTTGGTTGAGTCTGGGGTAAAAGGGAACAGACATAACCTTAAATAAATGTTCTGTTCAAAGACAAATTACGTAAGGTCTTACGTGTTTTTGTTAAGGAGTTTGAGAAACATCAAAGATGTTTAGCCAGAAGAACTTCATGCCTGATTTTTTCTCTTTGAAAAAGTCAGTTCTTCTGCAGCATAGCTGGAGAATACCATGGAAATGAGAAGAGAGGCAAGACTGGATGCAAAGGAAAATCACATGAAATCAAGAGAGATTGAAAAACTGAAATGGGAGGGATTAGTGATTGATTGGATGAAGAAAGAATAGCTATCCATTTTCCTTGTTTGGACAAATACACAGGAAGAGGAACAGACCTGGAGAGAACGATTATGATTTAAAAAACTTGTTGTTGTAGTTGCTATCAGATAATACAGCATCAGTATTATGTTACAGCTTGCTTTTTTTTTATCCATTATTGTTTTTTGAGTTTTACCTATATTTACAGAAGTAGGTCTAATAGACATAGGTTTAATTCTAACTGCTATATTATATTCTGTTATATGAATAAGGATTTGTATAACTTTTCTTTATCTGTTCAAATATTATACATTTTTCCTATTTTTTTACAGGTTACCATTAAAATATTTAACTTGTTCAACAATGCCAAAGCTATTGATTACCTTTCATCCCCAAAATATAAAGAACTTGAACTACCATAACCTGATCTTTTCCCTCTTTTCTTTCAAGTTATTGGTTTGCATTTTAGTTCAGTCTTGTTGTCAAGCTACATGGTTAGTTGCTATTATTATTAGCTATCGTTGGGTTTTATCTGTGTCTATAAATCGGTTTACTGGTTTCTTTGTTCAATATTGTTTCTTATATCTAATTCCAATCTTCTGGGTCTGCTACTTCTTGAGGAAGTATCTCCTCTACTGCTTAACTTCATTCATTCTAAGACACATTTTCATATTTGTAACATCTCTATAATTGGGAAGTAACTTACAATTGAGGGTATATTGTGGCTTAGTTGGGGTTTTATTTTTTATTGGTGCATCTTACAGTTGATGACATCTTAAATCCAGTGAAATATGGCATTCATTTAATAAGGGTCTATGAGCAGAACTTTCAGATTTTTACATCTAAAAGTATCATTATTTCACCTTCACTCATTAATTCTGAACATGTAAGTCTAATTTGACAATCATTTTCCCCAAGCACTTTGAAAACCCTATTCCATTTGTTTCTGGTTTCTATTGATGCTGTCAGTTTAATTGTCATTTCTTTGTAAGTAATTTATCAGCTCTTTCTCATAGCTTTTAAGATTGTTAAGACTTAGATATGAATCTGGTTTCTCATAAGCCATCATGATTTCTGAATCCTGGAGACTGTCCTGGAAAAAAATGACAGGTAAAAGTGGAAAAAATATAGCAGTTATAACAATAATTATGTCAAAGATGTGGCTATCTTAATGGGTGACTGAACTGCTGCGTGGTGAAGGATTCTGAACTCATAGATGCGAATAAAAAAGATAAGCTGTGTATTGGCTTGGATGTCCAGACAAACTCAGTAATTACCCAGATAAACGCAGGCATTGTGATAAAGACAAATGCAGAAATAGAGGGACTGAAATATTCAGCATGTGAAGAGAAAAGTTTGAGAAATTGGTAAAATCACAAACAAAAGACAGAAGGAGGAAAAAAGAACAAAGCTGTTTGACCTGAGCTTCTAAGGAGCTGATTTTCTCCTTTGACTGGAGTAATGGCCTCAGGCAGCCTAGAGGGTATTGAAACACTTTGACCTGTTCACTGATCTAGAAGTTATATAGAAGGGATTCCTTAACTAAGAGACACTTACTATAAACCTTGTCTAATCCCAAATCTAATATTTTGGTATGCTACATAATGGAGGCTTAAACTAGGACATGTTGAAACACCTGTGGATTATTCCCAGTATTTTCCATGCACTTAGCTTTAAAAATATGATTCTAGAAGTTATTCTTAATTAGAAAGTGTATATTGCAACAAAGAATTCAAGGCACTTCTCATTTCCTAAAACATACAGTTTTCATTTTAAAATTCATATTTGTATTCTACTGTTTGCTTAGATTAGCCCACTTTAAAGATATATTGATTAAACAGTCTACTTTGAGACAGGCATGCATGTAGGATTCTTCAGTTTAATTGTTGTTTTTATACGCTGCTTTGGCGTTTACATTCATAACATGGATCTGTGTTGCAGCAAGAGACAAACAAGTCAAATGGACTTTTTTTTTTTTTTTTTTTTTTTTTAAAGGAAAGACAGAGAGAAGGAAGGAAGGATAGAAGGAAGGAAGGAAGGAAGAAAGGGAAACATTTTTAAACATTTTCTTGTTTTATTGTATTCTGTTTCTCCGTTTTTTGTTACATGGGCTGGGGCCGGGAATCGAACCGAGGTCCTCCGGCATAGCAGGCAAGCACTTTGCCCGCTGAGCCACCGCGGCCCGCCCTCAAATGGACTTTTAAACATGATTATACTTCTGAACTTCTTTTACTTTAGATTCTACTTAGTTTATATCTACTCAAAGTTAGGAAGATATTAACCTCATTTATTGTACTAAATTCTATTCATTCTCTACCAAAGAGAAGATCCTGTCTATGATTCCATTTGTTCCCAGGTCAATGGTGACTGACAGTGGTGCAAATTTGTAGGTATATTCTTTTTCTTATTGCTAACCTAAATTCTATGGAGCTTAATTTTCCAGAATAAATGACTTTAATCTACTTTGGGAGTCTTTTGAAGCATTTGTTCCTTTATGATCATGGCCCAAACATCATGGAGGCCCTTACTACAGATTTGGTCACCCAATTTGATTTGCAGATTCCACAGCACCTGCAAATTCTAGTTGCATGCAAAGTGCCATCAGTAGTGCATTCACCAGGCCTAAACTTCAGATCGTTGAATCAACTCTTTCCATGAATTAATATTAAGCTAAGATTATCCAAAAGAGATACTGGCTGTTTATTCAAACTCTCAAACATTTTTAATTTTGTAGACCAGTATTCTTTGTCTCTTGCTAGCAATATTCAGGCACAAGAGCACGTACCTCATTTTTGTTCTTTATAATCATATCTCCTCTTGAACAATGTATCCTATACAGATGCACAACACTTGTGATCTTCTACTCACCATCAGTTAAAAGTTTTCCATTTTTTCAGTTGTGGTCATATATCATATACATTGTTTTATCAGAACTTTGAACTTTGTTTTTTTGCATCCATTGAACATACAGGATAAATCACAAGTCAAAAAACACACAAATATAGCAAATGTAATGTAGATTAAAGAAAAAAGCAATGGCTGCAACCATAGGACTTCAAAGAAAGCTAATGCCATTTGTTGGAATAGGATGGGGTTGGGTTCTTTTGCTTGGATCATAGTTTGCATTTATGTATGGAAGTTTGAGGAACATCATTGGATGGATCATCTTTGGATAAGAAAACTGGATACACAGACATATATTTCAACCTGCTACGTTTGACTGTACAATGCAATTAGTGCAAGGAACCTCTACGTCAAGAGTCTCTTCTTTTGACTTGTTGAGAATATTTTTCTGTATGTATTAATGATTGTGTGTGTATATGTGTGAACAAATTTGCCTTCTAATTCAAACCCTGCAATCTAAAATACTGATATAGTGGCTCAGAGTTATAACTGAAAGTTTTTATGGGCCTACTTATTGGTCATAATTGTGGTAGTGTTGTTGTTGAAGTATATAATCGATACTAATTAACATTTTGAAATCATTATTTTGCAGTCATTCCAAGAACAACTCTCTCTGAGTACATAATGTAAGTGTCAAGTACAAATTAAAATGATGCAAAGAATGAAAAAAAATAACTATATCTCATTAATTAAAGCCCACCCTGATAGTCAGTAAGAAATTCCTTTCAAATTCTAAAGAGTTTTGCCCAGATGTTCCTTGTATTGTAGCTTAGAAACTATGAAGTTCAGGCCACAGAATAATGAACAGAAAATAGGTTCCATAATTGAGGGCTCAGGATCAAGATTTTTCTTCTCCCCATCCAGTTGCCAAGGTCTGAGAAGAGGTATTAGGAAATCTCATTCACTGTATTCCGAAAATACAAAGGTTTTGTGGTCAAGGAACTCCCACTTCCTGTTGATAATTTGAGGAGACGACATGGGTTTGGCAGCATAAAATGTGTTCTGCATGCAGCCAGATTCCTACTATTATAGTTCTTTGGGTGAGTCAGAATAGATTTCAAATATGTCCCTCATTAAGATACATTTTTAAATATATGAAGTCCATCAGCAGCAGTTTTATTCATAGATGAGAAATATATTTCATAGTTGCCTTTAAAAAGAAAGCGAGGTCCTACATGTAATAAACAGATACATGAAATTTGAAGAAGCAAAAACATATGAACTCTTTACAATAATTTTTAATTTAAAGTGAAGGATAAGCCAAGAAATGCTGAATAGAGCACAGTGCTTCAAAAATCTGTTCTCAAACCGGTGGTAGAAGAGTAGTAAGAGAACTATCTGAAAACCAAAAGGCAAGCTTGTTTACTATTGAGATTTTCCTTTCCATTTTTTCCTAATCTACCTAAGTCCTGACAATTGCTTGCTATATTCAAATCAGCCTTGCTTAGATATCAATCCCCGCTTCTCAAAGAAACTAAACAAAAGCTCATAACTCAAGTGAACTGTATGCTTTAGTTACCAAACTGGCCTTCTCCATTGTCTATATTCTTCTTCTGACAGTATTACTTCTTCTAGGAATTTTCCCATAGGCTGTGTGAGGACAGTCTGAGACACAGGCTTTCCTTTGCATCCCAGTGGACTGGGCCCATTTTCTATCACGCTTATCACCTTATGTCCAAATATTTGTTGTGCGTCTGTCCCTAGAGATGGTGATATCACTAAGGACAAGCAGCTGTATTCTACTCATTGGATACCCTGTGCTTTGCTTAGTTCCTGGTTAGCACTTAATAAGTGTCCATTGCAATTGGAGTAACCAAATACCCACTTTTGGACCAGATGGTGCAGATCTTGAGCTCTTTCCAGAAAAATGATTTGCAAATTAGTCTAGTCTAATTAAGTATGGTGTATTGTTACCATGTTTTGAGATTCTCTCTTCAATGTTAGGTCTGCATTTTGACCTAGATACTAGCTCACTTATTGATTGTGACAGTGGAAGTCTTGCCGACACATTTTGTGGGTGCTTTGTGTTAATACCTCACAGCAAGTCAAAAAGCAGGGTCTAAAAGTATGGGAGCTCAGCCTACCTTGTGATGGCATGCACCTACACAGGGTAGATGCAGAGTGACTTATTAAAAAATCGACTTTGAGAAAGAGTTGTTCAATGTCTACTTTTCAACTTTCTGATATCTAAAAATAGATTTTTATTCTTCTTTTCACTCAGCAATTTCTTGAGGAAAAATAATTATATTTCCAATTAAATGTTATAGTAATCTTGTAGTAGGATTCATTTTTCATTTCATGTGGTCAATATGTATGAAGTTCAAAATGTGGTCCCAGGAGCTCTCAGATATTTGGAGAAGAACTTCTTTCAAAATTTTGTGCTATGTGTTTTAAATGTTTCAAGTTGGGAAAATGATAAGAAAACCTTTTCTTCTTCTTTTTTTTTTTCTTTTGTATGGGCAGGCACCGGGAATCAAACCCAGGTCTCTGGTATAGCAGGCGAGAATTCTGCCACTGAGCCACTGCCACACTGCCCAGAAAACTCCTTCTTTTAATTATTTTTTAACATCTTATAGCTGTCACCCTAAAACATACAAGATCCCTTTAAAGAATATTGCAAGCTGCCAAAATGCAACATGCCAGAAATGGGACAGATTTTAAAAAAAAGGAATTGATTAAGTTGAAAGTTTACAGATCTAAGGCCATGAAAATGTCCAAATTAAGGCAAGGCTATAAGAATGTTCAAACCAAGGCATCCAGGGAAAGATACCTTGGCTCAAGATGGCTGATGATGTTTAGGGTTTCTCTGTCAGCTTGAAAGGCACATGGCAACTTCTGCTACCTTTCTCTCCAGGAATCTTCAACGGCTTCCCTGCGGGTGCTTTCTTTCTTCATCTCCAATAGTCTCTGGCTGTGTGGGCTCTGTTGGCAGTGGTAGCTCTAAAGCTTTTCCAAAATCATTCCCTTTTAAAGGGCTCCAGTAAGCAACCTCACCTTGAATGGGTGGAGTCACATCTCCATGGAAATCGCCTAATCAAAAGTTACCACCCACAATTTGGGGAGTCACATCTCCATGGAAACAATAGAAAAGATCCCACACAGCAATATTGAATGAGGATTAAAGGACGTGGCTTTTCTGGGGCACATGACAGTTTGAAATGTTCAAACTAACACAACTTTCTTCCAGGAATAACGCCTTTGGCTAAGTCACAAATAGTTTTCATTAGAATCTGTTGTTTTAAATATTCAAATGTATTGACTATTTTGTTCCAAATTTTCTGACAAATTAAAACATGGAAATAACAATAATAATAATAACCAAAATTATTGTCATCTACCACGTTTTATGTATACACGTAATTTATAAATGGTATATGTTTATAAACCTATATTTTATAGTTCTCATGATCATCCTATGAGGTAAATTTTATTATCCTTATTCTAGGATTGGAAAACTGAGACTCAGACATTTAAGCCACTTGAACCTCTGACATGTAGTAAATCCAAATGCAGTGTCTTCTACATCTTGCCTAATAATTGTTGGTGTCATGTAAAATGTATTGACTGAACAGAGGAGTTTAAACTTGGACCAATAAGAAGTGAACATTGGGTACGTGTGCATTTTAATGTACCTTTCATTGTTTAAAGACCAAAGGTGGATTTTTTGAAACCTAAAACCAACTTAATAAAAGTGCAACGTTTACTGTGACATGTAGAATAAAATGCAAATGATCACTGATGAACTAGTCATATTGTGCTCATTTCTTTTTTGTTCAATACATTTTGATCAATTGTGCTTTATAGTTTTGTTGAAACCATTTGCCAACCTTAATTGGATCTGAACTGAATTATGTAAAGCCTTTCAATGATAAAAGAGAAAAACTGGACAATACAAAACAGACAACAATGGAAATAAGGTCCTTTAGGCGAATGAAAAAAAAAAGAATTGACATAAAAATTAGATAAAGAAAAATTCATTAAAAAAATGCAAACAATACATGAAAATCTATTACCCTCATGGCAGTAAGAGGGATTAAACATTAAAATTATGGCCCCTCTAGAGTACGGGATTGTTTTTAAAAAATCAGGTTACACACAATGATTTGCGCAGTTTTAAAATTTTAATTTTATTTATTTATTTTAGTAATATGTGATTTAGTTTCAGCTCCAACCCAATCTGGAATGTCTTTTTGTTCCCCATCAAACACTTTCTCATCACCATTACTCAGGCAAAACCCAGAGACAGCTGAGCAAGTTTCAGGGCGTCAACATACAGCACACAGAAGGAAAACAGATTACCCACCACAGGAATTGTTGTGCAGGGTATTTTAGGTGCATGACACATCTCTTTAGCAATGCATTTGATAAAAATTATGTGGTTAAAGTAGCCTTCCATCAGTTACTGAACCTGTTCTGAGGCAAAGGAGGAAACCCCCATGCACTAACAAAGCCGTGTGAGGCTCCCAGACAAGAAAAAGCATCACCCACATGCTCTCTGTATCTTTAAAATTTCCTATCTCATTAAGATTAAAAAACAAAACTCTGCCAGGTGCTGCTGGCGATGAGTTTCTAAACTTGGTGAGTTGTTCCCACTCTGAAAATTTGACAAGATATGATGCCTAGAGAGACATGATAGCGTCCCCTTTATAGCACAAAGGACTTATCAAGCATATGCCATTGAAGCTTAAAGAAATACAGAAGGCTTTAGTAACTTGGATATTTCTTAAACAGAAAATCTTCTGCTCCTTTTCACTGTGAGTTTGTTTTAGGGACTTCATCTGAATGGGAAGGAATTGAGTAGAGTACTTTCATATAGCATAAGACATGAGGAGAAACAAACATGAAACTGAAATTTTCATAACAAAGAAAAAGATAAAAGAAAATAGTTACCCTTTGTTTAGTCTCTGTTACAGAACAAATACTCATAATTAAAATCAAATGCAGTTTGGGATAAATAACCTAAACAGCCTCCAAGATAAATGACAGTACTCATTTTTCTATTGCTGGTTTGTTCTCCCCAGTTTTACCAGGAAGCAGTGTCATGGGGATTCTGAACTTGTATGTCACCCCTAAGGAGACTCCATGTGTCAATAAACTTAGCAACTTGTTTGAGTCTGGCCATTCGATCACCACCTGGAACTACTTTGTGGTCTCATTTAAAAAAAAAAGAGAAAGGGAGTGAGCGAGAGAGAAGGAGAGAATAAAGAGATGGAGGGAGGGAGGAAGCAGGGAGGAAAGAAGAAAGGAAAAAAAGGAATGAAAGAAAGAAAAAAGAAAAGAAAGAAAGATGAAGAACAGTGCTGCTGGTTGCCGTTTAGTTTTAGAGCTTGCTGGGTTCCTCCTGAACCCAGGTGTCTATCCTACTGTATGCTACCCAGTACACTTTTTCTGACATTGGGTTCAACTACAGAATTACTCCATGGAAGTATGGAAATATGTCCTTTCTGGATCCCATGTCATAACTTTTCAATGTCTAGCTTTTCAATGGAAAAATTTAGTTGTATTTTTTTAAACTTTCAGTTTTTAGCTTTTAAGGATTTTGATCTATATTCTCCAATTTTCCGCGATGAAGGTATTTCTGATTTGTGAGAGTATATGGCAAAAGTTTTTTTTTTAATAAAGTAGAAGCAAATTACATTGTATACTTGCTTTGGCTTTTATTTTGCCATGGGTTGAACCTGGCGTGGGAGATGGGGTGGGTAGTGGTTCTGGCCAAGAGGCTAAGCTCTGGTCTAAACAACGATAGCCACTTTCACCAAATACTTGTCTGTGCTCCAGAAGAAATACTGATCATTCTTAGGACAAACAAAACTGAGGAAACGGATACAAAAGTCTGTCAGGCTAAAACCTCATCTGCTTAAAACATGTGGGAAAACATATGTTCCTGGTTTTATATAATTCAACATTTTAGTATTCACTCACTTTTTAAATCTATAATTAACATTGGAAAATCAAATACTGGAAAATGAATTTACAGATGACATAGTGCTTAGAACCTAAAAGAAACCTCTAGGTATTATATTTGAAAATTGTTGAATTGAACTCTTGGCTTTTATGATTATCCCCTACAGTTTCACAGGAAAGGAGAAAACATCATCCTTGTTGATCTTCCAGAGTAGGGGTCAGTCATTAAGTCACACGTGTCAAACAAGGTCAGAGGACTTAGTGTCATTGACAAGCATGCCGGCAGCCTTCTTTTGAGAAGATAAGCACCAGCTGCATTTTACAGCATGTGAGAATGTGTGGGTGGAATAACCACTTCCCCACTTATCTTCTGCCTAGTCTCAATAACACTACCCCCACCTGGCTCACCAGAAGAACAGGTGCTACCAGCTTGCCTCACCATTTGTTAAAGGGATTTCAACCCCAGGTGGGCCCAGAGTCCAGTATTCAGTCCATGATCAGAACATGGCAGGGGTTAGTAAGAAAAACGAGCCCCTTATACCCACAGTACAGTCTACCATGTTCAGAAAAGTTGAAGAACTTTCCAAGAACAGGGCCATAGTTTCAGATCTGGGCTATGAACCTCTGGTTTCTGACTCCAAAGTCTATTATCACTTAGCTGTATCTGGCTCCATGCCTTCCTGGAAGAAAACAATTATTCTTCCTCAGCAGAAATCTCTTAAACTGTTATCCTCAGAAAATAATGAGCCAAACTCCAAGGTGGACAGTTGGTCATGAAGGAAGGGTTTTGTGATAAACTGAGTGGTGATTAACGAGTTAAAATGCAAAATGTTTCATCTGACTAAAGCATGGGCTGTTAAAGAGAAAGGCAGAAGATGTTGTTGAACATACTGGTAAGTTCATATATAAATTTAGGGACTTGAAATATCAAAAGATATTTTGTATAAGAATAACAAATCAGATATGGATCTTAATAAATTTATTCTGGCAGTGATTTATAGGGTCTCAATTGAAGGTAGGTAAGCTTCTATATTAAAAATGATGGGCTGTTGGTCTAAACTTCATTGATGAACCAAGACTTTACCTGTCTGTTGTCTAATGTCTGGATTTAGTTGATTTATCCTTTTTGCCTAGATTTACCATTGTTTGTGATGGGAAGTACACAGGGCAATGGGAGCTTGCAGTTGGAATGTTTTTGGTGACCAGAATCAGGGTAGAGTAGTTTCAGTATCACAGAGGGGCAAATATCTGTCCTTTACTACCCCCACCCCCACCTCTGTGAACATCTTCTCCCTAACCCTCAGCCTCCATGGTCTCTAAGATCTTATGGAGCTTATTAAACAGTATTTACTCATTAGCACTATTTTACATAGCTATCAATATTTTCTGGGTTCTCACCTGTGTTACCATACCTTTCCCTACGTCACAGCCTTTGGTTAATCAGATAACATGTTTTGATCACCTTGAGCAAAGGGAGAAAAGGAAAACATATATATTGTTGATGGATGGAGTCAGTCAATGCAGAAACTGAAAATTGGGTCATTTTCATGACCATCAAATCATTGATTTCATTGTTTTCACTTGCAGAGAGTTTGGGGGTTACATGTGGACAATCTGTATTCACCAGTTGTTTTAGAGTCACACACACATAGCTTTAAGTTATGCATCACAGTGCACTATGCCAAATGACTGCACAGCTGGGGAGTTCACTGGGGGTAGCAGCTGGGTGAGGATCCTCAAAAGATGAGTGGGTACTGAAGGAGTTCTGTCTTGCTTTTGTACCCAGAAGGCCCACTATTAGCATCCTGCAAACACAAAGAGGAGATAAGAGTTTATTGTTCATTTCCCCCCACTGGGAAGCCATGTATGTTTATGTCGCAAAGATTGCACATTTGAAAAAAAATAAAACCACTTTCACTGTGGAATTAACCAAATTGACTATCATCCCAGTTTGAATTCACTGGACAACTGCTAATTCCCCACTTTACATTGTGTTTTAAAGACTCAGACAAAGGGCTCTGAAGACCTCATTTTCCAGGTTTTCTCATCTGTAATACAAACATCAGTTAAAGATATAATATCATTTTATGCTACTCTCAAAGGGCATCTAGCAAAGCTGGCTAGCATTACTGCAACATTTTAATTACTGGTGCTTATGACAATTTGCAGTAATTACAGTTCATTTAGTGAGCTGGTTCTTAATTGCAGACACTGCTAAAGTAACAATTGAATAAAAAATAAAATGTACTTTAGTATACATACATATCTCCATATGCATTTATATAATATCATAATATGATTGAGAGAGATGCACGTTTATAAAGAAATAAAAGCATAGTCTACTAGACCAATTTGCAAAACAGAGATATTAAAAGCAGTTTTCTAAACCAAAAACCCAGAATTAAATATAATCACCCAGACATGTTTCTCTGCCATTTATGGCTTTCTTATTTCTTTAGCATAATCCCTAATTCAATGCTTCTTTGTATTAAAGAAAGCTCAATGAGTGAATCCTGGTGCTAATCTAAGCAAACCTTAAACTAACTTCTTTTCATTACAGAATACAGGTAAATCTCTAAGATAGAGATGACAAGGATTTTTTATCTAAAAATTTTCATTTCTGGAAAACACAATGAAAACTCTTTTCCTATCCATTCTTCACTTCACTGAACACTAAGTAATCAGAAGATTTTATCCTATAGAAATAGTGGTGTGGGGGATAGTTGTGGGACAGGAATGTTTGAAATGTAAGGAAGGAAAGGAGATGCTAAGACAAGCTCAGCTGAAATGAACAGAGCAGAGGTCCTCCTTTCCTGATGTGAAAGTGCATTAGGTGCTTTTATTATTATTATTTAGTCTTTTCTGGATGTCCTGGAAGAATTGTCCTAAGCTATTGATGCTTTAGTGTTCCTAGTAAAAATAAAAGACAATAATGTATTCTTTTCTTTTCTGGAAAAACATGTATTTTATGATTAAGTGGTCTAAAGGCCCGGAACTCTCAAAATCCATGGAAGCCAATGGATGCCTCTCTGATAGGTTGTTGCTCAGAATTACTGATTCCATCAAATACCCTTGGCAGTTTATTTCATAAACTGGGACACCAAGGAAGGTATGGGTGAATACAAGTGACACAAAGAGGGATTCTTATCAGTAAGAATATGGATTAGCTTCTAATTTGTTGTGGAGTTCTGTCATAAACCACGTCTTATAGAAAGGTGAGCAAGAGAACAAGAAGTGGCCAAAGCCAAAGAATTGGAAGACATACTCCTCTTCTGCTCTAAGGGAGGTGGTTCTGAAGGTGACAGAAAAACTCAAGCCCTAGACTCATTTCATGAGTGTTGTCCAACATCAAAACACTGTCAGTTCATTTGGTATATATTTGATTCATGTATCTAGCTAATGTAAAAACTTATTAGAAAACCTATCTTTGTATTTTAAAAAACCCTGAACATCAAAGGACAGAGATTCTGGTTGACTTAAAAAATAAAATATGAAAATAAGTATTTTAATTCATTGAATATATTTTCAAATTTCTTTGTTAACGTGGACTTGAAAGAGGTAGCTTCTCTTTCAAAAATTGTTGCCTCCCTTAAAAAGAATATATTTCATATTCTTGAATTTTAAATAATATCAAAATTTTTGAAGATAATACTTTAAATTAAAACAGCAAACAAAATTTACTCCATTTCCCCTCCCCTGTGAGACTCTGGTATTCTGAATAGGTGGTTTTTTTATTTTTATTTTTTCTCATGTGCAGGCACCGGAAATTGAACCCAGGTCTCTGGTATGGCAGGGGAGAACACTGCCTGCTGAGCCACGGTGGCCCGCCCTCTGAATAGGTGGTTTTGATTAGAGCTATTAGTAATATGAAAAGTGATGGATCTATCAGAATAAAATATCACTTCATTCAATATTAAAACAACATTGTGGTCTTCATTGGCAAAAAATGACATGCTGGACCTCATAATGAAAAGCCATTCTGTGTACAGCTTGACTGTCCTAGCACCTTACGGGGTAGTTAGAATGAGGCAGGTTGGTCTACTGATAAAATGGAAAGCTGTGATGTCTTAGTGACCATTAAGAGCTGTGTGATTATGGAAAAGTTATTTATTTTTGCTTAAGTTTTCTACTTGTTGAAATGAAACCATAATAATACTCATAGTTGTTTTGTGGTTTTGATTTTGACTTTTTATGTGAGGATTAAATGACCTTAAACACACGGGAAATATTTGATGAATGTTAGCTGTTATCATTATTATCATTATTGTTATTATTATATAAAAGACAGTTAATTGAATGAGAAATTAGGAATCCTGCCCTATATCCCAGCTTCTTAGCTCACTTCTTTTTTTTTTTTTTTGTATGTTGTCTGGCAGAGATCACATTTTATTCTTTTTCCGTGTGAGTATCACATTATTGCAGCACCATTTGTTGAATTTTGTTTGTTTGTTTTTTGGGTAGTGCATGGACGAGAATCAAATCCGGGTCTCCCGCGTGGCAGACGAGAATTCTACCACTGAACTATCCTTGCACACACTTAGATCACGTCTTATACCAACCATTGAACCTCCCTCAGTTTTGGATTCACTGTTTCTGAAACTAAGGGACTGGGTGACATAATTATGAAGGTTCCCTCTAGTTCTGTCTCTATGATTATAGAGTTAAGCTTGAGTTTTATGCATTATTGGCATTGGGCAAAAATTGTAATAGATGGAGGATAACTTTAGAACCTTCATCTCTATCTGTTTTCTGTTGTTTCCTGATCTCAGAACTGACCATACCAAGATCCCCTGGTACCCTGTACCCGCAGATGTTTGCTAAAGAAGAATTGAACTTTATTTTTCTGTAGAGTTTACTTTTAGAACAGTTTTAAGTTTATAGAAAAAGGATTAAATTTAATCACCAGAATAAATTGATCTACCCTTAATGATTTTCTCATTTCTCATCGTGTTCACTTGTTTGTTACGTTTTTGATGAACTTTATTAGATGGATTTAGGTTTGCAGAAAATTTGTGTAAAAAGTGCAGAGGGTACCCACATACTCCTTCTCCTCCTCCCCACACACAGTTTCCCCTGTTATTACCGTCTTGCATTAGTGTGTCTCAAGTTCCTTGGACTGCTGTAATAAAGTACCATAAACAAGACATCTTAAAACAACAGAAGGTTATTATCTGTCATGTCTAGAAACTAGAAATTGGACATCAAGGTGTCAGCAGGGCCATCCTCTCCTCAACGTCTGGAAAAATCTGGGCCATACCTCTACTGGACTCTGGTGGTTTGCTACCAATCCTTGGGTTTCAATCTCTGTCTCAGTCATCACATGGCCAGTCACTTAGGATTGAGGGTGCACCTTAATCCAGAATGGCCTCCTTTTGAGTTACCTAATTCCATCTATAATGACCCTGTTTCCAAATGGAATCACATAGAGAGGTAATGGGGAGTAGGACTTCAATGTTACTTTTGGGGGACATAATCCAATCTATAATGTGTGTTACCATTGAACTAATATTGATACATTATTATTAATTAAATTTCAGAGTTTGCATTAATTCATTCTGTGTTGTATGGTTCTATGGGTTTTGACAAATGCATAGCATCATGCATTCACCATTATAGTGTCATGCAGCAGCATAGTTCCCCTGCCTAAAAAGGCCCGGGGCTTCACCCGTTCATCTTTCTACTCCTCCCCTTGAATCCCTGGCAACCGCTGATATTTTGACTATCTCTGTGGTTTTGCCTTTCCCAGAGTGTCATATAGCTGGGATCATACAATCTGGGTTCTTTCATGTAGCACTAATCATTTAAGAATCCTTCATAACTTTTCATGGCTTGATAGCCAATTGTGGTAGTTAGATTCAGTTGTCAACTTGGCCAGGTGAGCATGCCTAGTCTTGTTGCTGCGGACATAAGCCAATGGTACATGAACCTCATCTGTTGCTAATTACATCTGCAGTCTGCTAGGAGGTGTGCCTACTGCAATGAGTGATGTTTGACTTACTTGGCTGGTGCTTAAATGAGAGAGCACAACGTAGCACAGCCAAAGCAGCTCGGCATTCCTCATCTCAGCACTTGCAGCTCAGCCCAGGCCTTTGGAGATGCAGAAAGAAATCACCCCGGGGAAAGTTGTTGGAACCCAGGGGCCTGGAGAGAAGACCAGCAGAGACCATCCTGTGCCTTCCACGTAAGAAAGAGCCTCAGTGGAAAGTTAGCTGCCTTTCCTCCGAAGAACTAACAAAATAAATCCCCTTTTATTAAAAGCCAATCCGTCTCTGGTGTGTTGCATTCTGGCAGCTAGCAAACTAGATTACCTTTACATTATTGAATAACATTCCATTGTATGGATATATCACAGTTTGGTTTTGCATTCATCTATCTAAGGACATCTTGGTTGCTTCCAATTTTTAGCAATCATGAATAAAGCTACTAGGCACATTCACGTGCAGGTTTCTGGGTGATACAGATTTTCAACTCATTTGTGTTAATACCTAGGAGCATATTTGCTGAATCATACAGTGAACCTATGCTTAACTTTGTAAAAAAATTGTAAACTGTCTTCCAAAGTGGCTGTACCATTTTGCATTCCTCCCAGCAATGAATGGTATTTCCTGTTGCGCCACATCCTTGCCATCATTGTGTCAATGTCTTGGATTTTAGCCATTGTAATAGCTGTGTGGTTGTATTCCATTTTTGCTTTACTTTACAATTCCCTAATGGGGTATGATATTTAGCATATTTTCATATGCTTATTTACCATCTGTATATTTTCTTTGGTGAGGTGTCTGTTCAGATCATTTGCCCATTTTAAAATTTGGTTATTTGTTTTCTTGCTGTTGAGCTTTAAGTTATTTATATATTCTAGATACAAATCTTGTGTCAGATGTGTGTTTTGCAAATATTTTGTCCCAGTCTCTGACTTGTGTTTTCATTGTCTGAGCAGTGTCTCAGCAATTTTTAACTTTAATGATAGTCCAATTTATCATTTTTTTCTTTCATGGATAATACTTTTGATGTTGTATCTAAGAAGTCATAGTCAAATATAAGGTTACCTAGTATTCTAAAAGTTTTATAGTTCTGTGTTTTACATTTGGATGTGTGATACATTCTGAGTTACTTTTTGAGAATGGTGTAAGGAATGTGTCTAGATTAATCTCTTTTTTTGCATGTGCATGTCTAGTTGTTAGAGCATAAATTTTGGAAAATACTATCCTTTCTCTGTTGAATTATCTTTACTCCTTTGTCAGAGATCAGTTGAACCTATTGTGTGGATCTATTCCTTGTCTCTCTATTCTGTATCATCGATCTACTTTATGTAGTCTTTCATTATACAGTCTTGATCATTGTAGCATTTTAGTAGTTCTTGAAGTTAGGTAATGTCGGTCCTCTAAGTTTGTTCTTCAATATTGTGTTAGTTATTCTAGATCTTTTGCCTTTCCATATAATCTTTAGAATAAGTTTGGCAATATCCAAAAAAATAACTTCCTGATATTTTGATAGATTGCATTGAATCTAAAGATCAAGTTGGGAAAAACTGATATCTTAATAACATTTAGATTTCTTAACCTTGAAGATGGACTATCTACATGTTTTGAAAACACTAAAAATATATTGCAAATTTATTTTGCTTCCAAGAAATGTTCCTTGCACTGGTAAGTCAATAGGACATCTCTAAGGCCAAATCCCACTTTATATGTAACAGTCAGCTTTCAATATATTATACTTATGGTAACAAATGACTCTCTGATATCAACAGTTTATATTAACAATGATCATTTCTTATTAATTTTAACATGCCAGCTGCTGTTATCCTCTGTGAGGAAATTAAACTAGAGAGAATTGAAGGCAGCTCTGCTTCACAAGTCTCATTTTGGCACTCAAGCTGAAGGAGCCTTAGGTGGAGCATTACATCATTACATTCTCCAAGCAAAGGTAAGACCAAGACAGCCAGCGAAACACGCAATGACTCTTAAGCTTCTTCCTGGGGGCATCACCAAGATGGTAGATTGGAATGCTTCAGGATTCTGTTTGCCCACAGATGTTTCAAATAACAAGAAAAATCTGGCAGAACCACCTTTCTCAGAGATCCAGAAAACAAAGGATTTTAGTAACTGGGTGAGCATCAAAACAAGAAAAATAAACCTCCTTGAAAGTGGTAGGAAAATCTTATGATGATCATGGTGTACCTTTCCCTACCCCCTCCCCAACTCAGTGTGAGGGAAGCACCCCAGTGTGAGCTCCTGATTTCAGAAGCAGCAAAACGACCCATGTCCTGGGGTGCATGTATGTCTATATTAATCTTTCTATTAAAAACCTAAAAGACTGTGCCAAGACACTTGTCATAGGCTCTCTATCCCAGAATAACTTTGCACATAGATGGTTGGAACCCTGACACCTAGAATGCTTTAGGAGAAAAGTCATATCACAGCAACCAGGGGCAAAGGATTATGGGCTGTGGGGTATATCTTGCAGCCCTCTAGACCTGAAGGTCTCTTTTTTCTTTTGCTTTATGCTTTTCTTTTGCTAGCTGCCTCTTGGCATTCAGAAAATCTCAAAGAAGGACACTACAGATCAATTTATTAGGAAGGCATAATAATTATAAACATACATGCACCTAACAACAAGCCTAACGATATTGACAGATTTGAAGGGAGAAATACACCATTCTATATTATTGGTAGGAGAGTTAAGTATATCACTTTCAATAATGGATAGAGATTCCAGACTAAAGGTCAATAGGGAAATAGAGGACTTGAACAATACTACAAGCAAATTAGACCTAAAAAATTTGTGTATTTCATATGTATATAAAATACTTAACCCAACAAGGGCAGATTAAAGATACTTGTCAAGCAAATTCTCTATTATTTTCTAAGATAGACCATATGTTAGGGCACAAATCAAGTCTCAATAAGTTAGACAATATTGAAATCACAGAGAATATCTACTTTAGCCATGATGGAATGAAACTAGCAGTCAATGTCATGGGAAGAACAAATTCACAAATATGTATAAATTTAACAGCACTCCCTTAAACAATGACTCGGCCAAAGAATAAATCACAAGGGAAAGTAGAAAATATCCTGAGATGACTAAAATAAAACCAAAACATATCAAGACTTAAAAATAAATGTCAAATTTTATAACTGTAAATGCTTGTATTAACAAAAGAAGAAAAATCTAAAACCCGAAACCTCACACCTGTAGGAAATAGAAAAAAAGAACAAAGTTCAAAGGAAGAAGAAGAAAAGGAAATAGCAAAGATTAGTATAGAGACAATGCAATAGAGAATAAAGACAATAGAAAAAAATCAATGTACCTAATAGTTGGTTCTTTGAAAAGATCAATAAAATTGATTAACCTTTAGCTAGACTTACAATGAAAAAAGAGAAAAGATGCAAATGAAAATCAGAAATGAAAGGGGGAGCATTACTCTTGACCTTACAGAAATATAAAGGATTATAAGAAAATACTATGAACTATGTATGCCAACAGATTAGATAACCTAGATGAAATAGTCAAATTCCTAGAAACACACAAATGACATAATGTGACTCAAGAAGAAATAGAAGATTTCAAGAGAGCAATAATGAATAAAGGGATTGCATCAGTAAAATCAGTAATCAAAAATGTCCCATCAAAGAAAAATCCAGTCAATCCAGGTTGATTCCTTGGTGAATTTTACCAAATTGTCAAAGGATAATTGATAAATAATTAATAAAACAAAAACATATTAAAATTCCTTCAAAATCAAACAGGAGGGAACACTTCTTAACTCATTCTGTGAGGCCAACATCACGCTAATATCAAAGTCACATAAAGCTATCACAAGGAAATATTGATATCCTCAACAAAATGCTACCAAGCTGACTCTATCAGAACGTTAAAAGTAGTACACACCACAAACAAGAGAGATTTATCTCAGAAATGCAAGGGTGGCATCATAAGAAAATCAAAACATAACAGGAAGAAGGAAAAAGAAACATTTTCTTTGATCCATAACAAGTATTTAAACAAAATACAGCATACTTTTTTGATAAAAACACTCAGAAATTTAAGAATAGAAGGAAACTTCCTCAACATGAGAAAGATCATATGTAAAGAACCCATAGCTAACGTCACACTCAATGCTGCAAGACTAACAGCTTTCTCCTAAGTTCAGGAATGGGACAAATATGCCTGCTTTCACCACTGGTGCTAGAACAATTGGGCAAGAAAAATTAATGAGAGGTAAACAAATTGGTAATAGTGAAACGAACTATCCCTATGTGCAGATGACAAGAACTTTCATAGGAAATCCCATGGAACCTGCAAGAAAGCTAATAGATCTAATGAATGAATTAAGCAAAGTGGCATGGTGTTTTTATTCACCAGCAAAAAACTCTGAAAATATATTCAAGAACGAAAATTCCATTTACAAGAACAACTAAAAAATAAAATATCTAGGGATTAATTTAACCATAAATGTAAGGGATTTTCACACAGAAGACTACATATATAACTAAAAGAAATTAAAGAATACCTAAATAAACGGAGATATTTTATTCTTCTGGGTTGAAAGGCAATAAAATATGATAATACCACCCAACATGATTTACAGATTCAACACAAACCCAAAACAATTACAACAGACTTCTTTGCAGAAATGTAAATTCTAATCACCAAATTCTTATGGAAGGACAAAAGACCCTCAATACTCAAAACTATCCTGAAAAATGGAATGAGTTGGAGACTCACACTTTCCAATTTCAAAATATATCACAAAGCTATGATAATCAATACAATGTGGTCCCTGCACAAGGAAAGGCTTATAGACCAATAGAATAGAATCAAGGGTTCAGAAATAAAACCACACAACAAAGGACAATTGAATTTAAACTGGAAGCCAATTCCACTCAATGGATCAAGAATACTCTCTTCAACAAACGTTTCTGGAAAAACTAGATATCCACATGTCAAAAGAATGAAAGTAGACTGCTCCCTCATACTATACACAATAATGTATTCAAAATGTATTAAAGATATAAATATAAGAGCCCAAACAGTAAAACTCCTAGATGAAAATATAGGGAAACAGATTCAGAAACTTGTATTAGGCAATGGATTCTTAGATTTTTATATTAAAGCATGAGCAACAAAATGAAAAATAGATCATTTGGACTTCTTCAAAATTAAAAACTTTTGTACATCAAAGGCCACTATCAAGAAAATGAAAGAAAACCATGATAATGAGAGAAAATGTGTAGCATTAAGAGATTGATAAGAGTTTAATATCCAGAATATATCAATTACTCTTACAACTCAACAACAAAATGACAACCAAGTTCAAAAATGGGCAAAGGACTTGAATAGATATTTCTCCAAAGAAGATATACAAATGACCAATAAACACATGAAGAGATGCTCAGAATCATGTCATGTCATTGGCCATTAAGGAAATGCAAATCAAAACCATAATGATTTAACACCTCTCATTTTGACACCAATAGAATGGCTGCCAAAAAAAAAAGGAAATTAGCAAGTGCTTATGAGGAAGTGGAGTAGAACCCTAGTAAATTGTTGGTGGGAATGTGAAATGGTACAGCCTCTGTGTTAGACAGTTTGGTGGTTTCTTACAAAATAAAACATAGAGTATAATATGAAGTAGCAATCCCATAAGACTTGAAGACAGGGATTCAAACAGGTATTTGTAAACCAATGTTCACAGCAGTATTATTCACAATAGTCAAAAAGTGAAAGCAACCTAAATGTTCATCAGATGAATGGATAAAGAAAATGTGGTGTATACTTAAAATGGGATATTATTCATTCATGAAAAGGAATGAGTCCCTGATACAACATCAGTGTACCTTGAAGACAGCCTATTGGGTGAAATAGGTTAGATACAAAAGGAAAGATATTGTATGATTTTGTTTATATAGCATGACTAGAATATGAAAAATTTTAGAGACAGAAAGTAGAGTACATATCACTAGGTGCAATGGGGCAAAGGGAATAGGGGCTTAATGCATAATAGACGCAGTATTCTGTTTGGAACAATAGGAAGTGTTGATACTGGATGATGCTGAGAGTAATGCGACACTGTGATTGTGATCAATGCCACTGAATTGATTGGTGGTGCTTGTGAGGGGAAATTTTGTGTGTATATATGTTTCCACCATCAAAAAAGAGAGTGAGGGGATAATGACAACTAAATGAAATACATAATCCTGGATTATGTATTAAATAACTTATATTGAAAATTAAATAATACATATTAAAATAATGGTAATTAATATTGAAAACGCATCATTTTATTGTTATTTTACTACATCTTACCATTATCCATGCTTTCGTTTTTATTTACATCGGTTATATCTACATGGCAGAAATACTATACAATGTACAGCTAACTGCACATCTCTTCACAAATCCATGTTTCACAATGTCACATTGGTCATTTGGGTCATTTGAGATCAGCCATAGTAGGCACATTAGAAAGTTATTGGGAAAATTGAAAACAATAGACTATTGACTCTTAGCTTTATATCAATGTTAACCTTTTTGAACTTGGTGCTTAATGAGGTTATATAAGTAAATGCTCTTGTTCTTATGAAATACATGAAAATAGTCAGCGTTTCAGGAGTGTGGTATATGAGCCTACTCTCAAAAGTTTAGAAAAGTGGATAGAAAAGATAGTTAGTATGCTGGTTTGAAAGGATGTGTGTCCCCTAGAAAAGCCATGTTTTAGTCCTAATCCCGTTTTGTAAAGGCAACCATTTCTTCTAAACTCTATTCAACATTGTATGTTTGAAACTGTAATTAGATCATCTCCCTGGAGATGTGATGTAATTGAGAGTGTTGTTAAACTGGATTAGATGACAACATGTCTCCACCCATTCAGGTGGGTCTTGATTAGTTTCCAAAGTCCTATAAAAGAGGAAATATTTTGGAGATTGGAGATTAGGACAGAGCAGAGAATGCTGCAACACCACGAGGCAGAGAGTCCATGAGCCAGTAAACTTTGGAGATGAAGAAGGAAAATGCCTCCCAGGGAGCTTCATGAAACAGGAAGCCAGTAGAAGAAGCTAGCAGATTGCTGTGTTTGCCATGTGCCCTTCCAGATGAGAGAGGAACCCTGACTGTGTTCCCATGTGCTTTTCCAGATGAGAGACAAACTCTGACTGTGTTTGCCATGTGCCCTTCCACTTGAGAGAGAAACCCTGAACTTCATTGGCCTTCTTGAACCAAGGTATCTTTCCCTGGATGCCTTTGATTGAACATTTCTATAGACTTGTTTTAACTGGAACATTTTCTCAGCCTTAGCACTATAAACTAGCAACTCATTACATTCCCCTTTTTAAAAGCCATTCTGTTTCTGGTATATTGCATTCTGGCACCTAGCAAACTAGAACAGTTAGATAGATGGATAAATAAATAGAATAATATAAAAATGTGATAAATGTGGCAAAATATTAAAAGTTGTTGGTAAATTTGGTTTCCTTTGTAGGGAGTGTAATGGAATTCTCTGTATTGGCTTTGTATTATTTTTGCAACTGTCTGGTAAGTTTGAAATTACTTTGAAAGAAACATTTAAAAAATGATTTCTACTCAATATTTTATACTTTGTGTCTTTGCACATGCCATTGGCTAAATCAATTCACATAGCTAAGTCTGAAGCCAATGAGGTAGGGACTCAGACAGGAGGGTGGAGTGGAAGAGGTGGAAGCAACAATACAGCCTATCGCAGTTTTCTAAAGATCATCTCCCTTCCTTACTGAGGTCTCTCAAGGAGTCAAACCTTTCTGAACTGACTCAGTTCAAATATTTCCTTCTCTGTGAAGCCTCCCTTAATTACACCAGTGAGCATTAGTTAGTGGATCATTGATCACCTACCTCACTTGTATTCCTACAGAATCTTAGACATATCTCTCTGATGAAACATCACAATGCATTAGAATTAGATTTGATAGTATGTTGATAAATATTTAAGAAAAGGATCCCTGGGGAATCGAGGAATCCTAATTCATAATGTTTGCCAATTTCCGAGGTGTAAATGTGCCTACCATGGCTGATATCAAATGACCAATGTGACATTGTGGAACATGGATTTGTGAAAAGATGTGCAGTTAGCTCAACATTGTATGGTCTTTCTGCCATGTGAAAGCATGGATAATGGTAAGATGTAGTAAAATAGCAATAAAATGATGAGTTTTAAATATTAATTACCATTATTTTAATATATATTATTTAATTTCAACATAAGTTATTTAATTTTAAGTTTATATGATTTAATTTTTACTAATAGCAGTATATAACAGCTGGCCTGCAAAATACCTGGAAATTCCACATTGGGTTCTCATGAACAGATACAATACGGCTCCAGGTCAATCAGCACAATGTTGCTATTTTAATGTCAGTGTGTATCCTTCTACCAAAGACAAAATGTCCTTCAATGATAGAGCTCTGTATTAGTCGTCTTTTTTTATCACAGTGACTAGCATGATTCCTGGAATTTGGTAGGGTCAATTACTTTTGATTAAATAACTGAGAAAAGAAAAAGTGAATAAATAGGCAGTGTAGGGAATAATATAAATGAATAGAAATAAACTTCACTAGATTGGCATCCCCTCTAATTAAGGGAATTGTGGAAATATTGAATTCAAGGTTTATGATAGTCACTGTGATAACAGATGACTAACATAGAGCTCTTATCTTTAAATGACATTTTGTTACTCCATAGAATAAGAAAAAGAAAAAAAGAAAAACTCATATTATCAGATAGGTGAGTCATGGATACATTTTCCAGATGTGTCCTTGCCATTTAAAGATTTATTTTTCCTTTTTGAAAAATGCTGATCTTTATTGGATAATGCTTTTATGATTTGAATCATTTCCCCAAAAAAGATATTCTGATGTCCTAATGCCTAGTATTTAAATTAGAATGTGACCTTATTTGGAAATGGGATTACTATAGGTGGAATTAGCAAGTTGAAGTGAGGTTTTACTGGAGTAAAACTGTTTTACATACCAAGATGACTGGTATCCTTATAAGAAGGGGAGAGGATTCAGAGAGAGAGAGAGAGAGAGAATGGTGACAAGTGAGAGGTTGGTGCCCAAGAATTGTCAGCAAACTGAAAGAGGCCGAGAGAGAGAGAGGCATGGAACAGATTTTTCCCTGGAGATTTCCAGGTGAGCATGACCCTACTGGCATTTTGATTTTGTACTTCTGGCATCCATAACTGCCAGATGATAAATTTCTGTTGTTTTAAAATATTTTGTTCATGGTACTTTGTCACAGTAAACCTAGAAAACTGTTGATGATACTAGGAATTATTTACTGAGTACAATGTGCCAGATGCAAAGTCCTCTTCTTGTATTATTTTATCCTCTTAGCAACTCTAAGAAGTAAATTATATTATTATCCCCAGTTTAGAAGTGAAAAGAACCCAAAACTTGGAGTAGCTAAGTAACTTGTTTAAGATTATGGAACAGGAAGAAATGGAGCCAGAATTGTATTCTAAGCTTTCTGACTCTAGAATATTTTCACTTCTAAGGAATAGAATTTGGAGAAAATATTATCTTCTCATTTTACAGTGAATGACATTTGCCACATTAATAAATTCCTTAGTTACAGATATTCACATTTTATTTCTAAAGCAGGCAGGGACTTTTGTTTTAACATATTCTAACACACATCCTCTGGGCAGTACTTTATCCTGCAATGAACTAAAAAGTAATCCTAGTCTTTAAACATTCTGAAAAGATGTAAAATCTAATTTGTGTGCCCAATTACAAGTCTTCTTAAGGCTTATGAAGGAAGCAACTGAATTGTTTAATTGAATACCAAAGTAGAGCCATAGATCAGGGAAGTAAAATATGAATACTTTCTAACAATTTGATGGAAAAAGTAGCCTAACATGGAGTTTTCAAGAAAAAGCCTATCAATCTGTCAAAATAATAGATTTTTCTTAATATCATAAACATGACTACCTTCTGGGTCAAGAACACATGACAAAAATTAGATCAGATAACACAAATGGTTAGATTTTCCCAAGTAAAAATGTTTTAAAAACGATCAGTGGGAAAACTATGGTACATTGGCTTCTATTCGGCCATACAACCGGACTTGCACCTACTCTAGGTAAAATAGTGTTTTCACTATGTTTCCTAGTAAACTGCTTGAGGTAGCTGTCCTAAACAAATATTTCCTAAATTGAATGACTGAATTATAACTGGATGTAATTAGTATTTTGGGCCAGCAAGTATCTTATGCAAAAATGAAGAGAACACTACCGCAGTAGAAATAAAATTCCAATATGGCATATTTTATTATTGTACACTCTCATAAAACATGATCCCAAGATTTGTATCAAAACCTAATTAATCATGGTTTCCGATTCTGGGTCAGACACCACCAGCAAACCTGTCATTGGATTCATTCTCTGTCACTCGACACAACTATGACCCCAGAGATAATGCACGAAGCAGGCAATCTGAGGTCTATGAAGAGTAAATAGCAGACTAATTGGTAAAGAAGACCAGAATTTGAAGTATAACCAAAGTGGCATTGAGTCTATAATTTTTTTTTCTCCAATAACCCTGACCTGAACTTGAAATATCTTCAAATTCAAAAGTGGACATCAGCATAGCCAGAGAAAGCTTCAGAGGAAGCCCTTTAATTAAGGCTTGAGGATTAGAAGGGTTTTTTTTTTTTTTTTTTTTTTTTTTTTTTAGCAACAGCAGTCACATGGAGGACCCACAGGCACTTATCATAAAGGAGGGCAATTTTCCTCGTCATTCACAGGAGATGTGGTTCCAAACTTCTATGGGGGTTAGAGAAGTTGTAGGTTTACAGAAAACTAATGCAGAAAGTACAAAGTTCTCATAATTCTTCTACAGTTTTCTCTATTAACACTTTGCATTAGTGTGGAACTTTTGTTACAATCATTGAAAAAATATAATAATTATACTATTAACTATATTCAACACTTTCTATTAGGGTTCCATGTTATATATTTTTTTTAAATTTTTACTCTGGTTAAAAAATATACAACATAGATACAACCTAAAATTTTCCACTTAACCTCCTTCAAATACATGATTCCATGGTGTTAATTACACTCCCAATATTGGGCTACCATCACCACCATCCATCACCAAACTTTTCCAACACCCCAAATAGAATCTCTGTACCCATTAAGCATTAACTCCCCATTCCCTACATCCACCCCAGCCTCTGGTAATGTATTTTCTAGTTTCTGATTTCATGAATTTGCATGTCCTAATTATTTCATGTAAGTGTGATTATACAATATTGCCCTCATTTCTTTTTCCTTTCTGTGCCTTCATGCTGTTTGGCCCTGGATGAGATGCGGTCATGTAATATGCACAGCAGGGCAGAATAACTAAAGCACCAGGTTTCTGGCCAGAAAGAACGGGGGATATAATTAAGAGAGAGACAATTGGGAAGATAACCCATAAATATGCTTAGAAACTTTAGGGCTCACCCTTGAGTTCTGTATACAGGGATCTGACCCTAAACATCATACTAAGAACCCTGAGACTTGAACTGAGGGAGAGATCAGCCCTCCAAATCTCAGACTGGCCACCGGGTGTAGCAAACACAGAAATGATAAAAATAACACTTTCAAGGCAGTGAAAATGGAACTGACATTCAAACCACAACCCTCAGAAGGCTAGTCAGGACTCATGACCTGAATCCAAGTGAGTTGATTGTCTGCTAAACCAAAATGGCATTCCTCATAGTATTGAGCCAAGACCTGAAATATCATCAAATAATATTCAAAATGTAAAGGATACAGTCCAGAAGTTATCAGAATAGGAAGAATCAGGAAAATATCAAATATCACAGAAGAAGAAACTCAGCAGATACCAAGACCAAACTGACGTAGATGTCAGAATCATCCGATAAGGACTTTAAAGCAGCTCTTCTGAAAATGATATGGGAAGTAAGGGCAAACATTTTTGAAATGAAAAGAAAGAAATTCTCAGTGAAGTAAAAGAATATGTATATAAAGAACCCAACAGAAATGTTAAAACTGAAAGTTAAGGTAACAGAAGAAAAAAACTCACTGAATGGATTCAATTAAAAAAGGAAATGAAAAGGAAAGAATCAATGAACTTGAAGAAAGATCTTTAGAAATAATCCATTCAAAACAATAAAGACAAAATAAATAAACCCCTGAAACTGTGGGACAATGTAAAATGTTTTGGCATTAATGCCACTGTAGTCCCAGAAGGAGAAGAAAGAGAGAATGGTATGGAAAAATATTTAAATTAAATAATGGTTACAATTACCCAAATTTGGTGAAAGATAGAAACCTACAGCTTTAATAGACTCAGTAAACCCCAAACAACATAAACAAGGAAGTCCAGATCCAGAAATATCATAACCAAATTGCTGAAAATGAAAGACAAATATAATTTCTTAAAAAGTGCTAAATAAAAGAACCATCCACCTAGAATTCTATATACCGTGAAAACATTCCTTAAGAATTAAGGTGAAATAATAACGTTCAAAGATAGAGGAAAACTAAGAGAATTCATTTTCTGAAGTCCTGCTCAAAAATAAATATTAAAGAAAGTTATTCATACAGAAGAGAACTATTTTCAGAAGGACACTCAAAACAACTGAAATAAAGGAAAAGAAAAAAACTGGTAAAAGTAATAAAATATGCTTCTCATCAATTTTTCAAAGTAAGTTTGACAGTTGAAAAATTATAATATTTTCTGAAGGGATTTTCAATATATAGAGAGATGTAATTTATAAGGCAACAAAATATTCATGTTTTGACATGAAGAGGGGGAGGATAAGGATAATTTAAGTTGGTAAGACTTCTACTTTCCACTCGAATTGTTGAAAAATCTTTTAATTTTAAGTAGATCATGAAAAGTTAAGTGTGTATAGTGTAGTCTCTAGAGCAACCACTAAAAAAACCTATAAAATATATATATATAGCAAAAAATAGATGAATGAATAGAAATGATCAAATAAACCAAAAGAAGATAGGGAAAGTGAAAGAGAGACATAAAAAAGTGATGGATAAAATATAACAAAATAGACTAACTCCACACATATATACAATCACATAAATATAAATAATATAAATGGTCTGCACACACCATTAAAAGAGACTGTTAGAATTGATAAAAAGTAATCAAAATATAAATAATAAATAAGAACTATTAAAACAAAATGATCTGTTTTCTATAAGAAAGTTATTTTTAGCATACTTATATTATTATATTGAAAATCAAAGAATGGAAAATTATACCATGAAAATGCTGATGAAATAAAGCTAAAGTGACTATATTAATATTAGCTATATTAAAGTTCAGATCAAACAAAACTACAGGAGTAAACAGGAACATTACATAATGAAAAACATTCAGTTCGCCAAGAAGGGCTGATAATTCTTTAAATGTGCAGGCAACCTCAAGAGAGTTTCAAAATGCAAGGAACAAAAACTGATGAACATGAACTGAGAAACAGATAAATTCTCAATTATGGTTGGAGACATCAACATTCCTCTCAGTAATTGTTGCACTATTAACAAAATATCAGCAAAAATATGGAGAAACTGAGCAGCACCCATGAATCAACTGATCTGGTTGACAATTCATTCAACTCTCTACCAAAAAATTATTTTCAAGTGCACATGGAACATTCACCAGAATAAGCCACATCCTGTGTTGTAAAATAAATTTTAACACATGTGAAACAGTTGAAATCGTAAACATACGTTCTACAAACCATAATGCAATTAAATTAGAAATCAATGGCAGAAAGAGACAAGAGACATCTTCAAACACCAGGATATTAAATAGCATACTTTTAAACAATCCATGGATCAAAGAAGAAGTTTTGAGGCAAATTAGAAAACATTTTGACCTGAATAAAAATGAAAATACTTGCATGCCAGTATTTGTAGTATTCTGTGAAAGCATTGCATGGAGGGATATTTATAGCATTGAGTATATTTGAATAGGAGAAAAAATTCAAATGAATAATGTACATTTTCACCTAAAGAAATTAGAAAAAGAAAAACAAAGTAACCCAAAGCAAGGAGAAAGAAGACATACTGTAATAGTGAAGATGAAATAATAACAGAAGAAATCAATGAAATTGCAAACAAAAAACAATAGAGACTGTTAATGAAACTTGACTTTGGTTCTTTGAAAAGATCAATAAAATTCAACATCCATTCACAATAAAAACTTTTATCAAAGAAGGAATAATAGGAAACTTCCTCAACCTGATGAATGACATTGGAAAGAATACTATCGTTCTTTTCAATTCCAGACTTTCTACATGGTTCTATTTTATATATTCTATCACTTTGTTGATATTCTTTATATGCTGATAAATTGAGCTGATGCTTTCTTTTTGTTCTTTCATCATGATTTCCTTCAGTCCTCTAAACATGTATATAATAGGTGATTCAAAATTTTAGCCTATGGAATTCTAATGTCTGAGCTTCCTTGGGAACAATTTCTACTGACTACTCCCCCTTTGGTGTTTAGATCATACTTTCTTGATTCTTGGTATGCCTCATGTTTTATGTTGTTGAAAATTTTACCTTTTAAAATTATAATAGGACTACTCTAGAAATCAGATTATCCCCGTTTCTAGAGTTCATTGCTGCTTTGCTTTTTGTTGTTTTTGTTAGTTTGTTCAGTGACTTTTCTAACTTAATTCTTGTTGTAGTTTGCTAGCTGCCAGAATGCAATATACCAGAAACAGAACAGCTTTTAAAAGGGGGAATTTATTAAGTTGCAAATATACAGTTCTAAGGCCATGAAAATGTCCTAATTAAAGCAAGTCTATAAAAAAGTCCAAATTAAGGCACCAACAATAAAAGGTTACCTTAACTCAAGAAAGGTCAATGAAATTCAGGGTTTCTCTCTCAACTGGAAAGGCACATGGTGAACATGGTGACATCTGTTAACTTTCTCTCCAGGCTTCTTGTTTTCATGAAGCTCCCCCAGGGGTGTTTTCCTTCTTCATCTCAAAAGGTCTCTGTCTGTATGGGCTCTCATGGTTCTCATAGTTTTCTCATGGCTTTTTCCAAAATGCTTCCACTTTTAAAGGTTTCCAGTAAACTAATCAAGAGCCACCTGGAATGGGGGGAGTCACAACTCCATGAAAGCCATCTAATCAAAAGTTAACACCCACAGTTAGGTGGGTCACATCTCCACGGGAACAATAAAAAATCTCCTAGCCAACAATATCGAATGAAGGTTAAAGGACATGGCTTTTCTGGGGTCCACCACAGATTCCAACTACCACAATTCTGTAAAGATTATATTCTTGTTTTCTGAGCTTTCGGGCATCTCTGTTTGGCTAGCTTAGTGGTCAGCTAATGATTGGATAGATATGTCCATAAATGAAGATTATCATTCCTCCAGCATATGCTGAGGGTTTCTGTGTGTGTGTGTGTGTGTGTGTGTGTGTGTGTATACGTGTTTGGGTACACCTTCAACACCCAGCCAGGTCACTTATAACTTTGCCTGAGCCTTCACTTCATTGTGCAGTGCCTCAAAGTTATTCTGAAATGAAAGGTTAAGGCCTTCTCAGGGTTTTCTTATGCAATTTCACAGTTTTAGAATGCACACAGCCCTTGGTATGCAAGATCCCTAGACTTGTGTGGTATTCTAGATTCCCTAGAATATGTTAGAGCTTTTCAAAAATTTCTATGGATATCTCATTCCCCAGGCTTTATTTTTCAGCTTTTTAGTTATCTTATTATTTGCCTCAAATGATACCAACTTCTTCAGGCAGCTGTGATATTCACGTGGTTCTGATTACTTTCAACAAATAGCACTTTGGAAAAGGCTGCTAGCCCTAGTGATCTTGGCATCAAACTTCATAAAGACAACCTTCTAGGAGTCTTCCTAAGAACAATCAAAAAAGTTCATTAATAACAATTCTATGAGAATGGGACTTTGAAGGCACTCTAAAACTATTTCGCTTCCTCCAGTACCTACTGGACTCCTGGTTTTCATTGTGATTGTGGTTAGTTATTCTCCAAGGCTACAATGTAACTAGGGGTGGAGTAGAATGGAAGTAACACAAAATTAAATGCTATAAAACATGCTGTACTGAGAATCAACCATTTTTCTTTCATAGATTCTTCCTAGATTTCTACAAGACTGGTTAACTTCTAGAGTTCTGAAAAATTTGATTTTGACAGTTTTTCCAGTGTTTTTATTGTTTTTATGGAGAAGCACATGTTCAGAAGTCCTTACTCAACCATTTTTGCTGACATCATTCCATTCATTGATATGTTTTACAAAGATGTAGAGTCAGTTCAATGGGAAATTGACGTCCACCTGCAAATAAATGAACCTTAATCTAAACATAATGTTTTAAAAGAAAATTAAGTCAGAATGGATCATAAATGTAAATCTAAAATGTAAATATGTAAAACTTATTGAAGAAAGCATAGGAGGAATTCTTCTTGACCTAGCATCAGTCAAGGAATTCTTAAACATAGCATCAAAAGCATAACTTGTTAAATTTTTAAAATGTTAAATTGACCTCATCAAAATTAAAACCATTTTTTGTGAAAATCACTATTAACAGAATAGGAAGATAAGCTAAAAGCTGGGATAAATTATTTGCAAATTACTTCTCTGACAAAGAACTCTATCCAGACTATATAAAGAACTCTCAAAACTCATAGTAAAAAAACAAACAACCCAATTAATAAGAGAGCAGAAGACTTGAACAGAGAGTTCAACAAAGAGGGTATAAAGAAAAAGTACGTTCAACTTCATTATTCATTAGGAAAATGCAAATTGATACCATGATGAGATAGCATTATATACTTATTAAAATATTTAGAATAAAATAAAGATACCAAGTGCTCATGAGACTATAGAGTGACTGCAAGTCTCATATATTATTAGTGGAAATGCAAAATAATACAGTCACTCTAGAAAACAGTTTGGAAGTCTCCTGCAAAGTCAAATCTATGCTTACCATATGACCCAATAATTTGTCTCCAAGGTATCTATCTACCTAAGAAAAATGAAAACATATAAACACAATTGTCTGGTGTATGAATATCCAGTTTCATTATTCACAATTGTTCAAAACTGGAAACCTCCCAGATGCCCTTCAACTAGCAAATGTTTAAACAAACTTTGATTCTTCATACCATGAAATGCTCTCAGCAATAAAAAGAAATAAACTTGTAATACATGAAAAATCTTGATGAATTGCCAGGAAACTATGCTGGTTGAAAAGAAGTCAATCCCCAAAGATCACCTACTCTGTGATACCATTTATACAACGTTCTTAAATGACAAAAATAATAAAAATGGAGACCAGAGCTAAAGCGTTTACAGGGTGAAGCAGGGTATCGGGTTTGGAGGGAAGTAGGCATGGCTATGAAAGGGGAACATGAGGGATCCTTACTGTGATGGAAATACCCTCTATTTTGACTGTATCAATACCCATATTCTGGTTGTGAATATAGTTTAGAAAGATGTTATTGTTAGGGGAAACTTTGGTAAAGGGTACATGGCATCTCTGTACATTATTTCTTAACAATTGCAAGTGAATCTACAATTATCTCAAAAGGAAAAGTTTAAATAAAAGAAGTAAACTTAACTGCATGGCCTAAAAGGCTGAAATGGTATGAAATATGTTGGCACTGGATTTCTTAGCCTTGGAAGTACTGACATTTTAATATGGTAATTTAAATATTTAATTATTTACTGTGGGGGATAGTCCTGTGCCTTATTGGACTTTTAGTAGCCTCCCTGGCCTATATACAGTAGATTCTGATAGAATCCCCTTTCTATTTATGACAACTAAAAACATTTAGACATTGCCAAATGTCTCCTGAGAGGTAAGCTTACCTCAGTAGGAAAACACTGTGTATTGCTATTTATCCTTTACCTTAGAACTAATATTTTGAGTTCTTTCCCTGATATAGGCTCCTCAAAACAAAATTTTAAAGAAACGCTGAACTCATATATGTCAAAGAAAGATAGGTGCATTTTTTCTTTTGAGTATATATTTGCATTACTCTCTATATGTTATTATATTACTTAATTAATTTCCATGGTCTTAGTTAATTCCTCCTGTAGTGAAGACTGAATACCATACAGGGTTCACAGCATCTCTTTTTAGAATCCCAATATTTATCAATCATACAAGGAAAATTTTCCTACTAATTTTCCAAGAATAATGATGATATAGTATCAAATCTATTTATAGAGAAAGCTATGTGAAAAAGATCAATGCCCAATATATTACTCTTTATATGTTATCAAGATCATTTAACACAATTCAAAGATATGAGAAAGGGACTTTTGACTAATTACATGTACTAATTAATAGATATTCTAAAATATCAAGAAAGAAAGATGATTACATGAGAAAGGTATGTCTAAACTCAATATTACAAAGATTATTGGTTGACTCTAGATATGAATTGGAAGAAACGAAGAGAATCTTCTTGTTTTTTTACATTCATTTATATCTCTCCTAAAATACTTCTTTTACTATCCAAATATCTACTTAAACCAGAGATTGGCAAACTATATCCCACTGGCAAAATCTGGCATGTCATTTGTTTCTGTAAATAATGTTTTTTGGGGGCACAGCCATCTCATTCATTCATGTATTGTCTATGGATGCTTTTGTGCTACAACAGCAACGTTGAATAGTGGCAACAGAGATTTTATGGCCCAAGACTCTTCAAACATCTGGTCCTTAACTGAAAAACGTTTTTTGACTCTTGAGTTACTATGAATTCTGACCCTAATACTAGACTACAAATTACTCTGGGAAGGAAAAGCTGTGCCCTTAATTTGTCTGTTCCTCATGTTTGATTCAAGTATAGAAGTGCAATTTATGTTGGTTAAATGAAAGGAAAAAAGGAAAGGAAGAAAGGGGAAAAGGAATAAATAAAATTTGGAAAGAAAAAACTCAAGTCTTATACAAGAAAAAATAATTGACTGGCTAGGTCAGAGAACAGCATCTAGAATGTAATAGGAGATGAAGAAAATTAAACAAAGCAAGGAAGAAACTGCTATGATTAGAGTCCTAAGCCTTTTAACAGAAATTGTAGTTGTCCTAAGAAACAATTTAGTTTTCCTGCCAGAACTTGACTCAGAAGTTGGGGGGATAGTGGCTGTGATTCAGAAAGTAAATCATGATGCATATACTCATTAAACTTGAGAGCAAGATACCTCTTTTCTAGTCACCACTCATCCACTGCTAGGAGTAAAGGCTTACCACTCTTGGTCTCCAATGCCTCATATATATATAGATTAAGAAAATTGTATTGCTCTGAAGGCAGTATACTAAATCAGGTAATATTAAATATTTCATACATTCTTAGATGTTTATGGTTCGCTTGTCTCTAAGGTTCTTGGGTTTTCTTTAGTGGGCAGATGGGTTTCCATTTCTACTTTGGAATCTTTGCATTGCACTTCACTTAAATCCATGCTTTTTATTCTATTTGGAGCATGTTAACCGCATTCTCTGGATTTCTAGTTCTATTTGGAATCCCGTGTTCCTGACTCTAGTACCCTAATCTGGACCTGGAGCCCATTGTCCTCCATGCTGATTAACCCTTTTTAGTCCTTCTCCCTGTCAGCTGTTTTCAGCAGCATATTTTTTAGCATATTAATCAAGCCTGGATTTTTGTTCCTGGTACTTTCTTCTGACCCTGGCTCTTCACTATTCATTCATTGCAAGAAATCAGATATTGCAAAAGAACAGCACTGATTTTTGCAAGGAATGTTTGCTACCTAAAACTAAATAATCTTTATTTGGCTTTTTGTTTCCAGAAAACAAAAGCTTTTAATTTGCACAATCTCGGATGTACTGTAATGGAGCAGGTATAGAGAAAAAATATGTGATAATTATAGATGAAAAATTATGATTGTTAAATATCACAGGATTAGTTGTACTGCCAAAATAGTACTGACCCACTTCAGGATTATTCAAGAACTTTCTACTGATACAATAATAAATGTATTTGATTTTTATTTGCAGCAATTAAGATATCACAAAGGGGCAAGAAACACGCGCATAAATTACATTTTATTCTATGTTACATATAGCAAATATGAATAGAGAGAGATGGACCCAAGATAATATATCTGAGATAAAACTATATGGGGGAATAACTTTGTTTTGTTGGAACATGGAAGGGCTTCCTAAATGAAACTTTTTTTTTTTTAACATGGGCAGGCACCAGGAACTGAACCCAGGTCCTCTGGCATGGCAGGCGAGCATTCTTGCCTGCTGAGCCACCGTGGCCTGCCCCTAAATAAAACTTTAAAGCTGCATACTGTAAGGCAAAAATTTGCTATTTTGATTAAACTAACCAAGAAAAAGTTCAATTCAACAAAAGATACCTTGGACAAAGTTAGTAGACACATTACAGAAGGGCCCAAAATAATTAGACTGTTTAAAGATTATACAAGTAACTCTTAACATCAATAAGGGAAAAACAGACTTCAATGGACAAATGGGCGCAGGACATGAATAGAAAATTCATAAAAAAAGAAATTCCAAAAATAAAAGTCTATAAAAGATGTTGTCATGGTCAGGTTCATGTGTCACCTTGGCCAGGTGGTGGTGCCCAGTTGTCTGGTCAGGCAAGCACTGGCCTGTCTGTTTTATGGGGACATTTCATGGACTTCAATCATGACTACGTTGGCTGCATTCACAGCTGATTGCATTTGTAATTAGCTAAGGAAAGTGTCTTCTGCAATGTATGATGCTTAATCTAATCTCTGGAAAGCTTTAAAGGGGGATTCAGAAGAGACAGTCACTCTTTCTGCTTCAGCTGGTGAGCCTCTCCTGTGGAGTTTGTCCAGACCCTTCATTAGAGTTGCCAGCTTCACAACCTACCTTGCAGATTGTGGACTCTTCCATTCCCACAGTTGTTCAGCCAGCCGCTCCCGAGGGTTCTGTGAGGAATTTCATCAGAGTTACCAGCTTACAGCCTACTCTACAGACCTTGGATTCTACATTCCCACAGTTAAGTGAGACACTTTTATAAATTTTGTATTTACGGATATCTTCTACTGATTCTGTTTCTCTAGAGAACCGTAATTAATATAGATGTCCACCACATTAATAATCAGAAGAATGCAAATTAATTATGTGCTTTTAACTAGCAAAAATTACATGATTGGGTAATGCTAAGACCCTGCTGATGGGTCTGTGAGTTGGCACAGCCATTTTGGAGTACAAGCTGATAGTATTTAGTTAAATTAAGTGTACAAATATATGACGCAGCAAGTGTGCTTCTGGATTTTCCTCCGAAAAAATTCTCACAGGAGAATATATGAAGATGTGACTACAAGATTGTTTATATCACAAAGTGGGAAATATCTGGATGTGCATCACAGGGGAGTAGATAAAGGAAAAATGTGAGAGATGCAGTTTGGAGTACTATACAGCTGATAGAAGGGGCTGACTAAATGAACAACTAGCAAAATAGATGGCTCCTAAAGACACAGTGGTGAATGTTTAAAAAAAACACAGTAAAAGATGTAATACAACAATTCCATTTTTGTAAGTTAATACAAGCATATAAACAAGCATAAGCATTTTAAAGAATGCATAAAATCAAATCAAAATGAGAGAATGGGAATAAATGGGTGGAAAACCCAAAGAACTAATAACCTAACTAGCTAAATTAACTAAACAAAACAAATGGTGGGTTAACTAAGAGTTAAGGTAGAACATAAATGGCTTTTCTTGTCCATTTGAATCTATATGCTTAACTGCAAGGTATTTTCTAGAAAATAAAAGTTCAAGCCCAAAGAGAAGTAATACAGATAAGTAATACACTAACATCATTTTAATGTGAAGAAATTGAAGTCAAAATATCAAAAGTAACTCGTCCATGGCTGTATGGCCAGTGAGGGTTCCAGGCAAATCCAAACCACTTTATCGACTCCCAATCCAGAGCTCTTTCCATTAAATTACATTCACTATCAGGTCTGTTAATCAAAACAAATCTGCAAACTTCAAATTCTGGGAGCTTTGCTTACCTAGGGACTAGTATACCAGTGACATAGTGCAGAAAATGTGAATCATAAAATGATAAATGCCCAGGAGGTAGCCAGAAGTTTATTCAACACTATTTAGTAAGTAACATGCTACTGTCCTGCTAATTTTACTGTTTTATGAAAATGCCTTTTCTCTTTATTGTGTTTTACAGCTCCACGTATTTCACTGGAGCATATAATGCCAAAATTTGGTACTTACAGAGTTGTAGGGTGGCACATTTCAGGACCTCCCCTAGGTTTCTAGAAATTAAAATGATGCCAGTACTCTTATACTTCCCTCCTGAGGAGACGTTCCCATTAGAGGTTTTGTCCTGGTACCCTGCCAGTGGACACTAGGCTGGAACACTCATAATCTACTCTGGGCAAGAAAATGAATATGAATATTACTCTTCAAGTGACAAAATTATTCCTTGGAACATAACTGGTTAGAAAGAAAGGCTTCAGAAGTTCTAGGTCAGCCTATTGAGTTTCCTTGTGCTTGAAAATCACCACCCAATCATGCTGTCTCTAGAGATATATCCCAATCACGCCAGCTCTAGATATCTAGAATTTTTAAAGATTCGTGAGATTAGGTTAGTTTCACTAGGATAATCTTCCCATTTTAAGGTCACTTGATCAGTAAGTTGATTTTATCTGCAAAGTCCTTTTTTCTGTGTTTGCTATGTAAGAGCTTTCTATTCTTTCTTCTACTTCTTCTTTTTAATTTAAAAGACATTAGGGTGCAAAGAAGAAAGACGACAGAGTGCAAACATGGGACTCTTGGAACCATCCCCATACATACGTAGTGAGCCCTGCCTCATCTTTGGGCAACCATACCGCATCTCAGTAGTCTCTAATGAGCAATCCTAGCCTGACTTTTTTGCCTCCTGCTCTCCTCTTTTATATTAGCTCTCACCCTGAATTCTGAATCTGCTTGTGGCATCATTCGCATGCACCTGAATTTGCAGTTAAGTGTGGTTTGTGGATCTATCAATAGATCATGTTGGACTCTGTACTCACACTCATGAAATCAAGTACAGATTTTAAATTACTAGAATAATGTTTAAAATATTCTCTACAAATTTGCTTATCTTTGAATTCATATGCTCACTATTGTAACTTTCACGGGAACTTAAAAATTCATTACACACACACATTGAGATATAGCAAGCTTGAGCCAAAAGAGAGCTAGCTGTAGGCGCAGTTTCAGGTAGTAAGTTTCAAAGAGTGGGAAATCAAAGACAAAATTTTCAGGTTTTTTCTTCCTGGAGGTGCCAGAAAAGTCAATAAGTCTTCTATTCAAGGATAGACCTTCAACAGCACTTGGTAAGAAAGAGCAAATAGCTCATGTGTTGAAGACACCATCTCACTTTCAGGAGAGGCATCTGGGTGACAACAGAGAATGTGGCTGCCAGGTGTGAACCAGGCTGTACTCACTATCTGAACAAAACAACCTTGGAAAATTACCATTCCTGTCAGGTGGTGTTTTTTAGAGTGATCAGCCCCTGATACTTCTTACTTCAGAACCCCATAATGTATTCGTTTCATCTGAGAAAGGTAACCCTGTACCACAGATTTGAGAATGAGTGATTTATTAAGGCAGAGCTCTGAGAAGAAACTGATAATAGGATAGAGAATGATGGAGGAGAAGAACCAAGAAGAAGTGCATTTTAGGTGAAGACTTGGCCCTAGACAGATTCCAGGAAAAGCTCTAGAGCATAAAGTACAAGTCTGTTTTTCTTGTTTCAAGGCAAAGGAACAGGGCTTTGCATTTCTTTCCCAGCCGGTAATTGATTATGGATCATGCCAGAAGAACATAAACTCCTAAGCATTTACAGCTAGCCCTCCATAAGAGGGGGACGGCTCCAGCAACCCCAGGAAAATCCTCTGGAGCAGTTAGAAGGAAATCATACAGAAGGTGGGAGCATACTACCCTGGTAAATAAGACCGAGGGGATCTGACCAGGGCTCCAACTGGAAAAATGCTCACTTGTCTCCAGCAAACTTACCCAACTCCTGTGTCTCTCCTTCTTCTTGATCCCCTGACATTCACCCTATTGGTTTCTTAAGGTTTGGAAGCTTCACAGATCCTAGGTCCTTTACCAGTACTACAAGACATTCCAGCTAGTGAAGTTAGAAGAAGAGCAAAGAAATTTTGGCTACAAAGACAAACCCCTCACATGAACATTACCTTCATTTTTGAGGAATTGTGGGTGTTTTCTAAAGAAACCTGGGATAAAAGTGCTTTGAAAGGCAATGTGGAAGGACGTTCAAAGAGCATGGGCTTTGGAAGCATGGGGCCTGGTGTGACTAGTAGAGTTCTAAGATGCCATCCAGGACCTTTCCTTCCTGGTGTCACCCTCCTGGTTATGTTGTTCCTTAGAAAAAGGCCTCTTGCAGATGTCATTAAGATTACTTATAAATTGGCTTCAGGATGCAGAGATTATCCAGGTGGCTCTAACCTTCCCAGATGGGTCTTCCCTAAGTAAGAGCCTACAGATAAGCACTCATCCTGGCAGTGCCTTAATTTCACCCTGGTAAGACCCTAAGCAAGAACCCCAGTTGAGTCCACCCAAAAATCTGTTCAGCAAAATGGGAAGTAATAACCATGTATTGCTTTAAGCTACTAGATTTATGATAACTTGTTATACAACAATAGCATATTAATACACTTTTGTTCAAATTCTTATGTTATCACTTCCAAGGTGCTGTAGCTGTGTATTAGTTTCCTAAGGCTGCTGTAACAAATTGCCACACACTTTCTAGTTGAAAACAACAGGACTTTATTTTCTAGGCTGAAATCAATGTGTTGGCAGGACTGAGCTCCCTCTGGAGGCTCTAGGGAGAATCTGTCCCATGCCTCTTTTAGCTTTTTGTGACTGCTGGCATTTCTTGGCTTGTGGCCACAACATTCAAATTTCTACCTGTTTTCACATCGCCTTCTCCTCTGTGTGTTACTACATGTGTGTGTGTGTAAAATCTCCTTTTCCCTCCCTCATAAGGATACCTGTGACTGCTTTTAGGGCCCACCAGATAATCCAGGATAGTCTATGTATCTGTAGATCCTTAATTTAAGCACATTTGCAAAAACTATTTTTTGGGCATATAAGGTAAAATTCACTGATTCCATGGGTTAGGGTATAGATATCTTTTGAAGGAGTCATTTTTCAGCCTACCACAAACTGAGCAGTCATTCAAAATCTCTCTGTATTTAGTTTCCTCGTTGAAAAACTAGTATAGATGATGTTAATTTCAAGAAGTTAACATGGGGAGATGTAAAAAATGTATATAAAACATCTGGTAAAGTACCTACAACATGGTTGACACTCAATGAATGATTATTGTCACCCGGTCAATAGATTCGACAAGGCTGAAACTGCACAGGTATTTGAAAACCCAAAGTGGAAACAAAATTAGGATCTTCTACCATAGATACATAATCCCACTCAGATCATAATTCATAAACAAATAACATTTCATACTAGAAATTGTCTATTTATCAGCTATGTCTGTTTTAGGGAATTTTCTAATAGTTGTTGCATTACTACTATTACAATTCAATAGTGCAGCATTTTAACTCCCAAATGCAAGGTGCAAGGGACTCTCTCTTCACCTGGACATATATTAATTAGCAGGACACCATCTGCAATTTAATCTGCCTCACAATCCATCAGGGACCAAGAGTTTTCCTAAACACTTTCTTCATAGAGCACGTGCTATAACGCATGTAAATTGAGTATTGATTCAATTATTCTCCATGTTATGAAGCCTGCATCCAAACTTGAAGACAAATATCATCAGCAACAAAAAAGCTAGAACCATCAAACAGAATTGTTAGATTCATGGTCAATGAGCATTTTATAAAGCTGGGGAAAAGAAAACACAATATCACCCTCATTTCTTTGGCATGCGTGAATTTCCTATAGCTTCACAAATATGCATTTTTCTAAGAAATAACTGCGTGAGAAAGATACATGAATAATCAAAGTCACTTATTTCATTTACCAGCTGGCTGAGTAAGCCCTGTCTGCATGTCCCAGCATTCACAGTAGGATTGCACTGGGCCCAGCAACAACTGGCTTTTGAATTCCCACTGAATCCTTGCAAGTGTTTTGTGAAAAATCCGGAGACCCCAATGATACACATATCTCTGTTAAAGTTGTTCAAATTTTGCTTTTAAAATCTTTGCCATAGACCTATACCTGTAGTATTGCTGTCTATGTAGCCAGTAGAGTTTTAAGTAAATGAAGAAAACCGGCTTCTTATAAAACAAAACAAAAAGACAGTGACTCCTTAATCTGTTTAATGCAGACAAAGTATTAGGTAAAATTAACAAACTTGTTCAATTTTTGTGTTTCTTTTTCTTTCTTCCTTTGTTTTTCTTTCCTTTCCTCTCTTTTTACTGCTGTCATACCTTTTGGGGGTAGTTCTGGTCCTTTTGGAATTACATCTTTATTAAAAGTTGCCTCAAAACTTTTGTGTTAGCGTTAAGTTTAATGGCCTCTGTACTTTCAATAAATTCAAAATGTCCAAATATAGCCTTTCCTCTCCCACCAACATTTTGTGTTCCACAGGCATATCTAATACAATATATCAAATAGGGAATAGGAAGAAAATGCAATAACACTAAAATTTATGCAGAGATTTTTGTTGTTGGTGGTGAAAACTTTATCTTTTACGAAGGAGGCATACTGTTAGCAAAAGCAAGTGGTGGAATAAAATACAAGCTTGCATGGTGTTGGATCTTAATATTTGAACCATGATTCTTTGAATGTGTGGGATGGAAATACTTTTTCTTCCCTGTGCTTGGTTAGCACTCATGATACTGACCTGAATAATAATCGATTCAATGTTCAAAATGATTCCTTAAGACATTTGTGGGATGATATAACTTCCAGGTACAGTTAGGAAACAATTAGATTGATACACTGGACTTTCAATGCCATGTATATTCTTTTTTGACTCCCACACCATAAGCAATGTATAACTCATGAGACAGAGAAGTTGAAGAAAGAGCAGCTTCAAGTTGAACAGAGTAAATATACTTTTCCTTTTGGAAAATGAAAGAAAAAGCTAGAAACTCTTTTTTTTTTTTTAATGATTGTTTGGTTTTTGTTACTATTTCCTGTCTAGACACAAATTCAAGATACCAGATGATCCTTTAAGATCTGGCTGAGAAGTAGCAATTTAGTGTCCTGAAGCATATGTGTTGTGCTATCATTTTAAAAGTGCCCCCCACACTTTGTGGCCTGCTAAAGCTGGTTTATGGTTTAATGCTGACACAGGAAGGATGGTTCTAGGCTATGAACAAATATAGAACCATGAAAGGAACTGGTTCCCATGCCAGAGCCACTTCCCAGACAAGCTCCCCGTCTCTGACCTATCTTTCCAATCCGGCTCCATCAGTAACCTGCTAAGGGCAGGGTTGAAAAAAATGTGATTAGTGACATTAAAATTCATCCCATGAAATTTTTCTTCTGTTAACAGTGTGTTTTTCTTTTCCCAGTGGTGTAAAAACATCTTACAATTCATAAATTTTATTTTTTCATTGACTTAAACAAAGCATTGTTTGATATATTAGTTAAATATTAGATAGAATGCTAGCCGATATCATAATAAGCCTTAATTCACTAGTCAGAAAATTTTCCAGGTCAGTTTACAAAGAAATATTCCAACCAAGGTTTCGGATTTGGTACTTGTTGCAACGGTGATTTCTAAGAAGTGACAGATTACATAATGAGTTTGCAGTCCTGCTCGCACTTGGCCCCGGAAGATTGCTGTGCCAGGAAAAGGGAAGATGAGCTTGTTTGCCCTGGTGGACAATGGGTGAGCACCACCTTGCACACTTGATGAGCTGTTCTTGTTTTTAGAGCCGTTGATTCAGCTGTCGCAGCTGTAGATGCTACTGTTAATTCTCTCTTATTTGCTCACCATATGTAATGATTTCTTCTGAAATGCAAGAGTATTTGGGTTTTGATTTTTACTTAGAAACTGTTTTTCCTTCATACACAGAGTTATTGTTGAGTATTTCAATTTATAACTGAATTTTAAATGGTTGGGATCCAATTCTAATTGGTTTCTATGTAAATCAATAGAATTCCTGATCAAGAAAATAAAGCTGTCTGAAGTTCAATGCTGAATGACTATTTAAGCTCCTACCATTTTTATTCATACCTAAATCCATAAGTAGTGCTATATTTCATCTTTGACTGGATCTCTTTACTTCTGGAATTGAGGCATTCATAGCAGTTTGTTGACATTAAAAAATGTATATTTGTGAAACCATATATTAGATGCCAGATAAAAGCACTTGAAATGCAAAATTGATAAACAGAAGCTCAGCAATATTTTAAAAGCTAAAGAATATTTTTGGAGGGGGGTGGTGGTGAATAAAGCCAGATGTTATTTGATAGTAGGTGTTCAGAGTGCCACTTCATGGTGAGCAAAATAATGTTTTTTTCAATACATAGTATCATGATTACAAAGCTTCACTGCAGGGAGGGCTAGGCTTCAGGAGAAGATAACCAGACGGACCAATTCTTAAGAGGGTGGCTGATTGACTGTTTTGCTAAAGATAAATCTTTCCTCTTCCAAATATTCTGAAAAAAAAAAAGTAGACTAATAGCGAGAAATGTAGTGATTTGCACATTATCCAAGTCATTGAGTTATTCCTGCCTGTCCTCATTCTGGTTCTTGATTTGCAGGCCAGCTATGCTCTGCAGCTGGAGCAAATTATATCAGCAGAAGTGCTGATGTGACCACAAGTTGACAAAAGGACATGATTTCTAGTAGCAAAAAAGCAACTAGATTTTATGAAATTGTATCTAATAATGTTGTTTAACTCATGGATCCTGCATCTGACGCCTGCTTTTTATCCAGTCCTTTCAGCGGCCCTTTGTTAACAGTCACTCAGAAGAGGAAATAAAATGTAGCCATTGAAATAAAAATTGCTCTACTCTTTTTAATAGCTCAGCTGCAGGCTCCATTGTTTTATTTAATGGATTGTATAACCAAAGTCTTTCCTCCTGATGATTCCCATTTGGCTTCTGAGTCCCCAAACTCTGGCAGGTTCCTGGGGGGTTCCAGAAAGGAGGGGAGTCCGATGCTGCGCTTGTTCAGAATGCATGTGAATAGTAAAAGCAATGACATTCTTTAAAATGAACTTTGTAGTATTATGTGCAAGACGTAGAGCTTTCTAACCAAAAGGAAATAAGATCAGACTGACCCTATCCAACAGAAGTCTCCTTGGCTTAAATATAGAGAGGCAAGTAGGTTTGCAGATAGTGCTTAGGGGAAGCAAGGAAATGAAAGAAATGGAAGAAATAATTGCCTCCTTTCTTGTCCAAATCATTGCCTCACCCACTATTGGAGAGACGCGGTGTCTGTTGTGGAGGCTCCTGCGTGAGTCTCCTCATCCTCTCAGCCTCACTCTCCATTGCCAGTATGGAAAGTGTACCTGCCAATGATATGAGAGTGACTTATTGTCATCCTAAACAGTGCCACGTGAATATTATGTTTTGAATTACTTCATATTTTATGGTTCTTCAGAACAGTTAGAATGTGACTGGCTTCTGTTGGTAGGATTGCAGGTGATTTAAAAAATATAGTTTGCTTCTCCAAATGAAAGTTCAGTGTGTGTATATTCAAAAGACCAGAGTTAAAAAAAAAATTGTGCCTCCTACATAAAAAAGGTGGTGTAAAATACCAAGGGAGAGGATAAAACCCCTGTTTCATACTCAGAAATATTTTAAATGTGAATATATGTCAGAATATCTACCTGAATAAATAAAATAAAATGTTCTGCTATGGTTCTGGGACAATCCTGCCAAAACCTTTCACAGATCATTTTCCCACCACCTTGATATGTTCTATCAAAGTTTGATCGCTGTTTTAGGAAGAGGAAGAGAAAGATTTGTTAAAGCATGAAGTGCTAAGAAGCCTTTCTGCTGAGGAAAATATGCAACGTACAAAAAACAGTTAAAGCAAATCATACAATATAACCTGTTAAGGATATGATTGAGATACATGTAATCATTAAACCTGGAACTGTCTGGAAATCTGTTAATGAATCAAATCAATACCTTCTCCACTGATCCATAATAATTTGAAAGAAATGAAAAATTTAACAGTTACTGTATGTGAGGTTATTGTGGGTTGCAATTAGCTAGCCTTCAGGAGATTGTGTTACCTAGTTACCAGAAGGTAAGTGTAGTTTCTGTAGATCTTTTGCAGATATTGTCATAAAGGCTGGTGCCAGACATGGAAATAGGTCAGGAAAAGATTCCTAGTGTGGCCAAAACCTGAGTCATCGTTCTTTCATTTCAATTTATGCCTCATTTTTGTGACATTTCATCCTCCCAGGTAATATGGATGTACTGCTTTGAAAAGACCTTACAAATGAATTTTGCCCATTGAAAAAGTGATTACCCCTTTTTATATCCCACTACACATCTAGAGTTCCCTAGAGATGACAAGGAGGTCAAGAAAAAATTCTGCTTGGGAACAGAATCACACATGATCTTCATGCTGCAGGCCAGGTACTTGCGTATGAAAATGATATTTCATGTTTATACAACCCTTTCATCGTAACACTCCCAGCTTGGTCATTAGTGTCAGTGGGATTAAAACAAATTGAAAGTAGAAGGGAATGAATGTCTTGTCTTTGTTGAACCCCTGAATTTTCTTGCATTCCCATTGTGCAATTAATATGTGGCACCCTAAAATAATAGTGTGGAGAGAGGAAAATTATTCCAAGACCCCTGGCTTTTTTATATACTGCCTTTATGCAAATCTCAGTTAGAAAAAACAGTCTTGGTATGTGAAGTTCCTTAGGAAAATCTCAATTTGGGGGAGATATAAAAAGATATAGTGCCATTCTCTAGGGACTCAGTAAATAAAATGGAGAACAGAATTTTTTTTTAAATGCATGTAAAATACATGCGTATGGAAATTATAAGAGCCTTATTTTATAATGCCAAGGAGGGCACAAGATAAAAACTGTTGTCATTTGTTTCCAGGGAAAGCAGTCGGTGAGACCCAGGCACAGTAGGATAGTTAGCTAGCTACCACATGTAAAGCTGAGAGCAGATGGTGCCGTTGATATAGAGTGCAGGAATGCGCGTGTTTATGCGGGTGCATTTCTGTGCGTGTGCGTGTGGAAACCAGCAAGGAGTTTGACACTGATGTACTCCATCAAGTCCAGTTATAAAGAACAAGTAGATAGAACAACATTCTGTGCATCTGGCAGCCTAACTAACTCTGTCAATCTGTGGATACTGCTGACATTGTACTATAAGCTTCGATTCCATCTGTGTTGTTTATTTTGAGCTGGATTTACTGCACACTATGTGAATTGATGATGGCTAAAAGGTCCAAAAGATTCTGAGTCTGTTTAAAGTTCCAAGGTGTCAAATTACACAGGATTGTGTCACGAACATTATGAAAGGGTAAGTGGAGAGAGGCAAACTGATTTCAGTATCTGTTACACATCCAAGAAAAATTGCTCAAAATATAGATGAAGAAGGTTTTTGAAAACATCTAAAGAGTACATATGAACTCCTGCAATCAAATGTTTCCTTTTCAAGTTGTATTGTGTCATTTTAAAAAATTCAAAATATGTACAAACAAATAGACAAGTCAAATCAGCTCTCCATTCTGAGGTTGTGACATGCATATTATTCAAAACTTCTTGATCAGCACCATATTAAATTGCCAGAATAAAGGAATGGACTTTATGTGATGGTTGCTCTCTCTCTCTCTCTCTCTGGCTGAGAGAAAGTAACAGGTATATTTATATATATTCACTTTTAAGTTATTATGTGACATTCCTTTCTGCTTCAGTTTCTTTTTGGAAAAGAAGAGGTTTATCAACCTTTCTACTAGATGGTAATGAAAGAGGCTTTGTTGTTTTCAGTAAGAAATCAGTTAGGTTAAGAGTACAATTTTTAATGTGCATTTATATGAGAAAACAACAGTATTTGATTTAGGTCATCTGTGTCAAGGCTTTGTCTGCTCCGTTTTTCACCACAATGTGCAGCTGAATGCTACTTCTGCATGATGTCAGAGCACTCTTAAGATCAGGGAGAAAAGGGATTTAATGACTCAGGTGTTATCTGCATCTGCATATGTGATGCCATTCGATTCATTTCATTGCTCTTGCTTTGTGTGGTGTGTAGTCAACATCAGAATTCCCCTGCACCCAAAGTGATGTGGGCTGTATGCAGTTTAGCTTGAAGTCACTCTACTTACGATATAGGTGGTTGGTTACGGTTGCTTTATGTCATTGAATGCAGTCATTTATATATCTTAGAGTTACATATATGAACACCTCGGTGTGAGGACAAAATACAGAATCCATAACACTAAGTCATTTGTTCATCAATGTTTAATGTTCATTTGTTCAGTAAATGTCTATTTGTATTCTAATACATTCTAGGTAATGTAAACTATACAAGTCAATATAATATATGAGCCACATCCTCAAAGAAATTTTAAAAGCTAAATGATGAGAGTAAGACATTATTATAAAAATGTCAACTAGCAACATGTACATTAAATATGAATTAAAATGCAAGGATGACACAAAGTAGACTACAATTAAGTTGGAAAATATTCACTAATGCCTACTATCTGCCAGGCACTGCACGGGAGGCCTCCTTTCCATTAAGTATCTTATTCAATCCTTGAAGAGCTCTGTACGTGAAATGCTCTCATCCCCTTCCCAGTGGAAGAGGGAGGTTAGAAGAATGGATAGCAATTGCCCAGGATGTCATAGTTATTAAATGACTAAAGAAAACTTTGCTTGAATTTGCTGCTATAAATATGTACTGAGCATCTGTACATTATCAGACATCATACTAAGCATTGGGCTAAGTAAAAGGAAAACAACCTGGTTCAAAAAATGTTCAGGCTTGTAAGAAATAAAATTTTAAAAATTTAATGTGACTGTAGTGTAGTGAGTATTGAATAATATGTATACACACTTCATGTGGGCCAGTGAGAGAAAGCACTGAAAACTATGCATCCAGAGGAAGTAATCCCAATGGGTTCAGGTTCATCTTAATCATGAGGCTTGGGTAGATTTTGAACAGAAAGATAAAGAAATAGCTGCTATACCGTAGGGAAATAGGACCAGAAAATACTTAAAGGCAAGATGTGTAAAACTAATACAGTTGACTAAAGAATTTGCAGATCACTAGGGTTGGTTTGCCTATTTTCCATTTGGTCATCAGTTGTCATGTCTGAACGTCAAATTTGTCATCACTTAGAACCAATTCATCTCTAAAATCTTTAATTCCACCCTCTGCTAACATTGTCTTCGCTTGCCAGGTCTCTCATTCAATTAACCCCATTCTCCAAATGATTAAGGCCTTTTATCTCCTTATCTTCCCATTTCTTTGTCTCTATTAGCCCTAAACTATTTCATTCCTGCTTGACCCAGATTCCCTGATCTATCCCCTCAACCTCTGCCTGTGGTTCAAATTCATTGCCTAATTTTTTTTTCCTACGTCATACTAACCTGGAAAAACATCTCAGAATTGGATCAGTTCTTCCTATTTCCCAAGCTCTTTTTCACATTCTTCGCAGAAAAGTTTCTCTTTTTTGCCTCCATTATACTCTATGCTGCCTACATTGTTACTGTTTGCTAATCATCTCTTCGCAGAAAAAAATGGAAACTATTATCCAAGAATTACAAGCGTATGGACATCAACATTAAACTGTTTCCTGCTTTCTCCTGCATGAGACCACTCCTTTCATCTGTGCTCAGAATCTCTACCTTCTTCTCCCTCAACTTGGGTTTTCAAGGACCATGGTCCCTTGACAGTCCAGTCATCCCTCTTTCAGATTCTTCTATTTTTACTGGTTCTATCAAAATATATAGAGAGAGAAAGAGAGAGAAAGAGAGAGAGAGAGGCTAAATATAACTAAACCCCTCCAATTAAAAAAAATAACAGTATCTTCACTTGTTTCTTCTCTCCCTCTTATAGGCAAACTTTAAAAAAAAAGTGGCTAGGGTCATTGCTTTACCCTCCCCCCACATCCTGTGCATTCCTCAACCCACTGCATTATGGAAACCACCTCTCTCTCTCCAAAGATTTTCCTGAAACTTTTCTGGTTAAGATCACCAATGAATATACCTTTATTATAAACGCCTGATGGAAATTTTACATTATTTTATTTGTAGGACTTGATTTTGCTGAACCTACAACTCCTGCTTGAACACAATTTCCTTGGCTTACTTACACCACTCATTGTCTTTATGCACTACTCTTCCACTACCATTGCCCTAAGTATTAAATTTGTTTTCATAGCTGTTTGTTATGCTCTTGGCTCTTATCATTCTACACTGTCTTACTGAGAAAAATAATTTATAGATTTAGTTTCCATCAATTTGCTTGTACTTTTAGTTACCACTTACATACGGAAGAATTTGATCCAAGAAATACATCTTCAACTAATGACCACCTGTTGGGTTTTCTTAGTCCTATATATTTAACTAATGCTCAGTCTCTCTGCTTTGAAAAGACAATAACCCAAAATGAATGAATCATCTCCTTCCCTCTCTCCTCCAGCCAAACTTACCCAATATTTCTCAAATCCATGATTTTGGTCTTTTTCTGACATTGTTCTAGTCCAAACTATTGTAAAGTAATGGAAGTAAATATTTAATAAATTTAAAACTGGGTAAGAAACAAATAATCTAGGTGAATCTAGGAAACAATTAAAGTTAAATAAATGGGATACTGGTTGACAAAGACAGCGGAATGACACCCCAAGGTGCTATTATCCCACAGAATCTTGAACAGCTAGTAGAACCTGGCAGAGCCATCTTCCTAAAAACTGGAAAACAGTTTGAGAGTTGCAGTAACTGGGTGAGTGCCAAATCAAGATAATTCAGATACAAAAGGTGGGAGACGCTCATAGCGCCTTTGCTGGGCTCTCTTACTCTCCTTGCCAGTGAGGTGTAGAGTGATTCTATGGTCCCCTTGTGGGTTTCTGGCCCAGATTTGGTGAGAGAAGAGTAACGTCTAAGCACATAATATGTTGCTAGTATATGTTGGTCCCAATTTGCCAGGGATCAGCCTGAAAAGCAGACCAGGAAACATCTCTCTGGCTCACCTACATAGAACTCATCCTGCAGAGAGAAGCAGCTTGCAGACAGCTAAAGCAGCATAAGAAACAATTAAGTCAAAGAAGCCCAGGACAATGGTTTATTGGCTTTATGTCCTATAATAGAGCACCCAGGAGGGGGAGAAATCTATTTTATGGGGAGTAAAAGGGGCACTCAAATTCCTGTAAATAGGGAAAATTTTAAGGCAACAGAAGCCCAAGACAAGGATACAGTTTCTGAAAATATGGAAAGGACTCTGTATTTCACATTCACCTCAGGTTGATCTTCTTGGTAGGAGGAGTAAATATGAAGGAGAACACAAGGACTGTAGAAAGGGTTTTATTGCATTGGTTGTTTGTTGGTTTGTTAGCTCCTGGCACTCAAGGACAACTCTGTCATATCATTAGCTGTATGCGAACTTGGAACAGACAGCACAGGGACTAAATTCCAAACATAACTCTCTAATATATTAGAATAGATACTGTGCAACAAAGCATGACAAGACAAATACAGAAAAAAAAAAGAACAAATGATGACCCATCAAAAGGAACAGTATAAAAATCCAGAAACAATCAAAAAGAAGACAAGACTTTGGAACAGCAGAAAGAGACTTACAAAAAATGCTACTCAGTATTTTCGAGGAGATAAAGGAAAACATGGAGGAAAAAACCTAAAGTATATCAGCAAAACAATGAATAAACAAAATCAGAGTCTCAATAAAGGCAAATAAATTTTAAAAAGGAACCAAACAGAAATACTGGAGTTGAAAACCAGGATAATTGAAATGATAAATTCCCTAGACGATTGCCATAGAAGATTGCCACTAGAAGAAGAAACAAACAGTGAATTCAAACACAAGACAAATGGAATCATTAAGGATGAGGAGTAGAAATAAGAAAGAATGAAAAGACGTGAACAAAATCTAAGACACCTATATAGGCATTATGGGAGTCCCAAAAGGAGAAGAGGGATGGGACAGAAAGTCTATTCAAAGAAATAATAGCAGAAAACTTGCCAAATATAATGAAAGACATGAAAACGTACCTTCAAGAAAGCTAACAAACCTCAAACAGGATACATTTGAAGAGACTCATGTCCAGATATTTATCAACCTATCAAATGGCAAGTACGAGAAGAAAATTCTGAAAATGTAAGAAAAAAGTAACCTGTTATGTACAAAGAAGATCTAAGATGAGGTGTCAAAATATCATCAGAAACCATGTAGGCGCAAAGGCTCTGGGATAAAATAGTAAAAGTACTGAAAGAAAACAATTGCCAACCAAGATTTTCTTTTAACTTTTTTATTGTATAGTATAACATATATACAAAGCAAAGAAAGAGGAAAGCAATAGTGTTCAAAGAACTCTTCAACAGGTAGTTACAGGACAGATCCCAGAGTTTGTCATGGGCTACTATAACATCAACTCAGATTTTTCCTTCTAGCTGCTCCAGAACATTGGAGGCTAAAAGGGATAAATATTTTTTTATCATCACAATCGATTGTTTTTCTTTTTCTGTGAAAAATAACATATATACAAAAAAGCGATGAATTTCAAAGCACAGCACAACAATTAGTTGTAGGACAGATTTCAGAGTTTGGGATGGGTTACAATTCCACAATTTTAAGTTTTACTTCTAGCTGCTCTAAGGTACTGGAGACTAAAAGAAATATCAGTATAATGATTCAGCAATCATACTTGTTTGTTAAACCCTACCTTTTCTGTATAACTCCACCATCACCTTTGGTCTTTCTCTGACTCTTTAGGGGTATTTGGGCTATGCCTATTCTAATTTTTTCATGTTGGCCAACAAAGGATTTTATATCTGGTTAGACTGTTTTTCAAAAATGAGGTTGAGATTAAGACATTCCAAGATGAACAAAAGCAGAAGAGTCCATTACCATGAAAACTTCCCTCTAAGCAATGTTAATGAGAGTGCTTCATATTGAAAGGAAAGGACACTAATGCGTTGAAGGGGCATGAAAATATAAAAACCTCTGGTAAAGGTAATGATATGGGAAAACATAAAAGCATTGTAATTTGGGGGGGTATATAACTCCACTTTTTACTTCTCACAGGTATTGAAAATGCAAATCCATAGAAATAATAATAAATCTATGGTTTGGGACATGCAACATATAAAGATATCATCTGTAACATAACCCAAAAAGTGGGGGGATGGAGGAATATAGGAACAATGTAAATAAGCTGGTACCAAATTAAATATGACTATGATCAATTTAGGATGTTAAATTTAAGCCCATGGTAACCACAAAAACTTATATGAAAAATATATACAGAAATGAGAAAGAACTCAAGAGAGTGCACTGCAAAAAATCAAATAAGTATGAATGTAGGTGTTAGCAAAAGAATTAAAAGACAAAAATAGGTATGAGACATACAGAGACCAGATAACAAAATGACAGAAGAAAGTGCTGCATTATCAGTCATTATGTTAAATGCAAATGGATTAAACTGCCAGTCAAAAGGGAGAGTTTGGCTGAATGGATGAAAAAGCATAACCTAATATCTTCTGTTTACAAGAGACTCACCTTAAATTTAAAGACACAGGTAGGTTGAAAGTGAAAAAATGGAAAAACATATACCATGTAGACTAGTAGACTGTGGGAAGATTGCAGAACAGGAATCTCCAGGAAACATTCCCTTCCACAAGAACAACTATTAAACAAGTAAGACATGTCTGAATCAAATATTTTAAAGTACTGAAGTGCAGTAGAACACTGTAAAGCATCCAGGGAAGATGCAGTCACTATTTGCCAATTGACCACTCTCATTGCAGGCAGCAGTAGGATCTGGTCCCCGGTATGAATTGCTAGTGCCAGAAAGGGACATAAAATTCCACTTTCCCTTGATCCAGGGTGGGCATGGGCTGGTTATTCAACATGGCTCTTGATTACTTCAGATTTCCAGGGGCTGGGCCCTGCAGGCGGACATTTTTCTAACCAGGCCAAGACAAAGGCAGCAAAGGAGACAAAGATGGTATGTTTCCTCGGAGCTGCAGAGGACAGTTGAAGGTCTGCAGTTCCTATGCATGTCAAGAAAGTACAGTTTTGGGAAGCCAAGGAAAAAGCTTCTGTTGCCCTTCTGGGGCCTCTCTGATATCCTCTCCTGGGCTGTTTGGATTCAACCAGCACTCCCTCTTTCAGTTCTTTGGTCTTGTCCCAGCTGGGAAAGACTGATTTGAGAAACTCTTGTGTGTCTGCCCCTCCCCCATGCCAGAATGGGCCTTTCAGGTAAAAGCAGCTTGAGATAAGGAAAGCAGTATAAGAAACAGTTGAGTTGGATGACCTGGGGTAAAGGCTTACCTGTTTTAAGTTCAACAGTGGAAAACTTAGGAGGGGGAGAACTTCTGTCTCCTGAGAAATAGAGTGGGCATTCAAACTTCTGTCAACAGGTAAACTCCTAAGGCCACAGGCAAGCAAAATCACAGGACAAAACACCAGCCCACAAAAGAAACGAAAGACCCTACACTTTGAATTTGCACTGGACAGAGCTTTCTGAATAGGAAGGATGACATTCAAGAAAGTCATGTCATATCACCAGCTGGTTATAAACTCAAGAAACAGACCTCTCAGGGAAGAAATCATGCAGTTAACATTTTAAAAATATTCAAGAGAATAGTGTGCAAGAAAAGATTACAAGACAAACAAAGAAACAGACAACCATGGCCAGTCTAGAGGAAGACAGTAAAAATCCAGAAAAATATCAAAGAAGACTAGTCTGTGGGCATGCCAGACAAAGCCTTGAAATAAAAAAGATCTTCAGTATGTTAAAGAAGACAAAGGAAAATACAGAGAAAGAACTACAGGAGATGAGGAAAACAATGAATGATCAATATGAAAATCTTAATAAAGAGATAGAAATTTTAAAGATGAATGAAACCTAATTACTGAAGTCAAAGACCAAAATAAGTGAAATGATAAATTCCCAGGAAGTTTTAAACAGTGTATTAAAGGTGGCAGAAGAAAGAATCAGTGAACTTGAAGACAAGAAAATTGAAATGAGTCAGGCTGGGGAGCAGAAGGAAAAAAGAATTATAAAAAGAAAAATCCCCTAAGAGACCTCTGGAATACCACAAAGCATATCAATATGTGCATGATGGGATTCTTAGAGGGAGTAGAAGGAGTGAAAGGGGAAGAAGGAACATTCAAAGATAGCAACAGAGAACTTCCTAAACTTAACAAAACACGTGAATATGCACATCCAAGAAGGCCAGAGTACACCACACAGGATAAACTTGAAGACAAATATGTTCCATTAAATATTGATCATACTGCAATTTCTTTTCTGTGTATACACCCAAAAGAATGGAAAGCAGAGACTCAAAAAAATATGTGCATACTAATGCTCACAGCAGCAATATTGACAATTGTCAAAAGATGGAAGCAACCTAAATGTCCATAAACCAATGAATGGACAAACGAAATGTGACATATACATATAATGGAATATTATTCAGCATTAACAAGGAATGGGGTTCTGATTCAGGCAACATGGTTGAAAGTTGAAGACATTATATTGAGTGAAAGAAGCAGGAATAAAAGGACAGATGTATGATCTCACTGATATGAAATCATTAGAATGAGCAAACTCATAAGGTTAGAATCTAGAAAATAGGTTACCAGGGACTGGGTTGGGGAAAGAGAATGGGGAAGTAACACAATTTATACAGAATTTCTATTTGGGTTGATTGTAAGGTTTTGGTAATGGATGACAGTGATGGTGGCACAACATTGTGAGTGTAATTAAAAAAGCACTGAAATATATATGTGAATGTGGTTAAAAGGGAAAAGTTTAGATGAAATATATGTTACTAGAATAGAAATTAAAAGATAAAACATTGGACTGTACAGCACAATAAAACCTATTTATTGTAAATGATGGCCTGAAGTCAATAGTGCAATCATAAAATTTTTCTTTCATGAATTATGACAAATATATCATACTAATACACGGTGTGAGTAATAAGGTGGTGTAGTGGAAAAAATACACCATAATGGAAACTTTGGACGAGAGCTAATAGTACAATTGTAGCATTCGTTCCTCAATTGTAACAAAGATACCACACTAATGCAAAGTAGTAATTATAGGTGGGTGTATTAGCTAGGGTTCTCTAGAGAAACAGAGTCAGCAGGAAATATCCACAGATACAAAAATTGATAAAAGTGTCTCACATAACTGTGGAAATGTAGAGTTCAAGGTCTATAGGGTGGCTGCAAGCTGGTAACTCTGATGAAGGTTCTCAATGAACTCCACAGGAGAGGCTTGCCAGCTGAAGCAGGAAGAGTGACAGTCTCTTCTGGATTCTCCTTAAAAGCCTGATTAGATTAAGTATTACTCATTGCCAAAGATATTCCCCTTAGCTGACTACAAACACAATCAGCTGTGAATGCAGACAACGTAATCATGATTTAAGTCCATGAAATGCCCTCATAGGAACAGACAGGGCAGCACTTGCCTCACAGGATGACCAGGCACCACCACCTGGCCAAGTTGACACATGAACCTGATCATTCACAGTGGGAGAGGTATATGGGAAGGCTACATTTTTCATATGATTTTTCTGTAAACCTACAATGTCTCTAATTTAAAAAATTAGATTATAATTAATTTAATATAATTAATTAATTTTATAAATTAATTATTTAAAATTATATAGAAATGGAGAAAATTAAAAAATGATGTGCAACATTATTAACATTAGGGAAATACAAATTGAAATCATAATGAGATATTGTTTTGTACCACAGAATAGCTTCTATTGAATAAAAAGGGAGATTATAAGTGTTGGAGAGGATGTAGATAAATAGGAAGATTCATTCATGCTGGTGAGGATGTTATATGATGCAGCCACTCTGAAAGAGAGTTGGGCAGTTCCTCTGAGAGTTAGAATTACTGTAAGAACCAGCAATGCCACTTCTAGAATTGAAAGTAGTGGCTTGAACAACAGATATCTGCATGGTGATATCCATGGCAGCCCTATTCACATTTGCCAAAAGAAGGAAGCAACTCAAATGTCCATCAACTAAAAAATGGGTAAACAAATATTGAATGCGTATACATAGAATATTATTCAACTTTAGGAAGAAATGAAGTTCTGGTTCATGTGACAACATGGATTAACTTTGAAGTCATCATGGTGAGTGAAATAAGCCAGACACAAAAGGACAATATGAAATTTTCACACTAAAGCAAGGTGTTTATACAAAAAATTGTGGAGGGACAAATATAGGAACTCTGCATTGCTCTAAACCTACAACTTCTTTAAGGAACAACCGAAAACATTAAATAGACAATATACTTCTTTCATTCCATTGAAACAGTTGAATGAACTACACTTAAAATATTAAATTTCAATGGCCCAATGTATAAGAAAAAATAATTTACATAACAAACATACCATCTTTATGTATATAGTCCATGCTCCAAGGATTGTGACCTAAAATAGAGGGTTGGTCAATTAGCAATTATTTAATGAATTGACTTGCTTATTCTTCAATACTGCAGAAAGGCATAAGGCATTAGAAGCTTCTTGAGTAATTCATTTACAGATACTTAAATGGCCATTCTATAACTTATCCTATATATTAAATGACTGGTGAAATAATGACCTAAAATTTTCCCTCTTATGTCTAATGGAATTACTGATTTCCTCAGAATGTGTTAATAATTAAAGGAAAATTAGGCATTAATATGAATAAAGTAGCTATATTAGCATTTTATACAAACAAGGATCTATTCTACAACCTTAGTTTGTAAAAATGACCACAATTCATGGGTAAAAAAAAAAAGTGACTGGCTTAACTCAGCCTATCACCATAAATGGAAAATGAGTACTTTATACATCCTGCCCATGGAGAAGATTTATTCTTCTTGATCCAAAGCAAACTTTCTCTTCATTTACTCAATAAGATCATTTCCCCCCTGAGTGGTATGGTCTAACATGCTGATTAGTAGTGGTAAGACTTGTTCATTGTTCAGCAGTGCTCTGCATTTATAGGAAACAAGAATGGAACTTTTACTGTGTCCCTTCCTCTCTTATTGTTTAATATGTAAATATAAAGAAAAATGTAAAAATTAAATGTACACAACTTAATGAAGGATTATAAACAAGCATCCACACCACCACCCAGGTGACAAAATGGAACTTAGCAATTTTAACACCTTCTTTTCCTCCTCAAAGACACCACTGTTCTGACATTCATGAAACGTTCCTTGCTTGCTTTTCTTTATAGTTTTATCACCTGGAAATGCATCACTAAAGCATATAATTCAGTTTTGCCTGCTTTGAAATTTGCATTAAATGAACGATACAGTATATATTTATTGGTGTGACTTCTTTCACTTGAATTTAAGATTTATCTGCATTGATAGGTTTAGCTGTAGTTCATTCATTTTAATTGCTGGTTAGTAAACCATTGTATGAATACACCTTAATTCACTTTTCCATTCTACTGCTGATGAACATTTCGATTACTTGCAGTTTTTGGCTATTATGAGCAAGGATACCATGACATTCAGAGGTATATCCTAATAGCTACTCAGTTTTATTGTAGGGCATATAATTAGAAGTGAATTTCTGGGTTCGAGTATATATTTTTTCAATTTTAATAGAATGGAAAACAATGAAAATGAAAAGTGAGAATAAATTTTGCAAGTTTGACTGATTTTATTTAAGAAAATAATTCTTTAAGTTCTGAAGTGAAATCCCACCTAGCTGGAAACAAGTGAATGATCTGAAGAAAATTTCAAGTAAAAAGCAAAGAAATTATTAGCCTAAAAGAGATTATTAACCAATATTTTATTTTTTTTCTGATGAAGGTATTTTGTTTTCTCATTAAAGTAACTGGAATGCATCAACTTCATTTATCTGAATTCTCAATCAAACAATGGGGCAGACAGAAATAAGTAAATCTTCTATGGAGCAAAAAGTAGAATACAGTGCTTAGATTTTCATTTTCTGGAGCTCACATTTCTTTCATAACATTACAATGGTTGAAAACCTGGCCTGACATGCCAAAAGAAACATTATATGGGCTTATTAAAGAACAAGTTTTTAAAAGATAACTTCCATTCTTCCTATTTACAAGGGTTTGTGCATGGGAAACTTTATTCTGAAAACAGTAAATTAAATCTGTATTCTTTTTCCTGCAACTTAATGGCAGTCTTCTAAATGAAAACGGAATCCCAATAGTTTTACCCGGAAAAGAAAATCCTTTTTCTTAAATTACATCATAATATTTGGAATCATTATTTCTGGGATTTAAGGACAATTTAATGATGATCGCAAGCATATGAGGAGATATAAATCAATAAGAACTTTTCCTGTGGGTGAAACAAAGGAGGCAAGTAAAAAATTGTTCACCTTGGGAGTTCCCTCGGGGTCAGTGTTCTTAGGTGGAATTTGCTTGTTGGAGTCTGGCAGTAAGAATGGCAGGATAAGATAGATTTTGTCTCTACTGTCATACAGCTTCCAGTCTAAAGAGAAATACAGAAGAATAAAGGAAAAGAGCCATTATGCCAGATGAGAAAGACTCCCCAAAAGGGACACTTGACCAAGTTAAGACCTGAAAATGGAGAAAGGTATGATGGAGCAGGGAGGACAGGATATGTTCTAGGAAGAATAAAAACCCAGAGATCAGAAAGTAACCATCAAGAAGGTCAGTATTTAATATCAGTGTCTTTGCAATCCCTTGTCTTCCAATAATATCTGAGTGACCTCGGTTAAGTCCCTTAGCCTCTCTATTTCTCCCTTGTTAAATGGGGATTATAATACTTAACAAATAAGGTTTTTATAAAGATCAGCTGAGATAATGTTTATAAAGAACTGTAAAACGGTCTTCCGCAAAGGTGATTAGCAACATTTATAGCAGAATCAAATCTTTTGAGGGTGAGTGGCGGTTCATGTGCGGAAAGAATAAGGCAAGATATGCAGGTTAAGTCCTCGAGAGCATTGTGGTCCAATTAAATAATTCAATGTTTATGCTAACATGTACTTCAGTCATCCTAACCCCTGTATGTATGTGTCTCACAAAGGAGGCTCTGGTTGTAGTAGAAATGACTGGAAAGGGGAAAGAGACTGGACAACCAGTGAAGACCTGATTGAGATTAGTAGCAGTGGAGATGATGAGGTTGGGTGGATTTAAAAAACATGTAAATGCAGGATATCCTTTCCTGGCAGTATGGCAGGCAACAGACTAAAACTTTTCCTCTACATACCTAAACGATTGCATAAATTATATATTTAATTATGTAAGTAAATTTTCAAGTAAAAAAGGGAAAAGAGAAATGTTCTGGGGCCAGAAATGAAGCATAGATATGAATCCAGGGGCATTAGCGAACACTGATGCTATTTCTCTGGGTGTGTCTACTGATCCTGGGTAGGCTGGAGCTTAGGTTTTAAAGGCTGGCCCATGTGGGGGAAAGAAAACAAAGTGCTGCTTTCCTCTCACCCTCATCTCCATGTGGAATATGTACTCATGAAGAGCTAATTTTTAAAAAAAAAGGCTGATTAGAAAACATTAATAAGCAATATTGATACCTGACAAGTAGACTTTAAGGCAAATGAAGGAGGTAACAATATAAAAATGAAGCTAGCTATACAATCATGAATGTTTCAGTTCCAGGAAGATGCAATAATTAGGTATAAATACCTAATAATATAGCCTCAAAGTATAGAAAATGGAAATTTGACCTCAAAATGAGATGTTTTAGATGGTTTGCTTCACAATTAGATGAAGAAAATGAAATGGTCAGTAGGCATATACAAAATTTTAATGACCCAATTAGGCTAGATTTTGTTTAATGAACAAAATATATGTTTAATGTTCATATAGAGAACAGTACACACAGTATTTGAGATATGGACACTTTTTCACATTGAACATATTGTTTCATAAAAAATGTCAAGAAAAATCCCAAAGAATCACTATCATATAGACCCAAATCACTTAACACTGGATTGCCAATTATCTAGATTGAAAAAATATGCATATGTTTAGAAATCAAGAAAATCAAAAGTATGCTAAAATTTTTAAATCATTCTTCTAAATAACTCATGGGTCATAGCCGATTTCATAATGAAATTAGAAAAATTTAGAACTGACCGACACTAATAAATATTTCAGTTCTTGTGGGGCACTATGAAAACATTATTCAAAAGAATACCTCTAGCCTTTAATGACTATCTCCAAATAGAAGAAAGGCTGAACCTTAATTTGTTCAGATAAACAGGTTAGCAAAAAGAATAATAAACCTGTTATTGCAAAAAGAAAGTAGAAGTGAGGAAATAATAAAATTAAGATCAGAAATTACTGAAAAAACTAAAGCTACAGTATTAACAAAGCAAAAGTTGAATTATGGGGAAAAAACAACAAAAAAAAATGCCAACAGGTTATCACTACTTCCATTGAAGCAGTGTCTTGGAGCTCTCTCTTAAACGAGAAAAATAAACTAAAGTTTTAGGGACTGGAAATGAAGAAACTAAATGTCAGTTAGCAAATGACATGATTATCTATATGAAAAACTCAAAAAGCCAATTATTGGAATTCATAGAAGAGTTTAGCAAGTTATGTTATAAAGTACACCATGCTCAAGGTTATGGAAATTTGATATTTAACATTGTAAATTCTCTGCAGATATATTTATAGTTTCAATGCAAATTTAACCAAAACCTTGAAGGTACTTTTTAAGGTTTATGATACATTTTAAAACACATTTTTATGGAAAAGAAAAATATGGCCAGAACATTCTGGAAGAAAAGCTAGTTGGGAGGACTTGCTCTACTGTTATCCAGACTGATAAAACTACATTATTCTAGAGTTTGATAATTAGCACAGGGATAGACGATACACCAACAAAAGAGATACTGGAAATAGACTCACACATACATATAAAAGTGAAACAAAACAGTATTGTATATCACTGAAAAGTTGAAACCTGTGCCATCAATGGTAGTAGAATGATCAATTTTTAACTGGAGATAAAAATGAATTTGTTCCTTACGATATACCATACACAAAAATCAATCCCAGAATGGTTAAAAATTTTAATGCCAAAGACAAACTATTAAGGTTTTACAATAAATTATAAGTATAGGATTCTAGGGAGGGAAAGGATATCTTAAGACGCAAAATCACTCAACATAAATTTTTAAAATTACTTAGCTAACCTTAAAATTAAGAACTTTGGTTAGTCCAGAGAAAGAGAAACTGCTCTGTTGTTTACAAAGAAAGACGTAAATGCCACTGATTGGAAAAATAAAGTTTGCACACTGTGATGGTTTGAAATTGTATGTACCCAGAAAAGCATGCTCTTTAATTAACCCCTCCTGGGGGTGTGAACCCATAGTGGTAGGATGGATCTTTCGATGAAGCGACTTCAGTTGAGATGTGACCCTCCTCATGCAAGATGGATTTTAATCTTCCCACTGGAGTCTTTTGTAATCAGAATGAAGAGAGAGACAGAGACAGAGAGAGAGAGAAAGACTGTGAGAGAGAATGTGAGAGTGCCACAGAAGCAGTGAAACCTGGAATGAAAGAGAGGAAAGGCTGAAGAATGAGTTCTGGGTTTGTGATTCAAGACACTGAGTGCGTGTTGTTGCCATTTAATGGGAAGCAGATGATGAGCAGATGCGAGTGGAGGTGAGCAGTGAGGGGGCAGGATGGTGAGGAATTCAGTTTCGAACTGTTCAGATTCTGATACCTGCAGTGCATCTCAGTAAAAGGTTGGGGAGTCAATTTTGACGTGGGAGTGAAGATAGAAATAGAGGTCTGGGCTTAAATAGAGAGTTCTGGAAATCAATGGTGTAAAGATAATCTCTGAGGCCATTGGAATGGATGAAATTGCCTGGGAGAGGGTGGTTGGGGAGCACAGGAGAAGGAAAGAAGGTTGGTGTCTGTCTTTAAAGAGGTTACAGGTTTGAAGTTCCAGGGAATGCTTATCTCAGGAAGTAAAGGATTAGTAAATATGAACCCCATAACAGAAATGTATGTTCAGTGAATTACGCAGCTCTTACATAGTGTCCCAGAACACAGGCACCTGAGCTTCGAGGGAACTCCATGTGATACCCTCCCTCCTTGATGTGGCCTGGTGGCAAATGCTAATCACCCCATAGATTTCTTAAGACCAGACCTTAGAGAGTTTTGAACTGCTCTACTCTCACTCTCCTGCTTTAAAGGAGCAGACATGTGACAACCGCCTTTGGGGAGGCCCATGTCTTGAGGAATTGCAGACAGCCTGAAGAAGTGGAGAGCTCAGTCAGAGAGCTGCAAGGAAATCAGTTCTGCCAAAATCTGAGCAGCCTTGGAAGCAGATTCTTCTTCAGATGATCCCGAAATAAGAACCTAGCCCCACTGACATCTTGAGTGAAGCCTTGTGAAACCCATAACAGATGCCCCAGCTAAGCTATCCCTAGATTCCTGAACCACGGAAGTTGAGAGATGATAAATGCGCATTGTTTTAAGGTGATATAGTTGTAATAATTTGCTATGCAGCAACATAAAATGAATACAATATTGTGTGTGTGTTGTATATAGTATATATATATTCATCAGTATCTATGTGGATAGTTGGGAGGACTATTGTAGGCATATTTTTCTAGGAAGAGTTTTCCTTAAGGTAGGTGGTGAGGAAGAAACAGATAGTTCCAAAACGAGTATAGATTTTGAAGTTGGACGCTCTATCCAGGTAAGGGGGAAGCATTCATTTTCAGATAGGCAAAGGAATAGTGCTAGAACTTCGCTCACATATTCTACTACTTATTCTCTGAGCTTTCTATTTGATCATTTTGGACTTCTTTTATAGTGTCTGCATCTCTATTCTATGATGTGCATTCATCTAATACTTAGCTAAAGCCAATGGAGATATGCCTCTAGTTGAAGCCAGTGGGCTACATGTTTCAATGGGTTACATTTTTCCCTAGACTAAAACTCTGTTAAGTGCAAATATGGTCAGTTAGATAAGAAGAATTAGCCCAGTTTTTTGATACCTCAGCATTATTAATAGCTCACTGACAAATTGTTTCAAAACTGAAACCAAAGTATAAATGCATGGAATACATAGGGAAGTATACAGGCAATCAAAATTATTTGCAAGTATTAGGAATTCTTTAATAATTTTTATAAGGACTTATTCATATCAGTCACAACAGAATGTAAACCTAGATTTTGCAAATTCTTAGCAAAAATAAATTCTCTGGACCCTTAAAATGCTTTTCTTTTTCTTGTGTCTTTCAACAAAGCTAAAAATAATTCACTGAAGGTCTGCAATTCTTTCTCAGTCCCCAAAGTAGCTGTGATCTTAGCCACATAATTGATTTAGAACATGAAATCTTCATAACTGATATCAGCCTCATGAAAACCAGATAAGGGCATTGGTGCTGTGTTTGACACCTATCAAAGGTATTTACTTGTGTGTTCTTATGGTTCCTGGCTCTCACTGTTTATGTCACCCCTTCTCTTATAAGGAATCAAAATTTGGAATCTTCAAATACCTACAATGGAGGATCAATTTATAGGCTGAACAAAAGAAAAAAGAAACTGTTACTGAAGAAACCGATGTTACTCAAGAGAAGTCTCTGGTGCTGACCTGTAAAAGCCAGGAGCCTTGGCCAAACCATTAAATGAGAATGACATAAAAATTAGGAGTGCATGTTGAGACCCTGGGAAGAAAGTTTAATTGGAGAGGTTAAATTAGGTGAATGATAGAAAAGAGAATGGAAATATACATCGGAAAAAACAGAAAAGAAGAACAGCCCAGAGAAATAAGTGTAGAAAGGTTATATTAGCAAATGAAGTTTTGCTAATAGACTATAACAGGTGGAAGAAACAACAGACCTTAAAGAAAATCCCTTTGAACTACTTATAGTCTGTGACCTCAAAGGATGGTAAAGTCAGGAGACAGTCTCTATTTTAACACAGCTGCTCTCTGACATTATTAATGACACCAGAATGGATTTGGGAACTGGTAAAATAGTAAAAGCTCAACCAATAGTTAAAGAACAGTAGAAGTCTCCAAGTTACTAAGTCTATACATCAATTATACAAGAAAGATTGTATAATTGAAAGAAATGAGGAGGTACCAAGAAACCTTAGCCAACGTTAATGTCAACAATTCTATCTTCAACCCTAGTTCATTTGGATTCAACCCCAGTCTGGTCTGTTCAGATCTAGCTTATGATTTGTATCCATTTGCACTTCAACTGAGTTCTCCCTCAGTCCTCCCACCAAGCTGAAAAAGGGGATGGCTCTCAGAAGATGATAAATACACAGTACAGAAGATTTCAATTGTCCGAACACTGAAAATGCATCTCTGTCCCAAGTTCCCTGTTATTTATAACCCGCATAAGCATTGTGCCCTAAGTATAAAGAAATCAGAAGAGAAGGCCACTTACCTGACCCTGAGACTTGTCCCAGCACATAACCCTTTCCATTCTTCAAAAATGTAGGTCTGGCTGCTTTGGGGCTAAGGAAAGTTACTCTGTAGACCAGTACAACTCAAACTTTAATGGACATTATAATCACCTGGTCAGAATGAAGACCTGGGCCCCTTTGCCTAGCCTGTCTACCAAGCTTTCAAGCTATGCTGGTGCTGCCAGTCCATGGACCACCCTTTAGCACTTCTATAGACCAAATGCTTCATTTCAGTGGAATTCTTTCCTAATTAAGGAAACATCTCCCAAGCCTGATTCTATGTAGCATTTTTCCTGTCCTTGATCTGAGCCATGATGACATTTACCATAGCTGCTGATCGAGTAGTTACCAGTTTGATTCCATCAGTGTTCTCTCCCTTAACGCTACCTCTAAGGGCCATTTTGACTGGCTCATATAGGAAAAAAGGTAATGGTTTACATGAATGTTTGTATATTCCTCTCTCTAAACTCTCGACCATTCCATTCATTTAATGTGGCACCTAGCAGCATTCAAGTTGTTTTTGCTGTGTCATTACCTCTTCACTTGAGAGAGATCTTCAGTGATAATTTTTTCCTTTCCAAAACCACACCAATGCAACCCTCACCGTGAAGCTTAAAGAGGGATAATTTTACTGGGTTCATGGGCAATTCTGTGCCTCTGATTTTTTCTAAATAAAACCCATTAGATGCATGGCTCAGTGTTCTTCTAAACACATTACTAGCAGGAGAGTCTAAGCTGATATCCTTAAAAATAGCTATTCCCACATTTTCAAGAGAACAAACAAAGGTGCTGATACTTACTGAAGATCTGCAATATGCCAGGTGGTTTAGTTTGCTAAAGCTGATGAAATGCAATATATCAGAAATGGGTTGGCTTGTGCAATGGGGATTTGTTAACTTACAAGTTTACATTTCTTAAGCCATGAAAATGTCCAACTCAAGGCATCAACAGGCAATGGTTTCTCCCCAAAGACTGGGCTACTGGTGATCCTCAGCTCCTTTATTCATGGTCAGGAACAAGGCCATGTCTGCTGCTCTCTTCCTTCTCTCCTCCTTTGTTCCAGCTTCTCACTGCTTTTCTGTCTGCTTCTCTGGTGCTGTTTATTTTTCCCCTTGTATCTTCTCTCTGTCTTTTATCCTCTTATAAAGGATTCCTGTAAGAGGGTTAAGAAACAACTCAGGCGGGTCTCAATTGAAATAACCTAATCAAGAAGTTCACCACAATAGGTCTACACCCATAGGAATGGATTAAAAAAACATAATCTTTCCTGGGGTACATACAGCTTCAAATTGTCATGCCAGGTATTGTAATACTCCCTTATTTACATTATTTTACTTTATCCTTACAATAGCACTTATGAAATAGATATTATAATCCTATTTTAACTGAACTAAGATTCAGAGAGATTAAATTACTTCATTAAATTGCCTTGCTCAATAGTAAACTGAGATTTGAATCTCATTTCTCATTATTTTGCTAAATAATTTGTCACATTTCCTAAATTGTTTCAAAGTGCAAATTACCCTAAGGTCATTATTGGCTATATTCCGCAAAGCCTTTCTGTCTTAAAAAGTAATCAAGTTCACAACCTCTGATAATAAATAACCAGTATCTCCATTCCTAAACTCAGCACATAGAGAAAGCCAGCATTGCTTTGGTTGTCCTTTTTCTCATTGCCAATCTAGATAAATTAAAGCGCAGATGAAATTATCTCTGTTCCCCACAGGAATGAGTCAACAGTACATTTATTCCATATTTTAATTATTATTGCCACAACCTTTTGTATTGGAGGAGTTGTGAGTTTATAGAAAAATCATACATAAAACACAGGGTCATAAAATACAAGGTTCCCATGTACCGCCCTATGATTAACATCCTGCATTTGGGTGGTACCTTTGAAACAATTGATGAAATCATATTTTTATAATTTACTGTTCACTACAGTCCATATTTAACTTAGAGTTCACTGTTTGCATTATGAAGTCTCTTGCATTAAAAAAAATTATTTTTGGATGCTGTATGGTGGGGTCACATTCCATTCTTTTCCCATGTGAGTATCCCATTATTGCAGCACCATTTGTTGAATTTTTCTGCTTTGTTGTTTTTGTTTGTTTGCTTGCATTTTTGTTTTTTTGGGAGAGTGTACAGGCTGAGAATTGAACCCGGGTCTCTGGCATGGCAGGCGAGAATTCTACCACTGAACTACCCTCGCAGCCCCCTTACATTTTTTTCTTATTTTAGTAACACATATACAACCTAACATTTCCATTTTAACCATATTCAAATTTATAATTCAGTGACATAAAAAACATTTACAGTATTGTTCTACCAAAACCATCATCCATTACCAAAACTTTTCATTGTCCCAAATAGAAATTCTGTACACTTTAAGCCTTAACTCCCTATTCCCCTACCTCTACCTTGTCCCAGTTAACTTTTCTAGATTCTGACTCTATGAGCTTGCTTATTCTAATTATTTCATATCAGTGATATCAAACAATATTTGTCCTTTTGCGTTTGTCTTATTTCATTCAATACGATGTTTTCATGGTTCATCCCTTTTGTCTCATGTTTCAATACAGAACTTCATTTCTTTTTATGGCCACATAATATTCAAATGCATGCATATACCCAATCTTGTTGATGGACACGGGTTGCTTTCTTCTGTTGGAAATTGTGAATTATGTCTCTATGAACATCAGTGTGCCAATATTTGTTCAAGTCTCTGCTTTTGATTCTTTTGGGTATATGCCTAGAAGTGGGATTGCCCGGTGTGATGGTTAGATTCATGTGTCACCTTGGCCAGGTGATGGTGCCCAGTTCTCTGGTCAAGCAAGCACCTAACCATTACAAGGGCATTTTGTAGCTTGTTTATAAACCAGAAGTCTGGTTTATTAAATCATCAGTCAGTTGATTGCATTTGTGGCTGACCACATCTGTGATCAACTAAGGGAGCATCTTCTTCAATGCCAGAATTCAGTCAGCTTGGATAATCCTATCAGCTGAAGACTTTCAAGAGAGAAGAGAGAATTTTCACTTTTTCTTCAGCCAGCCAATCTCTCCTGGAGAGTTCATTGATGACTTTCATTGGAGTTGCCAGCTAGCTGCTTGCCCTTGGAATTTGGACTTATGCATCCTCACATTTGCATGAGACACTTTTATAAAAATCTCATATTTACACATATCTCCTATTGATTGTGTTTTTCCAGAGAGCCATGACTGATACATCAGGTCATGTGATAATTATCTACTTAACTTTCTGAGGAACTGCCAAACTGTTTTCCATAGTGGCTGCACTGGCACACTTTTTAAATTATTTTAAAATAATTAAAAATTATTTTTAATTATTAGAATTATTTTAAATAAATTTTAAATTATCTAAAAGTCCCCTCGAATAAATAATAAGAGAACTTTTCAAGATACCATTTCTTACTTTAAAGCTTATTACTTAGTTTAAGTAAATAAAATAAAAATTTATTCCATTTTGGAAAAATAAATGCTTTCAAAATCCTTCATAAAATGTTGATCAAAATACAATCATGCAAAAGAATTTTTGTCCTTTTTCTTGAAAAAATCATCAGTTTTCAACCTCATGACAAATTAAGAAGACCTTTCAAGAAAATTGAGGCTAATATCTTTTTAGCTTCTCAACTATCTTCATATAGTCAATTCATATAGCCAACAAAACTTTATTGAGCTCCTACTGTGGGTTCAGAAGTATAATATGTATGTATTGGTGAAAAAATTTGATGAGATATGATTTTTGCTTCCATGAAATCTGAAGGCATGTGATTATCACTTGAATCTCGTAAAAGTTTCAGTATTAATTGTAGTGATAAAAAAGCTAAAACAAGCTTATGGAAGTTTTTAATGTAAACAGAAATGTTAATAAGGCTAATGCATTGATCCCTAACAATATTGCCTTTTCAGCATCATAAATTTATATGTTAATTGTGCAATTCAATCAGAAAACTAAGATTTTATGGCATTTTCCTTTTTTCTTGGGTAAAATTTCAAGTTTCACATTATATTAGTCATTTTAAATCTGATATCTTTATCCTGTTGGCATATTCTATAGGATAACTTCTATTTTTTACTTACGAATTAGAATAAATGTTTAGAGGTCAAGATAAAATATGTTTATATTCCTTATCTTTAGGTGTCTAACTATGTAGTTCATTTAGATGGGTTTTAATTATCTACTGCACAGTTAAGTATTTTCCTACCCAAACTCTTTTGGGTGATTTGTCTCTTGGATTTCACGTGATACACTGCCTTCTCTCTAACATATCTCCATCTGTCATTCCTACAAAGAAAGATCTCATCAATTTGAGACCATTAATCAGAATGCCAATTCTCTCTAATAAAGAACTTGTAAAATTATATTTAACATTATTTATGGTGAATCTCTAAACAAAATAAATAGAATAAAATGGGGCCTAATAGATTAAAAGAAGAACATTCTATAAGTGCATCAAATGTTACGAGAATATGAAAAATGAAATTTGATAATGTAAATATGTTAATTAAAAACTAATTAGGACTATAAGGCTTCAATAAAAGCTACAGAAGACACAAAGTTACTTCTGATTCTATTGGACTAGGTGAGGATCACACTTGGACTTAAATCAGACTGCACATTTCTAGAGCAATGAAAACATGAAAAAAAAAGAAAAGAAAAAGGAAAGAAACAGAAGTCTGACACTTCATAGATAAGGGAATTAACCAAATTCTCCCTAACATTTCACTGATATTTATTGTCTGACTTAATTCAAGAAACTTTGTATGCACTCAAGGGTGCCAGAAGTAACTTTTGCTATTTACTACCTTTAAAGTAAGGATGCATTTTACCCTGCCTTTGTTTTCATAGACAGACAAATTTCTTCTACACTTACCTGGGAAGGAGAAGTACGAGATAAATACCTCAGCTCCTCTCCTTCTCTTCTTTCTAATCTTCCCATTGCAAGAGAAGTAACATACCCAAAGGATCCGTTTGAGAAAAAAAAGTGTGGTTCAGGTCTGCTGGGCTTTTTCAGAGCCAGCTTGTCTTCTGGGTGTGTGGATTCTTTTCTGCCATCCACACAGGCTTCAGGAGCAGCCTGTATCCCTCTGGGGACATCTATAATCATCCATCCAAATCTGGTTTATTTAGAAGAGGAGTAGCTGATTCACTTGATCACAGATCAAAAGTCATGTTTTCTAATGAACTTTATTAGTAAATAGAGTTAATATTTTGTCAGTTTCTCAATTACAAACTCAGAAGGAAAGGGACAAAAGTGGATTTCATTTATTGGACCCCTAAAACACTCACATCTCTCAATTACTCCATTTGTTGGCATTCGGAAAGTCTGTTTCTTTATATAAAAATTCTGAATACTTATTATTCAGAAAAAATTCAGTAAGGAGTCTCAATTTAGCAAAAGGATAATAGAAAGAACTATGCTTCTATAAAAAGTGTGTTTATTGTAAGGGCCAAAGATACATAAGTACCACAAATACACAAATAGAGAATAAGAAATGATACTTTTTAATCTCATGTTCAATACTAAGTTGCCTAGTTTATCAAGAATTAAGTCATTCAGCTTATCATGAACATTTAATCAAATTTTGAGAACTCATATTATTATGGGAGAAACACAAGCAAGTCATAAGTTGATTATTTTGCCATAATTCATATATGTTTGTTTTTGGTTAAACTTGTGTTTCATAATTATCAAACTCTTGAAAACTTTCTTCCTACTGGTTAAAAAATTGTATATGTGTATATACACATATCTGTAGATAAACAATACACACAGACATATATATATAAACTAGAATTTAAAATTAAATTACTTAATACAGTTATTAACTGATAATAAGGCCTTCCCTGGAGAGGCAAACTCTCTAACCTGGATATTATTGATAGGGATTCTTTGGTGATTTTTAAGTTTAACTTTACACCCACCAGAAGCAGAACTATAAACCAAATATTCATAACTACATAACAAATCATTTCCTTCCTCATCCTCCCCAAACTAGTGTTCCTCTTAGCCCTTAAGAACAAATTTTTATTGTATCCTCCCATGTATTTATTCACAGGAATTTTATGTATACATGTATATATGTGTATATATATACATGTATACATTCATATATGTGTATATATATATATACACATATTTTTATTGCCCATTCTCATCTGCATGTGCCTACACACATACTCACATACTCTTAGGAATACTTTGCTCCTTCCTCTGGTTAGGAAGCATCTAATTGCACCAACAATTGTGGGAGAGCTAACCTACTAAATGCCAATTACTTGCAATCAATAATTTTTTCAAATGATGTCATATATTTAAACGTAAATATACTCCTTTGTCTATTGTTTCTTCTTCAACTACAGTTTAAATTTTCAAACATGTTAAAATTAAAATGTGTAGTCTGGGACATTTCTCTTTATTTCTTGGGTGATAAACAGCCCCAATAACTATGTTCACCCAGAACTCTCACATATATACATCTTCAGAACTGTGTATCTTGATTGCTATCTTGATATGTCCAAAATGCTTAAAATTGAATGTTTAAAATCAACAGGTCCAAAAGTGAGTTCAGCCTCTTCCCACTCACATATGCTCAACTTCTTTTGTTCTATATCTCAAAATGATATCTCCACCCCAAATTAAAAAGCCCGGTTTCATTCTAGTTAGCTTCCTCTGTCTACTTCATCTCTTACTGGTCTTCAGACTAAAGACTTATTGAGTTATTATTTCTCACTAAATTTTGACAATAGTTCCTTGATTTATCTACAGTCTTTTCCCCACAGCCTATACTAATCCACCTGCCATCCTGGTACCAAAGGCATCTTTCTAGTGGACCAATCTGATCATGCTTATCTTCAAAGAATTATAGGGATCACCCAATTACTGATGTCACCAAGATAAGGAGAGATTACATCATTTAGAGACTTAAGAATATGAAGAATCTTACCTTCCTATTCAGTAGTCTTTAGATTAAACTATAATGTGAATTTCTAAAACAAAAAAAAGAAGGGATTGATTTGTATGAAAGCCATTCCTACGATATGTGTTTTGGTTTAAACATGAAAACTAGATGCCGTTTTTTTCTGTTTAGTGGAAGGAAATAGTTGAGGCCCTCCTGAGTCAGCGATTGTGCAATATTGTCCTGACAATTCAGCCCCTGATGTCTTCAATTTGACATTATGCTGTAGTTTCCAAATCTTCACTTCACCAATAAACAGCCAATTTATTTAACTTTGCATAGCCTAGTCTTTTGAACATAATTCCCAGGGCAAGGAGGCCTAAGATCTTTATCACTCATATCCTCATTGTCATTATAGAACTCAAAGTCTGTAGAAGGCAAATTTGCAGAGGACAGTCCTCCTACAACTGCCCTTCCAACATAAGACTATTCTCAGCAGCAGAACCAAGCAGAGGAAGCAAGTTTACAAGATCACACCAACACCCTCCTCAGGCCTTTGTGGTTTTAGAAGCTACAAATTCTGCCGACAGCAAAGACTACGTATCCTGTTTCCTGTTTCTAACATGGCCTTTTAGTTTGTCTGTCAACTCTAATACCCATCAATCCTTCACTCTACAGTGACCACCAAAGATGAAAGTCAAATGTTTTCTGTATGTACACTCTGACGTGTGGATTCTTATCCAACTCACACCTAATTCCTCTCTCTAATCTTGTGAATTAATTTTTCTACATCATCGCCAGCTTTCCAATATTCTGCTTTTATAAGATTGTGGCTCTACAATTCATTTTAGCATTTTTTTTCACAGCTCTTCACCAAAAAAAATCATAGGAAAAGCAGAGAGACTGTTGCATGCCTTTCTTCTAGTTGGAAATTCTATATTATTGCTCCACAACCATTCTGAGAGCTACTTGCCTTATCATTTCACTTTGCCACCTTATGTACCCAAGACCCAATAACCAGCCATGTGTGATACCATAAATAATTCACTAGATTCCCATGCAATGCATATTTACTTTGATTATTTTAATCTATAGATAGTTGGTGTTCATATGTGCTTCATTTTTCTAAAATAAATTTAATTTACAGCATGAATAGGATTGTTTTTATAAAAATTAACATGTGCAACAGGAAATCCACATTTCCTTTTTCTCCAACCCTAAGCTAACCTTATCTCTAAATGTCATCTCATTGCTGACATTCATCTCTAACCTCTGATTCTGTAACTCATTCTATCCCTAACATTTACATTCTCCTTGCAGTGAGACCCAAATTTAGGTAGAGGTCGTTCAGGAGAATATGGCTTTTGATCTGTGACCAAATGAATCAGCTACTCCACTTCTGAGTAAATCAGATCTGAATGAATAATAACAGATGCCCTCAGAGGGATATAGGCTGGCTCTGAGAAAGGCCAGCAGACCTGAGTCAAACCTTTTCTCCCAAACTCATCCCTTGGGTAATTCTCAGATATGGGGTGGAGGTCAAAGATAGTGTTAACTTCAGGGAAAAGCAGAGACTCATTGATGGAATAAGTAGCCGAAAAAAATTGTTGAAATAATTCCTTGATAATGCAAAAACTGTAAAATTTTTATTGTAACCATGAAATGCCCATAAGTCAAAATGAGGTCCTCAGTTCTTTCTACTCTAAGTGCCTTGCTATTATCTTTCTACCATAGCAATAATCCCATCATGCTAGTTACTTAGTTCTCAGCTGCTAAAACAATCAGTTGGTTTAGAGAATGGGAATATTTTGGCTTGTGATTTTGAGGCTAGGAGAAGTACAAAATTGGGGTGTGAGCAAGCCAATGGTTTATTTCTGAAGGCTGTAGCTCTCTGGGGCTGTCTGCTGGTGATCCCTGGTATTGTCCTTTCTGCCACGTGGCAGTGCACATAGCAGCCTCTCTTGGCTTCTCTGGGATTCATTGACTTCTATCTTCTCCCTGTGATTTTCTCTATAAGTCCTTCTCTAACAGGTCTTCTGTAACAGAGGACCCATCCTGATTCTCTTGGGCCAGACCTTAACTGAAGTAACCTCATCAAAAGGTCCTACTCATTAAAGGTCCTATTTACAGAGATTCACACTCACAGGAATGGATTAAGTTTAAGAACATACTTTTCTGGGTTTTATCGTTCTAAGTTACTAGATCGATCTTGAGCCAAATTTCCTTGGCCATTTTCTCCAACTCTACTTCCAAGCTGCTGAGCATTGCTGGAGAAAGTTGTGAATTGAAAATTAACGACAAATCTACTATATATCAATGTATTCTAAACCACAGCAATGGGATCTTCACTTTAGCTCAGAAAACCCCTTAAGTTGATTTTCCTTTGTATGAACCCTCCTTGCCACATTGCTATTCAGTTTTTTCTTCAGTGTTTTTTAAATATTGTCAAGCCCCAAAGCTGAGCCCTACCTTCCCTCTGTTCTACAGTCAGAGTTATTTTTTTTTACTGAGATTAATATTAAGTTCTGTGCGGTCCTTCAATTTTCCTTCTTTCCAAGTCAGAATTCCTTTTTCACCCATCTACTTCTCCTTCCCTCCAGCTTCCATCAAAGGATATTATCACCCTTAACAATATTATGCTTTTACATGGACACTTACCACCATCTCTTCCCACCACTTTCAGAATATTGCTCAATTGACCTTAAGTCACAGCTTTCCCATTGACTTATTTTTGACTCACAAACAGTAGAGAAGTAAATGTATTGAGAAGCACGAACGTGCATATCCATGTATGAATAAATGAGTGAATGTCCTGTTCCTTGACTACCATTCCTTTGTGGACCAAAGATGTATATATGATTACCACGAAAGTTTGTCTTATTCCCAACCGGCTGATGTCCTTGCTTTGTAACTTCCAGTTCCAGTATTACAAACTATCAGGTGGGCATCTGCCAGCCCGGGGTGGTTTAATTGCTCCAACCCCTGTTCTTCCTGCTTGATCACAATTTCTGACCGAGATACCAGGATCAAACACTAAGTTGCAGAAAGCTAACACTGACTTAAATGGAACTTTGTCCCCATTCCAGATGGTTAAGTGTGGAGTTGTTGATTCCTCTGAGGTCTGAGGAGGGACCAGGATAAACCAGGTTCACTTTCTTGGCTGACGTTGTATCATAACCTTTTTCAGTTTTCAAGGAGGTTGTGACAGGAGTTGGTGAAATTTTTACTTATCTATGGTTTAAACAAATATGGTTATATTGCTTACATTAACTGAAATTTTTCTCTAAAGTGTATTGAAGAAATCATGATTCTTAATAATTTTGCTTAATAGGGACATACGATAAATTTCAAATTAAGAGAATCTAAAAAGTAGAAATATGGAATTGAGGGATTTTTTATATGCATGCAGCATCCATTTTACATTTTAAATCTTTTCTAAAATAAAAGATATTGCGCTTCATATATATTTAATTTAAGCATTCCTGAAATTATCTATGCTACTGATTTATATTATAACACTGAAATAAAGCAAAAGGTTTTTCTTTCTTGCACAAAGAGCATAGGGTTTCAGAATCAAGTTTGTCTTCAAGCAGCAGCAAAGGCTTGCTGACAAGATATTTTGGAACAATTTGCTATTAGGAAGGAAGTATGAGTGGGAGGATGAGAAATAGCTCATGCCCATATGACACATCAAGTTGTGAATCTGTTAGAAGTCCATGATGTAGAACAGAAAAGGGTGTAACAATTTATCTCAGTGACATAAAAGACCTTATTCTAATCTTTTGTTTTTACAGCTCTATTCTGAATTAGATATTCTTTCTCTCTCTTTCCTTACATTTACCTCAATCAGGTCACATGCTGATGGTTTTAAACAGTGTAATATATAACACCATGAAAAAACATAGAAAATGTCCAAATATCTTGATCAAACTGCATGAACTTTTCATGTTGAAGCCATTTGCCCTCCTTTCTCTAGGCACATAACAAAATCATTGTTGCATGAGGAATATTATTGAATCTGTCCTCATTTAATCGTTTCATCTAATAATATTTTATGCTTTTAGTTGCTTTATCTAAAACTGTCACAATGGCTTTATATTCAAGCTTCTCTGCATCTCACAGAAAAAGGTAGTAAAGAAAACAGTCAAGTTATTTTCCTAGAATAAAACATAATCAAGTGATTCTTTTCCAACAATATAGAACAGAAAAATTGGAAATCCATCCAATAATTCGTGCAACAAGCAATTTTTGAGCTTCTATTATTTGCAAAACTTTTGACTGGTGCTCGAGGAATTCAACATGAAGTTCATGAATTCCTGCTTGTGAGGCCATTGGACTTTGCTTTGGGCCAAAAACCTCTATATTCCCAGTTTTGTCTCAGCTTTAGCTTTGTCTCCTATAGTATTTTTTTTTGCTGCCCAGGTCTTTATTGCAGTGTCATCACAGCATTTCTGAGCCTGCGCCAACCAATTCGACTGGCTCGTCACTCTATTTCGGCTCCACTCTGCGCTTACACATCCGGGTGACAGTCGCGGTGTGGGTAGTCCCCGTGGGTAGGCAGGCAGCAAAAAGCGAGGTGAGGCGGTTATGGCCTTACCCTTGCAAAAATTAAATCCTGTTTATTTCAGTGAATGATAAAAAGGTAGAAGGGTCCAAAACCACCAATACGCTAAATCCGAGCATTAAGTAAACCTGAACCAAGGCCCCTTCCGTCCGAAGGCTGTGGCAGTTACAGTCTTCTTTATACCTCTAGGAAACAGTCTTTCTTCTGTTTTCAAAATACTATGCATTTTCCTTATGGAGCAAAACTTCATTAATCTTTTTACAAAGTCATTTATTTACTTACATAAATAATCTGACCAGCTGGTAAGGTTTTGGTTTCTTTGAAAGCAGGATCTTCATATATCCTGTAATATGTTTCATAGCACCTTCAATATTATAGTGTAATATGAAATAGCACATACCTGTATCACAAAGGAGTTCCCAAAGAATTCCAAATGAATGGAAGAGATGATTAAGGGTATGAGAAAATAGAAGAGAGGAAGGTAAGTTCCACTTTGAGGCCACATAAAAATGCTTGTGGAGGAGATAGTATTTGAGTTATAGATGGATTACTGCTCTTTGATTCAGGAAATTAAGATATTTAATCCTTTAAAGTTTTAGATTTAATTTACTAAATTAACCATTGGGGGAAAAGGCTATCCACAATGTATTTTTAAGTTTTTTTTCACAATTTATAAAATTAGCACGTATTTGTTTTAATTATATATTGTATATTGTGTCCATTATCTATTTACTCCCTTCCCAAACTTAGTGGAATAGAATGGCTACCATGCTATTTTGTTCCTGGCTTGGTAGGTTATGAATTCAAGCAGGACGTAAGAATGCCTATCTCTCCTCGTGACAGCTGAGCTCTCAGCTCAGGCAGCTCAGGCAGTTGGAGATGGATGGGATGGTTTGACTGGGGCTTCAGGTCTGCCTTTTAATTGAATTTCTTGGTTCTTCTTCACATGGCTTCTGTCGGCACTGGCACCTGGGGTGGGATGGCTGGAAGAGCTAGTGACTAGCTGGTCATCTCTTTCTTTCTAATTAGTTTCTCGATAGAGCTAGCTTGGGTTTCCGCACAGCAAGATGGTGTTAGAGTACATGTGCTATCAAAATAACTTTAATAGACATCCCATTCAGAAAGGGGAAAATGAGAGATATATAGTGCTACTTGTCCTCAGAAATTTCAAAATCCAGCCAGGACGATAATACCAGTTCCTTGATCAGGTCCCACTCCTGCTCCCTGGGAGTGGCTTTCTGTGGTTCTTATTTCTACTCCCCAGCCTATTGGCTCTACATTCTGAATCATTCTATCCTTTCCATTGGGAATGACCCAGGTATGCATCTGATTAACTTTCTCAGCTTTCTGTCTGCCTCTATAAAGCTAGGGAAGCCTACAGCTAACTTTTTTTTTTTTAAACTGGAACTCTCTCTCCACCCCCCCCCCCTTTTTTTAAACTGAAACTCTCCTATTTAAATTATAAACTAAAGTTTATCTAAAAATAGACTATCTATGTTTCAGCCAGTGTAATTGTTTCAAAAGTTTTATGGCTTTTCCTAGAAAGTTATTGGTGTTTACTCTAATAGACAAAAGCCTTACTCACCCATCTGTCTGAAACATGTCATTGTCTTGTGCTGCTAAAATCAAGGGAGGGTGTGCAGGAGTGGCTCAGTGGTTGAATTTTCCCTCGCCACGCAGGAGACGCAGGTTCGATTCCTAGAGCCTGTACATGCCAAAAATGGGGGGGGGGGAATCAAGAGGAAGTCTTTTATCTAGAAAACAGGGTCTAAGAGACCTGCCTAAGAAGTTTTTTTTTTTTATCTAGTGGAGGGTATCTGTGCGGCAGATCATTAAGTCAGATAAATCAACTTTAATGGGGTAAACTTGCATTCTTGACTACATCTTTAAACCAAAATTATATATTGCTAATAGGTTCTTTAATTTGATCATTATCCTAAGGCCATTTATTACTCTGGGCACCTAATCCTGAAAGAAAACCTGTACTTGACCCTTTATAATCCCTCTATATTCTATTAAAAAATAAACATTTCTCCTCTGAGTTCATCTGTCTTTTCTCCTAGCTTATCATATGTAGTTGGAAGACACCAGTTAGAACTTACAACATTCTCCTTAGACAGATCGATGACTTTATTAAGAACTATATATTTCCCACAGGTAAGGCTAATACTTCTGCCAATGAATAACTTGGGTTCCCTTTCCTCCAGCTTCTAATAGTAATTTCTGTACAGACCTTCAAGTCTGCCCTGAAAGTCTTTAAGGTCTTTTCAGCTTCTTCCATCCCAGACTCAAAGTGAATACTTAGATCTTCATAATAGAAGCAACCCAGTTCTTGTTCTGATAACTATCCATCAGGAATCAAAGGGAATTCTGGGTATTAGGAAGAAAAAATTTATCACAGGAATTAGAACTTAATCAATTGTGTGAGAAGCCATGCAAATAAGAATAGAAAAGGAGTTCAATGTCAGAGAAAAGCAAACTAAACCATGCTGGCACAGGTGAACCAGTTGGTGCTTGCATGGAAATCTGGAATCTATGCACATCAAGGAGCAGAATTGGGCCCACAAAGTGATGTTTATGGAGAAGTCCACGAAGGTTGTTGGCTTACCATGGCTATTGTCTCTGTGAGTTCCAGCAAAGCATCTACAGGTGAGCTTGGGGCTGCTATTGGACAGCAGAGTTGCCATCAGGAAAGGGAGCTAGATAAATTGGGGAAATGTTAGGAAAAAACTGGAAAACAGCTGTGACTCAGCCTCTATCTCTCATTACTTCTGACTGATGGCTACCATTAGGTTGATAATAACTACTTTTTGCTTCCACCTTCCAGAACTCATGAGACTTCACTTTTGGTTGGTTGGAACCTAAAACCACAGAAGGATTCTAGGAAACATAGCCCGACTTAACAAAGTTGAAAATAGAACAATCCATCACCATATTCTTTCAAGAAAATTGAAAACTACTGAATACATAAAGAAGCAGGACAAAAGTGATCCTTAAACTCAGAACAAAGAGGCAAATACTGTTATTGTTATAGCAAATTTTCATCTTTTTTTCACTGAAAACTTTTATATGTTGTTATAGGAGATTTACCATCAGCATTCGGCTTGTAAAGTGCAATCCAGGGATTAAGGGCTCAGGTTCTGAGCTGTGTAGTGGGATTCTAATACTTGATTTGTCATAGATACTGTGTGAACTTAATGAACATACCTTCTCTCTGCTTATTTTATACACATATAAAAATAGTATGTACCTGTGGTAGGTAGATAAGGGCCCTCCAAAAATAACCACATCCTAATCTCCAGAACCTGTGAATATGTTAGGTTTCTTGGAAAAAGTGAATTTAAGGTTTGCAGATAAAAGTAAAGTTGCTAATCAGCTACTCTTGAGATGGAGAGATAATCTTGGATTATCTAGATGGGCCCTGTGCTGGTTTGAAGGAAGTATACCTCCTAGAAAAGCCATGTTTTAATCAAAATCCCATTTCATAAAGGTAAAATAATCCCTATTCAATACTGTATGTTTGAAATTGTAATCAGATCATCTCCCTGGATGATGTGATTTAGTCAAAAGTGGTTGTTAAACTGGATTAGGTGACAACATGTCTCCACCCATTTGGGTGGGACTTGAGTGGTTTATTGGAATCCTATAAAAGAGGAAACATTTTGGAGGAAGAAAGAGATTCAGAGAGAGCAGAGAATGCTGCAACACCATGAAGCAGAGAATCCACCAGCCAGCGACCTTTGGAGATGAAGAAGAAAAATGACTCCCGGGGAGCTTCATGAAACCGGAAGCCAGGAGAGAAAGCTAGCCAATGATGCCATGTTCGCCATGTGCCCTTCCAGCTGAGAGAGAAGCCCTGACTGTGTTCACCATGTGCCTTCTCACTTGAGAGAGAAACCCTGAACTTCATCAGACTTCTTGAACCAAGGTATCTTTCCCTGGATGGATGCCTTAGATTGGGACATTTCTATAGACTTGTTTTAATTGGGACATTTTCTCAGCCTTCAACTGTAAACTAGTAACTCATTAAATTCCCCCTTTTAAAAGCCATTCCGTTTCTGGTATATTACATTCCAGCAGCTAGCAAACTAGAACAGCCCCAAAGTAATTACAGGAGTCCTTATAAGTGGAAGAGGGAGGCAGGAGAGAAAGAACCAGAGATAATGGCACTATGAGAAGGACTTGACTTTCTTAGCTTTGAAGCTGGAGAAATAGGACCACAAGCCAAGGAATGTGGGCAGTCTCTAGAAACCATAGCACTGCTCTGCCAATGTATTGATTTTAACCCAGGGAGACCCAAGTTGGACCTCTGATGCCCCAAACTGTAAGAGAACAAGTTCATGTCATTTTAAACCACCACATTTATGATATTTTGTCATAGCAGCAATAGGTAACACAGACTACCTCACAGGATTGTTATGAGGATTAAATGGGATAGCACATATACTCATGATTAAAATAGGTCCTGGCACGTAAGTAATTGCTTAACATCGTACGAGTTTGCTATCAAAAATTGTAATTATTCCATTGTATGATGACATTAAAATATATATTCCTCCGTTGTTGGGTAGTTGTTTTATTTGATCTCTTATTATTAGAAAAGTGCTCCAATGGGAAAACTCTTTGGGGGAGTGACTTGCTTGTCTTCATGCCTATTGTAGATTCAGTGGCTAATACAATGCCAGACACATAGTCAGCACTCTATAAATATTCCTTAAATAAATAAATGATAAAATGGTCAACATATTTATGCCTATATTTTTTTCACATTTGTCTTTTTCCTTTAGGCTAGATTCCCAGAAATGGAATTTCTGGATCAAAATGAACTGAGCATTTTCATGCTCTTTATACTTATTGCCAAATGAATTTTCAGAAAGGTTATGCCAATTTATACTCCCACAGCATTGTATAAATGTGACTTTTCATCCTACCTGTGCTAACAATGAGCATCCTACATTTTAAAACCTCTGTTAATTTTTGCCAATTAGTATCACTCCTTTAATTGCATCTTGTGATCATTGCAATGTTGAAAACTTCTTTAATGGTTATTTTCTTCATTGGTGGCCACTTTTATCTTTTCTTTAGTAGATTTTTTCATTAATATTTTCAAATTTCAAATGACATTAATATAAGAAGATAGAATAACAAACCTTCATAATCCCACCAATAAAATATGACAAAGTATCTTCACAACATTAAATTGATTGATTAAATAGGATGTTATAACTATGTTTGAAACATTTTTTATTCTCCTTTATCTCTTTCTGTCTTTAGGAAGTAACTCTGCTCTGCATATTCTTCTGGTTTATATTTTTATACCGTCATGTGTTCATGTACAACACACATGCACACATAGTACATATGATTTTATTCTTTAAATAACTACTTGCAGCGCAGGCAAGCAGTCTTATCTGCTGAGCCACTGTGGCCCCTGCAGGGTATTTTTAATATTAATCTATGAGCTCTTCATGTCAGAAGAATTTTCATGCTTTTTTATCATATGTATTGTAAATATTTCCGTAGGTAGTTATTTTAATTATATGTGTTTTAAAATTGATTTTCAACTGACTGCATTTTATTTGTAAATCAGCTACTTCCATTGATTTTTGTATTATGTAGAATCAGAATTAAAGTTACATGATTTTAATTCATATATTTAGTTTACTAGAAAAGCATCCTGGTAATAATCATCACCACTTTCTGATTTACAATTTCTAATCCTTTCTTAGAATGAACTGCTGTAAATATAGACTGATAGCAGCTATTAAAATCCATGTTATTATCTAATTATCTTTAGGTGGCATTAGCACAATCTAAGATTGCTAAAAGTATTGTATCTTAATTAATTCTCTTTTTATAATATTAGGTTATGGTGAAGGCTGAAATGATAATGGTTTCATTAATTAAAATTTATAAAAAGAAAAAAATCCAGAATTGATCTAATATCCATCAAATTTCCGGAAATACTAGAAGAACACATTTTCCCCAGCTTTTTAAAGTAAAGGAATAAAACATGAGCCTTTCACTTGTAGGCTTCTCAGTATTAACGGAAATGTCTTAGAATTCATTCAAAATTGTTTAAGGGTGTGATTTTTTATGAAAAATAAAAATGAATTCAATCAAATAGATGCAAGGTATAGTAACACAGCTTTCTAGTAAACATAATACAAGGAACTTGGGGCTTTAAAAGAAAAGACTTCATTTTAAAAATCAGTCCAAATTATTACATAACCTACCAGTACCTCCACTAAATTCATGAAATAAAATCAATGAGTAAAAAACTAGGAAGCACATTCCACTGAGTTTACCTTAAAAGTAAACTACTATACAAGAGAGCCAAAAATGAAACTGTACTTTGTCATGGACATTCGTGGAAGAGAGGTTTTTTTTTTTTAATTTATTTTTTACATACGGGAAACATATAAGAATGTCATCATTTGCTGGGCTACAGAATAAAGTTATAATTTTTAAAGCTCTCATAGGAAAATGTATTCAATGGGCCTGAGTTATGTTTGTGTATGTTCAGAAATGAGTAAGCAGAGCTAGATGGGATATATTTTCTCATTTGAAAGTAGCAATTATCTCATAAAATATTCACAAATTTTGAACATACAGTCACAAACAAAACAAAACAATACAAGCTTCTGCATCTAACGTTATCTTTTTTGGCCGGAGATATAAGTACAAAATAAAAATTTATGAATTAACGATTAAAAATAAGGTTTCACTTATATTACTGCAAGAAAATATTTCATTTACATGTCTGTGAAGTCAATACATTTTAACAAAGCAAAGAACCAACTGCAGTTAAGTCTACAACACTTGTTTAATAAATGATAAATATAAGAAATTAAAATGCATATTTGGTAAACTCTGTTAAGGAAATGCAACCACTTAACATATCCACTCTGAATTTAAATCAGTGCCCTTCAGTTTTCTCTCAGCCAGCTCTGCTGGAAACTGGCAAAAAGCACAAATGCAGACTAAACTTAGATTCTATTGCTTTCCACCAAAAACTACTCATCAATTTAAAAGACTTGGGCAAATAAAACTGACAAGTGGCTTTCTCCATTGAAGATGCCTAAGAGCTATGAAAATGATAATAATTTCCCTGTTATTCCTCTTTTCATGAAAATAAGAAAACTGAAGCTTTTGAAAGAGATAAGGCACTATTTTGGGAAATAGTTTCAGTAATGAAAACATTAGAAGGTAGGCTATTTATAAGCTATAGCTTTCTATAATCTGATGTAAATATATGTATTCGTACTGGGATGGCCAGACTTGAATTTGAAAACCTTACACTGTTATTGAGAAAGCTTTCCAAAGTTTCATCACAATATGCTTTTTTCCTTTTTTCCACTGTCAGAATCAAAGTATATGGCAGGCTATCTTTAGTAACTTGATCTAATGTTCTCTTTCATCCATGTCTTTCCAAAGTCCATCCTAATGGAAGGGACTTTTTCCAAGTGCCCTGGGAAGAAATTTCCTTGGGAAATTCTTCAGAAGGCTATTTTGAGAACATATGATGTTGGAAATAGTTTCTGGGGTGGTGCATTGGCTTTTCTTGAGGGCGGGTGGGGGCCAGTCTGGCCCTCCTTTGCCTGATTCTTTCGTGGATTGCTCTTTGCTTTCTCTGGTCTTTAGTTTGGTAGAATGTTATTCCATTAGCTTGCTCTACAATCAATGCAGCAACCTTTTACAGAAAGAGGTCTCACATTAAATTCTTATTTATAGTATGAAGTATAAAACAAGAAGCAAAAGGGGGAAAAATGAAGGGAAAGGAAAGTGTGTTTCTGGGGAGAGAGACGGAGTTGTATGTGATTCGAATCACAAAGCAGAAGTGTAGAGATCAGGGTTTGGCCCAAATGAATGGACATTGGAAAAGGTCTATGCCAACTTTTCTTAGCCGCTCTTGTATCATAGAAAGATAAAGACATATTTTCATAAATCAGTATATTGAAGGCAATCTAGCTGGTCTGGCAAAGATTGTGTAATAAGGAAGTCTGAATTTTTAATTATGGCAGTAACCTCCATCTTTATGTCTAAAGAGTTTTTGTCTCTAATTCATTGTAAATAAGTTGCCCCTAAGAATGGTACTAAAGATACTGACTTAATTCCCAAGGGTGGGGTGTTTTTAATTTGTTTTGTTTCTTCTTAAGACTGCCACAGGTGGCAGCCTTAACTCTAATGAATGGCCAGTCATTCAGGATGCTACAGGCATAATCTTCTAAAAATAAGCTTACATTTTTAAAAGAATTGGAGCTGTCCTAAATTTTCCACAGGCATCCAATTGTTCAGGTCTTGCAATTAATAATGAAAATAACATGTAGAAAACTTGAATAAAGAAAGAGAATCAATGTATAAACTTCTCCTTTCTATCCAATACCTCAGTTGCAGAACCAATGAGGAAGAATATCTTGTTGATTGGGACTGAAAATATCCAGTGCAGGTATTTCCATTAGAGGGACAAAGATCCTCCAAGTCAAATATTATCTCCGTAAAGAAAAGAAGGAGAAGCTCAAACAAGAAGCTCAGCTCCTGACTAATTGCCAACAATAATACAATATGTGGCTTTGCTGCTAGAGAGCTAAATTGGCAGACTGTACCTTCTTGTTGGAATTAAAAGATGGCTGGGGGGAAATACAAGAATACTCTTATAAAAAAAGTTATGGGGTAATCTCGTTATAAGTTTTCCAAACTTCCCCACTGAATGTTTGTTCCAAACTTTATTCAAATAGCATGTTACAGTGATACCTCATTTACATGGTGTGTCAAAGTGTTATAATTTCCACATTTCTAGACTCCCAGGTCCATGGCAGCATGGCATAATGAGGAAGGGATACAAGATTTCTAGGAATGAATTTCAGTGTAAATAATAATCCATTACTCTATCCACCTTCCAGGAATAATGTGGAATATAAGAAGCATTGCTTATTATATATACAATGTTTTACTTTGTGGATTTAGGTATTTTGAGTAAAGATGGAAGGGAATTCATTATACTCTGGAGTAATTTTTTTTAACCCTGATACTTTTTTCTTGCATTTGCATTCTATTAACAAAATCCATCTAAGCATAAAAATGGTTGCCTCTCACTGGGGAGTTTATCTGCCAAAACGTTATTGCTATAGGAAACGTAAGTCACATTGGATTATCACTTTGCACTATCAAGCCAGAATAGTGTGTGCTTTAAACTTGAATTTTTTAAGTCTGATTATTATCAACAGAAAGAAAAGATCCTTAAAGAAATATCTTCTTTCTTACTTTCCCTAATACAAAAGGTAATTTTTGATAACATTATTAATATATACTCATTTTTGCTCTGTAAAAGCAAATTAGACACTTTCAGAACCTGTTATTTTGAGTAATAGGTAAATGTACTTAAAATAAGTTCAAAAAAAAGAAGGGGGACATGTAATGAACAGAAAATATTATTCCTAGTGAAAAGCAGCTGTGAGGGCATTAATAAATGAGGCTATTATAAGAATGTAGCACATTTATGACTGTATTCAGTACACTTATCTAGAGAAATCTACAAATGTTTTTGTTATTGGATCAATAATAATTTATTGAGTAACTACTATGTGCCAGGTGCTGTGTTGGATAATTAGGGGAATGTACAGGCTCCATGAAGAGTCTACAAAGACTCTTATGAATAACAGTCTACGTTTGCCCTCAATGATTTTATAATCCACTCTGCAGGCAGATATAAAGAGTAGCTTTAATCTTCAACCCAATTCAGTAGGAGCTTATATACATATACACACACATACATACATACATACATATAAACATATGACTAAATACACACACATATATATATTTGCACACACATGGAAAATAATGAAATTAAAAAAAAAAAAAGGAATATGCTGCTTTCTGGAGTCAGCCAAACCTGCCTAAGTGACTTGAGCCATGCTAAGCCTCAATTTCCTCAACTGAAAATGGGGTTCCTAATACCTCTGTTGGGGGATTTCTGGAAGCATCTAAAGAGATATCATGCAAAGCATTTAACCCAGTTCCTGACCTGTTATACACAAGCAATGAGACAATGATAGTTGGTGTTACTACTGTTTTGTGTACTTGGGGATACTTTTTGGAAGAGCTGGCATGTAAATGGATGAGAGAGGAGAATATAAAATAATGCTATTATATCATGGAAGTAAGATGAGACAAGTATATTATACGTAGAGGAGGGGAATGCCATTCAAGAACAGGTATGAAATTCTATCACCACAAAATGTTATGTAGCCACTTACTATTTCATTTGATATGAGAAATTTATAAGAGGAAAAAGATTTGTTTTAAATAGAAGTTATTTAGCATTTACATTGAAATGAAGACTTCAGCTTAGATCTACTTAAAAGATATTAGAGAAATTAAACTATAATTAGTGAAGAAGAGATATTTATTCAGAAAAATGTTCTACTGGTGATGAGGAAACAGCAGGAATTTAAAGATATTCTTCATGATTTCAAATTTAAAATTACATTTATGTGGTTATAAATACTGTGGATATTTTGGATTTAAGCAGATCATAGAAGCAATGTAGCTAACCACTCTTTATTTCTTTTAGTCTTTTTTTAAAATCTCATATTCTGTTCATTTATCTTTCTTCTTTTGAATTAGTTTCCCATAATACAAATCTTATCCTTTAGGGTTATTTATTGCAGATAATTTGAAAGAGGAGAATCCATATTTAAATTGGTGGTCTTTGTGTCATAGAGTTTCACCTGTGTATTATCTTAAATGAATTAAACAGGATTACTCGACAATTTCTATGAAGGTGTTCCACACCGTGGGGGAGGGGCGGACTTTGTAAGATTATAACTTCCTTCGGTTTGATATCTGGGGTTGATGTTTTCAGAGCAGCAGACTTACATACATACATATACGTGCATACACATATATCATAGACAAAATTGTGTAGCGCTTTTTTATGTTTACACTGATTAAAAAAATACAAGTAGATAAATAGAAAAATAGATGATAGGTTACAGAAAGGAGTAGAGGAAAATGAACATCCATTTGCATAAGTAACTCATGTCTAAGACCTGGTCATTTAGGGTCATCTCAGTGTTTGCAGAACTGAGTATCACTTCTTCTATCTTATAGGCTGTTTTCCTTCTAGTTTTTGAGGCAAAGTGAGCTAATGACTTCATTGAGTTTTATTAGAGCCAGCTTTTTGAGAATACACTTAGACTGACTTTCACTCGGGAATTACCCCCCACCCAACCACCCGAAGGCCTTAATGTTGGGCGCCTGCTCTTCCTTCCAGTATCAACTCAAAGCCAGCCCGGCCATCCTGATGCCCCAGATTTAAGATCTCTGTAAATTCTGAGAGCATTCTGTTTGTACTTCTTGCATGACGTGATTTATGTCTTTTTATTTTGGTTTGAAACACTTTTTACTTTCTTCCATCCCTAGGAACTCTTTGAGGGGAACATTTTTAAACATTATCTTTCTTATAAATCTATGTTGAGTTACAGTGTGGGATTTGTAGACAACTTGCAACCTGCTAGGTTTAACAGAACTTTTCTAAAATATCCAACTGTCTGCTGTATTGATAGTAGTTATGTATTATAGTCCTAATTCTAGCTATATGTATACAAATATGAGTGAATTCATTCCTTTATGTACTAGAATTACTAACTCTTCTTTAGTTTTTCTGAGTAAAGATACATCATTTATCAAAAGCATCACAGTAAAACTTTCATGCTAACTGTCTAACACTACTCAGCTGTACTCTGTGCAACCGTCATATTTTAAATAGTTTAATGATAAGAAGGTATGAATCTTTCAGGGGTTGTTTATACATTTACCACTATTCTTATTTTCTTAGAGGTAGACATTTTAACAATATGTTGATCATTGCATAAACAGTGCAATTTGTTGCATCATCATTGTGACCCAACAAAGCATGTGATACTTTAAAATGTAGTAACAACACACTGAATAGTTAAAACAATTTCATTGATTTTTATTTCTAGCACTTTGTGCATCATTAGACTTCTTTTCATGAATCAATTTCCTTTATTGCTCGCACTCATTCAGGAGAAATGTTTTCTTTCCTAGTTCTGTTCATGTCACTAATAATTAAAATAGATTTGAGCATCCTGATATTTAGCTATAACAATATGTCTAGAGTCAATGTCCATGGAACTACTCTTTGTGGGAAGCTGTTATATTACTTTGCTTTCCAAAAGTCATTTTTGGCACCCTTTGATTGAGAGGCCATGCTTCACACAAACAGAAGTCTACCCTGAAATTCTGGTCCATTATATAATTTTCAGAAGCTGGGAGAAAGGCATTTGCATCATTTCTGTTCCCAGATCTGTTCAATATATACTTCCAGTCTGTCATGCCTGAAATTAATTTTTTACAATCTGGATCTTTACTATATGCTAAAAATTCAGTATAAAAAAGGACCTCCTTCTGCAGAGAATATGCAAGCCAGAACATCGTGTTCCATCTTTATAATGAAATACATAATTCCTATCAAAAGGCAAATTTTTGTTTCAAAATGTTTGAATAGAATAATACTTTAAAAATTCAAATGGTTACTTTTAAGAAAATGAAAAGATTTATACCTAAGAATGTATTTTGGCCTGTATCATATAATTTGTACGTAAACTGTATAATTTGTCATTCATTTCAAGCAATTTTCCACTTTGTATTCCATGCTTCTAAGATTGGGAAACAAATGTCAATTACTCTGGAATTAATTTTTTTTCTCAAAAAACTCCATTCCATTGTATGCCTATTAAAATTTAAATGATTTGCACATTTTTAGCAATTGACAATTGGCTTTTCAGTCAAAAAACTTATCACTTTCACTCCTTAAAATTTTGTTTTCCCCACACTATACAATTATTCTTCTTGATTCTTCAAGCTTTTCAAAGTAGAGTAGCCCCACACATATTTCAAATATCAAAAAAATGCAATATTATAATATTGGATAAAAAAAGAACAAAAACACCTTTCTGTGATGTTGAGAAAATTACTTTCCTCTAAAAGTGTGTTCATTGTGTAAAAGTGTGTAGACATATGTGAGGAGTAAATGCATACAATGTATATAATGGCATCACTTTACCTCCCCCAGTTTCTTTTCTTCTTCCTCCTTTTTATCCTCTTCCTTCTCCCTTCTCTTCTGCTCCTCTTCCTCTCATTTGCTTTTAAAGCTTCAGCACTGGATAGCAATTAAGTTGGAGCCAAGATTCAAACTGAGACCTGTATCATGCCAAAACCATTCTCTTTTCTAAAACTTTATTAATTATCTCTAGTGATTCTGTTGATATTTGCCTAACAGATCTATCAAAGATTGATTATGACAACACTAGATTTTCTGTTAAATACTGCCTTCCATTTTTAAAAATGATTGCCTTTAATGCTTTTGGGTGCTGTATTATTTGGTGCCTGGGGGGTGAGTATTAATATTTGGCCTTATCATTTTCCAAACTTCAATCATAAATGATCAACCTTGCTAGTTTATAATCTGAATTTCTAGTATTTATATTTAGGACAGTTTTATAGAAAGTTTATTAATACATTATTGTTTATTCTTTTACTTTTCACTTTCAGGGTTCTTTTTCCCTCTGGTTCATATCTCACATAAATAGCTTGCTTAGTTTTTTCCAATATAATTGGAGATTTTAAATTCTATTAATGTATGTACTTTATTTCTAATAATTTTTATTCAAATTCTGCTCTTTGCTATCTATTGTACACTTTTTATTTCTTGTGATTAAGCAATAGTTCTTTGCCTACCATGACTTTTGATGTTTACATTATCTTGACTAATATAAGGCATTGCACAAGTATTTTTATTCCACAATTATGTACATTGATCTAAAGTTTTGTGAAGTGTGAAGAGTACCGTGTTTTTGCACAACACTTTTCCTTTCTCTCTTCCAATGTTTCACTGATTTAATCTGAATATTTGAGATTAACTTTTTTCTTTTTGTAATTCAATTATTGTTGCTGCTTCCATTAGTTGTTGAAGATAAATCTTCTTGAGTTGCTTAATCAGTCAAAATCCACTTCTCTGATAATGCCAGCTATTACAAGGTTCCTGTGAAGGAGATCTAGTTAAGGCATATGACCAGATGCCATTGAAAACCAATTCACAGTGGCTTACCTAGAGTAGGAAGTTTATTTGGTAAGATAGCAATATTCTGGAGGTGAGAAACCTAGAGCTCTTATGGCAGTTTCTCCATGACACTGAGGATTTGGTTCCTTTAGGCATTTTACTCAGCCAATATTAGCATGAGATTTTACCTTTAAAATGGTCAGTCCATGCTTTGAAGATGCTATTATCACCAGCCTTGTGTCTGAGTTCTGGGGAAAAAGAACCATTGACAAAAGGCATGAGCCTTCAAAATCTTTCCATTTAAAGAGCTTTCTCAAATGTTCATTTAGAAAATCTTGCTGACATCTCATTGTGCTAGAAGCTTGACAATTTTCACTTTTATAAACAAGAGAGACTCAGGAATTTTGAATTTTATCTGAGATCATTGTTGCCCCATACAAAAGCAGGGTTTTATTATAATTATAGCTATGTAAAGAATGGATATCATATGTGCAATTAGCAATATCTGCCACGAGGGCTAAGTTCCATGTTAGTGTCACGTGACGGTTCTACCTCATCACTGGCCACTATTGCTTGGATGTTTGGTGAACTCTTATTTCTGACTCAAACAGATTTTCTCAGGTGTCATTTGTGAATTATGACTTGAAGACACTAGTATATCTGTGTTTTATGCTTGAGCTCAGAACTGAGGCTGGGGCACTCATATTCTATCAAATGCATACTGAAATAGGAATGGTATGGAGCAAGAAAGAGGGAAAAAACCCTGCTCTTCAGAAGCTTTCAGAGTTGAAATATCATGCAGCCTCAGCAATACAGAACAATCCTTCTCTTCATTCCTTCAATACATTACCTTCTTCTCACTAGCTAGTTTGACTGTTTCTGTTTCTCAATTTATATTTACATAGGGGGATGTAACATCTCTCTTCATCTCTTGCTTTTTGTTTTGTTTTACTTCTGTTTAGATAAAATTGAAACTCTAGGGGAGCAGGTACCCATACGTCTTGTTCTACATGATATTCCCTGTGCCTAGCATGGTCTGTGATCAATAAATAGTTGTTAAATGAAAGAAGCTGCATAGTCAACTAAGCATCCATTATTAATTTTATTACTTCTTATCTTGGAATTTTTGATAGGTGTCTATGGTGATAACTGATTATTTTCTGCAGCAGCATTGTTTTCTTGAGTGCCCTTGTTGAATAATTTCTGCCCTCAATGATCCTGTAGAAATAGTTTATATTGGTGCAGTATCTGAAAGTGTACTTAAGTGAGAAAATATTTCTTTTGCCTTTACATAGGTTAGTATTTGAGGAGACCAATAATTAGCATATTTTTTTCTCTGTCCCGCTTAAGCCAACTGAGAAGTTATACAAAGAGAGCAAATAGATGGCAACCAACCTACCACATTGATAAAAAATTTCTGTAGAAGAATTGGCTTATATCTGTATCTGAGTGTGCTTCCCAAGGTTGAACCACAGGATTAGGCACATTTACACACTCAGCAGTTTGGAACAAGAGGAAGAATGTGTGAATTACATTGTCTTGATCTGATGAGTTAAAGATCAAGGTCATTAAAGTAAATCAACTAAATTGGGAGGATTCTCCCCACAAAAGGTTAACTTGGGCACTATGCATTTACCACATGGCAGGGCATGTCATCCTCCTAGGCATAATGCCTCCTCATTCAAAGAGTCCCATTTGAGCCATTATCAGCTTCTTCCTTACCTTCACGCATTTGTCTTGGTGGCAGCCCCACTGTGGGGTCTTTTACAAAGTTATTTCTTTCCTGCACGGTATTTTCAGAGCATCTGAATTTCTATTTTCCCTTTGGTTCAGTGTTTCTGCAACTGTAAAATTGAATTGAGTGATTTCCCAATGATAATGGTCACACCCTCTTTGAGAACAGCATTTCCAGGTCTCTGGCATTGTGACTGTTTCCACTGCCTCTTGTTATGGAATTGCTTAGGTCTAAGAAACACACTTATATATGAAGTTTTCCTCTTCACATATATTTAACCACTCTAGAGTCAATGCATGATTAGGTAGTGGAAGGTAATTCTTGAACCCTAGGTAGAAGTTGCATGAATTACTGACTAATCTCACCACCTTTTCCTTGGTAGTACTAAATGCAAAATGGATTTTGGGTTCACTTCCTGTCTTGAGTTGGAGCTCACCATTAAAATTAGAACCTCACAAATATACACGAAACTCATTTGCTTTGAGTTTACAAGTAGCAACAGTGTTTTTCCCACATTACTATAAAAACCTGTTTAAGAAAGACATTCTCCCCCCTCCCTACCCCCCATGAAATCTTCGATTCAGTGACTCTTGCTTCAGTGTGAGTTTGAGCTGGGAAATGAAAAGAGATCAGCAGTGTGATATGAAAATAACTTAAACCTACATAGCAGGGAAGAAGCGACCCCATCTTCATTCCAGTAATACATGCTTGAAAATTTGGCTTTGCATGCATTTATACTTTACTGTTTTGCTTAGCATTCTGAGACTAGTCTTCCATTATATTCTGGCATTGATTTCATACTGACTTTAGATTCCAAGGAAACAATTTTTTTATTTATTTAGTTTTGTCTGCTTTTCACCTACTCCCTCAACTTTACTTTAGGGTTTGAAAAATACAACTTTTACTAGGTTATGTCTTAGTGTTCATTTATTACAATGTTACTTGGGGCATGATAATCTTTTACTTTTATAATCTTTTTTTCATGCTTATACTTTATTTGGAAGTACTTTTTTAGTCTTTCTTTGTACCATGTAAAGTAACAGTGCAGCTAATATCTATGTTGTTTTAGATTTAATGAAATACATCAGTTGAATGAAATTAAATAGAAAACGATCTTTTTTTCTGCTTAACAGTGCTAATATTAAAAATACTGTTTATTTAGCTATCTCTTTTTTTTTTAACATTCTATTATGTAACATTTCAAATATACACAAAAATATAGTGGACTTCTAAGTAATCATCACCCAGTTACAGTAATTATCAATTCATGATTAATTTTTTTGTTTTAGTTATAAAGACCCCTACTCATTTCTCCCTCAGTCCCTGTATTCTTCGGATGCAAATCCAAACATCAATTATAAATAGTTCAGTATGAAACTCTAAAAAGACCCTTTAAAAATATAACCACAAAACCATTATCATATCAAAAACAAAAATTAATAATTATTTCACATTATCAATTTCAGTGTTCAAATCTCTTCTCCCTCTCTCTTTCCCTTTCTCTCTCCCATACTCTCAGTTAGTTTATTTTTAAAAAATCAGTATCTAAACAAGGTCTACACATTTTACTTGGTTGCTATGCCTCTTAAGTCCTTCCTAATCTACTCTTTACTCTTATGTTTTCTTTACAACTTATCTGTTGAAGAAAATTTCCCTTCTAAACTTTCTCATAACCGGGTTATTTCCTAAGGGATTTTCCTCTATACTTTGCACATTGAATATTGAGATACAATCAAATTCAGGTTTGGGGTTTTTGCAAGAATTCTCTATAGCTGGAATTTTATACTTACTCAGAAGACATATGATTTCTGAGCATCTTCATTTGTGATGTTCATTGGCACTGATAATCATATGCCATTATACATAATTCCATTAGGCATTTATAAAATAGTAATATTTTCCACGTACTATAGTCCATGTCTGACAATTTTCCTTCTTTTTTTATCTTTGAAAATTATTTATTTTATGCTTCGCAATTCTATTTCCTGTTCTATTAAATGATTGTCTGAACCACAGATTTTCCTGACTTTATTATTATCAATGATAACTTGAATTGCTCTTTAACAAGATTTAATTGGTTCAGTTTGTTTCCCAGCTGCTGCACTTTCTCTGAATCCTTCCAAAAGAATATCAGCTATTTTCAAAAACATCTTTTCTTGTGGGTGCTCTATATCAAGGATGGAATAGGTTTTCCCCCACCCCAACTTTTTCTTTTAATTGGTTCTTTCTAAGTCAAGATATAATTATTCTTTCATATATTTCCTTATGATTATGTGCTTAGTCCTTAGAGACCAAGGCAGATTTGAGATTTTTGTGGCAAGTGCCCAATTGATGGCTATTTGGTCTTAGGGGCATTCTATGGGTGCCATTGTTAGAAGGAAAATTCCAAGATTCAAGTATAAACTCAGGAATGGATTAGGATGAAGACAAAAGAGAGACTCTATTTCATTTGGTTTTACACCTGTATTAGGATTATCAGCACAATGTGATTGGGGAGTGCACCATTATGGAGAGATGCTGTCATCTTCTCCCCGTATTAAGGGCTGAGATTGTGATGTCATCTCCAATATTATATTTCTGTACTGCGCATGGTAAATTGATCTAACTGGGCCAAATTCTGTGAATCCAAGCTGTACTTGCAGTATCTTCAATTAGTCCCTCCTCTTTTTGATACCCCTGACTTCTGACAGCATGCCCCACCTGAAAAACTGCCTGAGGATTTGGTTGACTGAAGACACCATTCTGGTTTCTAATGTTTTAAGTGTGAGATTGTAGGAACTCTCATAAGAAGTGGAAATTTGCCAAAGCTGAGGATTACTATCCTGCTCAACACAATTTCATGGATATATTAGTGAGAAATAAGAAAAGGGGGATTTAGTCACAGTTACATCTTCCAAGAGAGCCACTATATTTATCTTATATAAAACTATTCATTTCTCAATAGGTATCTATTATAATTATTTTACACTTATGTGAAAATGTAGAATATCTAGCAGTAGATTGTACTTTTTTCATTCCCTCTTCTAGTTCGGTAAAAGTGACCCCTTTCGAGTGAATCACTACAGAAAATGGCTTCGCTCTTTGCTGAGGCAGGTGCTGCTCTGAGAGACCATACAGAAGTGCAGGGGTCTCACGACAGCGGGGCAGTTCTTTCGGTGGTAAGTTTTACCTCTTTTCTTCAGGGCATGCATCAAAATTATCAACAAATATTTAATTGGAAATAGTGTCTAGAATACAATTCTGAATTGGTGTAAAATATAGTTCTTTCATTTTCTCTCTAGTTAAATTTGAGATTTTAATTTTAATTTTGAGAAAAAAGAAAGCTCAACTAATTAGTGATCAGAAGGCAACCTTCACATAAGATTATTTAAAGCCGAGACTAGTATATTTATAATGTAATTGTATATAGAGAAGTTTCTCTCTCTGTCTCTCTGTCTCTGTCTCTCTCTCTCTCTTTCTTCCCTTCTCTCCCTCGCTCCCCTCTCTTTCCGTCATAAGGAAGGCGTTTTACCTTCACGTTTTGTGTTCATTCCTCATTTAAAGGAACAAACAGGGGTTAGAATAAAAAAGTAGATGAAAATCAAATTCAGAGTTGCTCTGTATAATTAATATCATCATCTCCTTTAAGCAGAGTATCAGGGTGTTAAATTTTAACTGATTATTAGCCTTAAAACCTCTACATTCTGACCCACAATTTTCTCATCCTTAAGGTCTAATTCTTCACTGATTCCAAAAGACTTGACTATAACCCAAAGGATTTCAAACCTGTGGGCTTCTAACGAGAAGTAAGAATGTCCACTTCAAATGCTACTAACCTCTTCTGGGTGAGTTATTGGTCTGGTTTATTAATGTTCAACCACTTGGTCATAACATGTTTTAATAACAACTTAATGTAGTCAAAGTGCCACACTGAATTTTATAAGGATGAGCTTATTTTTCATAGTGCCAATATTGAATAAGCCAAATTAGGTGAATTCCATTCTGAATAAGGGAAATCTAATACATAATTTCCTACAGCTAAAACAATAGTATCTCATCCTACAGCTAAAACAATAGTATCTCATTGAGGACTGCATCCAACTATACACGTGTGTTCTTTAGCAATTCTAGTCATTTGGCAGCCCAGTCACTTCTTTCCCTTTTTGAATTTTTTTCTTTTTAAATGATTGGAGTTGTTCTATTTCTTCTCTCAGTCAGTTTATTCCATACACTTTCCTGCAAATGGTTAATGAATAGCATCATCTTACCCATGGAGTATCTCTCGAGTCACTTAGTCATGTATTACATTGTTAAATGTGCAATCTATTTAATTAAAACAAAGCAAAACATTACTATCTGCAAATTAACTTACCTTACATTTTGAACTAGTTTTTTTAATTTCCCAAATCTGTGCTTTTCTTTCAATCTCAACTACCATAGCCTTATTGCATGCCTTCAGAAACTTCTGTTTGCTGAAAGTACAGAATTTGCAGAACTTCTCATCTATTTTTCCTGCCACTATTTTCTTCTGTGCCATTTTTTGCACTATTTACTACTAGACTTATCCACTTAAATGACAAAATTGATCAAGGCAGTCCCTTGCTTAAAAAGTTTCACTTATCCCCTTCTGCATATCAGAGTACCCTAGTATGAAGCATATTACCCTTGCAATCTGCCTGAAACTTCGATTAGGTAGATGGCCTCCTCTACATTCTGTGTGATGCCCCTGGACTTTTAATAAGAGAAAAGCAATAAGTAGAGTTCTGGTTTTTCTTCTGGCGTGAGCAAAGATTTAACACTTTTAAATGTCAGCTATGGCATTAACCCTTCCAGAATCATCCATAAATAAAACAGATTCAAATAAGAAACCCAAGAGCAGTTCATCCTAGAAGGCTCACATGTAGGCATATACAAGGAGGATGGTCCGAAGACAGCATAAAGTCTAAATGGTTCAATAGCTAAGGTAACCTTGGACAACAGAGTCCAATAGCTAAATCCATGGGTACTAATCAAAGATATTGCCATATACAGCCCGTGAGAGCCCACTTTAATTCCATTTATATTTATTTTCAGAGGAAAAATAAGTTGATGGTGGTTACAGGATGATTAAAAAAAAAAAACAATGGTGTGAGTGTAAAATTATCTTTTGTATTTGCATCAGTAGACTTTCATTGCTTTAAAAATCAACCCTAAAATCTCAGTGGCTTACAAGCAAACATTAATTTCTTACTTTCAGAAAATGTAAGTTAGCTCTGCTTTACATGTCTTCTCATTTCAGAATCCAGGCTGAAGGAGCAACCCCTAAATGAGGTATCGTGTTTTCCTGGCAAAGGACAGAAGCAAGAAGTTAAATCAAATTATTCAAACATGTTTAAAGTTTCTGCCCAGAAGCTCTATGTCACATCCACTGGCAAAAACAAGTGACGTGGTTAAGCCTGACAAAAATGCAGCAAAGTATCTACCTGCAAAAGAGGCGTGGTAAGAATGGAGTTGAATTATGTCACTAGAGGAGAGAGAGTGTGGATAATTGGGAACAATAATCAAATCTACCATAGATCTCAAATACACTATACCTTGTGGTTCTTCAGTGCTCCTCATTTGGTAGTCATCATTTTAGGAAGATAAACAGTTGGCCTTGTGTTGGGGAATTTGAATATCTGGTGTCTTATAGGATGAAGCTATATGTGACATCAAGTAACCAGCCATGTAAGAATGAATTACACATTTGAAGCAATAAGTACTTATTTTTTATAACTATTTGTGTGCATTGACCATATCGTTACTTGGATTATTGGAACCCAGTCTAAACTTTTCTTTCAGTCCTTTATATACCATTTATAAGCCCTTTCCTTATATCTATTCTGGCAATTGTGCTGGCACATCCTTATTCATTATTCGATATCAAAATGTCTTCAAATGCCATCTGTCAAGCCTTCTTCTTGGTTTGCAAGGTTGCCACTGGGTAGACACGGTGGATTAAAAAAATGACACTACAAATATATTGAAGTTATATAAGCATTTCAGGAAGATTTCTTGTGCCTGTGTTCCAGGATTAAATGAATGCCATACCTGATACATATTTTATGTGATAATGTATCTAAACATTCTTTATAGATTTTAATTTATTTTAATATTATTACAAATAAAGCCTTGAGATAATCCTTTTATATCATATCTAAGGCCTCAAAATAATATATTACTTTGAAATTCAGGATATAGTATCAATTTAGACTTATAAGAAGCTCTAAAGATTTTGAGGAATTTAATAAGGTTTCATGGGCATCTACTGTATAGATGACTTCCACTTTCAAGTTTAGTCATATGAAAAATTAAATACAAATTTGACTCTGAGTTTCAAATACTAAAGTGGGTGAGACATACCTCAGGGCAGAATAAAATAAGACTCCACAGTAAGACCATTTGATTCAAAAAATGATAGGTAATTTAAGGGATTTGATGAATAAAGGAGTTGAAACACATCATGAGAAATGAAATCTCTTCTAGCCTAATTTGCATTTTTCCCATAATATTTTCTTCTTTTACATTCTTTAGTGTCTTAATCATTGTTATACTGGTCCTTTCAGAACTCATAGAATAATGATGGCATGTTCACAATTTTATAAGTAAAACTGCTATCATAACATGTAGTTCTATATCAGGTAGGTGAAATTCAGATAATTGTTTACTTTTTCATTTATCAAGAAGAATCTTAGGATGGAGAGATTTTTAGTCAGTTTATGTAATTATCTAGTTTGTAAATTATCCCCCGGGGGCTAATTTCCTAAGAACTGATTGAAATCTATTTATTATGTTGTTGATTGGGCAGCAATACAAAAACGAGAAAGTATTTCATCTATCCATCTTGCTACAGGATAATTTTGCTAATAAAATTTCATAATAAATCAGTGATTGGAACTCTTGGATGTGATAATGGCCATGTAGAACCAGAAGATTGTATTTTATATGATTTTTTTTCACTAATCTTTGTGTGTCCCACAGCAATTTTGTTACAATTTTGTTTGCTTTCAGAATATTTAATAAATTTAAAATTCGTAAACCTTCAAACTCTGCACTAGTTGTTAATATCTGTTAATAGTATTTTTGTAGGGATGAAAAGACAAGTAACTATTGAATAATGAAGCCAATAAATATTGATAAAATATGTAGTAATCAGAAAGATAAGCAGCTAATAATTGGGCCTATTGATTATGAGAAGACATAGAAGAAGAAAGCATCTTCTTGTAGCCTACCTCTTGTTCCTTTCTAGGAAGAAAATTGTCTTGATGAGTGAATTGGTTTCTGGGTGAGATATGGAGAGGACAATGGAAGGAAGAGGGAGAAAGTTAACCCTCAGCTGCCCGAGAAAAGAGAAGGTAATAAATATCTCAAAGAAAAAATAAGATATAAAAGGAGGGAAGAATTTGGAGGAGCTTAGCAGAAGAGAAAGTATAGGAAAGGGAGTATAAAATCCAACACTTTATAACAGACACATTTAGTCCTGTGAGGCTATTATATATATATATAAAACCTGATATTTAGAGATAAGAATGAAACTGATCAAGTTGGGGTAAAGTAATTCAAAACACAGGGGTAAGAAAGAAACCATCTATATTTTAGAATACATATACTCTTTGTAACCAAAGGAAGAAAGGTTTATTTGATCCGGAACTGAAATTTTCTGTAGCACATAATCTAACTCAACCTATCTGTATAGCTCATTTGAGCAATTGAAACACAGAGAGCCCAGAAATGATCCTGTATAGCTTAATACAATGCTGAGTTACATCCTAGAGTATATTAAGCAGATATTCAAAAAGTATTGGCAAAGTTCCTCGATGGGTGGGAGAAAAAATATGGAGCTAATAAACTTTACCATCAGGGAATGCCTTGATACTGTATCAAACTATAGGGACACCCAAATCAATGGGCCATGCCCTCTATCAATACTATTGAGTACTTAGTGTTGTGAAGCTTATGTAGGTAGCAGAGAAGCTTAGCCTACCTACAGGCATGCCTAAGAGTTACTTCTGGAGGACCTCTTTTGTTGCTCAGAAGTGGCCTCAGTCTCTCTAAGCCCACTGAACTGGGACAAAATAGTATTTTCAATAAATGGGCCTGGGAGAACTGGATATCAATAGCCAAAAGAACAAAAGAGGACCCTTACCTTACACCCTATGCAGAAATGAACTCAAAGTGGATCACACACCTAAATACAAGAACTAGCACCATAAAGGTTCTAAAAGAAAATGTAGGGAAACATCTTCAAGACATAGTAATAGGAGGTAGCTTCCTAAACTTTTCACCCAAAGCGTAAGGGAAAAAAAAAAATAGATGAATAGGAACTCGTCAAAATCAAATGATTTTGTGCCTCAAAAGACTGCCGAAAAGGCAAACAGGTAGCCAAGAAAGAGTTCCATTGCCTAAGGGTGGAACAATTTGAGAAAAAACATAAATAGCATGATATTTGGTTGCAACACAAAATAAGCATACGGTTGTAAACAAATGACTGCATTCCTAAATAAGTGGGGTAGAAGGAACAAATCTTTCTCATAAACTAATCCCAACTGCACACATAGAACCTCTGTTTCCAGGAGGTAGAGCTTATTTCCCTGCCTTCCTCACTCCACACACATTTTAAGTGGGAGCTTCATTTAGTGGCTCACAGCCAAAGGACAGAGAATGGAAAAGGGAAACAGTAACTTGACAGTGGACAAACCTGGCAAGCACCACTTTAACCAAATGATCGAGGTTAATGTCCCAGAGATAAGCCATGTTCATATAATGTACCTCCTAATACGAGATGATGCAGAAAGATATTCACTTGTATGTTATTCTTCTCCAAACACATAATGACTAAATGCAATGGGCTATCCTGGAAGCAATTCTCAGTGGTAGAAGAACGTTACTGTAAACAAAAAATTGAGTTTAGTTAATAGGAAAGTACTCAATGCCAGCATCATAGTTCTCACAAATGTAGCATGGCAATGAAAAAGGTTAACTTAGGGAGAATTGGATGAGGGGCATATGGGATCTTTGTTATCTTTGTAAAATTTCTGAAATCTAAAGCTGTTTCAAAATAAAAGGATTATTAAAAACTTAGCACTTATTTTTGTGAAGAGGAAAATATGAAAAGTTATGTCATGTGCAAGAATGCAGGGAAAGAACTGGTCAAAGAGTGACTTCATTGCTTCTTAAGAGATGGTAGATATTTATCTTATTTTTTTCTCAGATTTGTGTTCTTTTTTTTTTGAACTCTTTTATTGGACAAAATTGTAGGTTTACAGAAAAATCATACATAAAATACAGAGTTCCCATGTACCACCCTATTGACATCTTGCATTAGTATGGTACATTTGTTATAATTCATAAAAGAGCATCTCTTATAATTGTACTATTAACCATAGTCCATCATTTATAATAGGGTTCACTGTTTGTGTTATACAGTGCCATGGTTTTGTTTGTTTGTTCTTAATTATTCTAGTAACATATACACAACCTAAAATTTCCCTTTGTTTTAACCCCATTCACCTAAAAAAACTCAGTGCTGTTAAGTCTGTTCACAATATAGTTCTTGCTCTGACTCTACTCCGAGACTGCCCTCAAGTGAGGGGCAAAAGGCTCAGTTTTATTTGGGATATATATGTATACAATTTATATATAATTTGAGGACAGTCCATTTCTTTCATTGTATAGTTATGCGGGTTGAGGAAACGGATGCCCTCTTGTGAAAGAGATATTTTTTTGTAAAAGAATTTTAAACAAATTTTGAATTCACAAAAAAATTGTCAACACTGAATTTCTCTGTGCCTTTTCCTTGACGACCATGTTAAGGGATTCTATCTTCCAAGTTAAATTGTAACCTCTTCAAATGGAGGATTCTTCTCCACTCTTCTCAATCTTTCTCCATCACTTTAAGAACACTTTACTTTTGGAAGTATACAATATTGACTGTCAGATTTGTGGCACTGACTCTCAAATGCTTTTTTTTGGTAAAATTTCTTATTTTAACTGTAATTAAAATTCCTGTTTTTCAGTCACCTGATGTATTTGAGTAATATTTACTTTTTCTGGGACCCAGGCATCCTAAATTGTTGGACTGTATGGACTCTCTGAGAGAAAATTGTAGCAAAACTCCAGTCAGTATTAACAGCTAACTTCTCATGAAAAAATGTGAAGTAAATCTAGATTTTCATAAAATGTGCCCTTAGTTATTGAATTAAATTCCCTTTTGAAAAAGCTACAGAATGAATGCAAACGAAAATCTTTCCTATCAGTTTATTTTGCTTAGCCTTATTTAAATCCAACTACCACTAAATTGTAAACCTCTTTGTACGTAAACATGCTTGGATGTATGTTAAAAGAAAACTTTTTTGCCTAAAGTGTTTACTTACCTTATGCAGTGATTTTCCAAGCTATAACAGTAAATTGGAAAGTAGATCTAGCTTTTAGGAGCAGAAGAGAAGAGTATGTGAGAACTATTGTTATTAATACTATCAGAGAGAAATGTTGAATGCTAATATATTACATTGCTCAAATTTCAAATTGTACTTTAATTACAATTTTAATGCAAATATTTCTGGTACATGTTTAATTTTTAGAGATCATTTCATAGATGATTGGATAGAAATTGTCTACATAGTTGTTTAACATCCCATTTTTCAGTACAAAGATATAGATCTTATAATGGTATAGATAATTTGCAATATATCTTGAATCCAAAGATCAATAACAGAACTAATGATTAACTTCAGGAAATTTTAGTCTCCAGTGGTTTGAAGTATCAACACCCTTTTGTTACCTATTGTTCCGAGTTTTAGTTTACAAAGCTAAAGATCCATTAAGCATCTTAACCATCTCCATAACTACCTTTCCAAACACTATGACATAATCCAAATTAATAAGAATTCAGTACTCCACCCTAATTATTCCCTGGAAAAAGGACGAAAACAGGATAGATGAATGGTGTGGGATGAAAAACTATGCTGGGAAGGAGGGGTAAAAGAATACGGTGGACTACCCTTCCAACTGCATCTCTGTGAATGACAGAGCACCATCTGATAGGCCCTGGACAAAGGGGTGATGCTTTTGGAGAGAGGGGGAAAAGCAGATGTAGTTAGGGACAAAGATATAACAATCCGGGAAATGAAGGGGTACAGAAGATACAAAAACAGGAAGAAGTAGAGAGCAAATTGAACCATGGACCACTTCCGAAGGAGGCACTGTCCTGATCAATCCGTATAAAGCAGCATCATTACAATTTCATTCAATCTTTGGTGAAAAGTCATTTCTTATCACAGAACCTCTTTTTTTTGCTTGTCCCATACCCATACGTTATCTCCCCAAACAGATTTAATGGGATTTCTGTGTGAAATGTGTGTACAACCTGTAGACTAATTTCTAAAGTAAGATTTCAGTGAGGATTCAATGTTTTGTGTCCATCAATAATATCTGTAGCCATTTGTGAGAAGAAAGACCCAATTTTATCACTATGGATTCCTTATGATGACAAGTTCCTATGGGAACATGGTTTTCAAATCTTCACTGAATAATTTACCAGTAATCTTGTAGTGTTAGATGCACTCAAAAAATTATGTAATTTAGTTACTCCTCATAAATTACTATAGCTTTAATTGACTTATTAAAAATATGCTATGACAGAAAATTGTGCTGTCATAGAAAAAAATCAAAAAAGTTGGTCTGGGAAGTGTTCTAATAAATAATGGCCTTATTTAAAGAAAGAAAATTGTCTAAATATGATCTATTGCACTTTAGTATAAAAATGGCATATTGACTACTTGCCAGTTTAACTGATTTGCATATCATTGATTCTTAATATTTTATCATGAACTAGTTGAAATTCTCTAAAATGATATCTGCCAATTAAGGAAAATAGAACCTTTCTAAATACAGTCAATTTTATTCCTATTGGTATGGTCACGTAATTAAATTTTATAAATTGTTTCTTAGAGTATTATCTTAAATAAGAATGAATAACAATGTTTATAAATTAATAGAAATGTTTTTGAAATTCTAAAGGGTGTTAAAAGCAGTGATTTTTATTAAAACTGTTTCCTGTAATTTAATTATCTAATTTTTAACTTACAAAAGCTATTTTTCAAAAATATATAATAGCAAACTTAAGTCCTTGTTCAAAATGGTAGACTGAGTTCAAATCTATTTGTATTTCTTTTCCCTCAAAGTCTCCTTATATTGACAGAAATGATAAATTAAAATGAATAACAGTATGACACTCTGGAAAACAAAGAAAATGTATCATCATCAGTGAATCAAAATTTTATACAAATTTTGGGAAGACAACAAGCAAATGCAGTTTGATGGGTAGGGAAATGAAAGAAGATGAAACAATACAAGTCACCAGAGACCTCCAAGGTGAGTCAAAAATATAGAGGCCAGGGAGAGACCAGGGAATAATCCTGGATTATTACATGAGGACCCACTTTCTGAACAGCTGGGAGAGTTTAACTCTTCCCCAATCACAAGTGTAAATAGAGCTATAATTTGGCAACAAACTGGGGAAATGGTGAGCTTCATTAGCGAGCTACCCTGTGAGTATGCTGAAACCCCAAGGAGCAGTAAAGTAGTCCTTAACCCAACTCTAAACTATATAAAATAGGCTCAAAATAAAACACAGTAACACACTTCCATCTAATAGTGAAATATACTAGACTATAGCCTATGATAAGGTCTTACTCTGTAAACTGCTTCTTTCTTTTGGGTACTTCAAGGAGATTGGCTGTCAAAACCTCTCCCCCCCTGCCACCATCTGGCCCGACTGCCCCTACTTCTGCAGAACCTGCAATCCGCCTTCCCACTCAGGTGACAGACTCGTGAGGAAACAGCCCTGAACAAAAGCAAACAGCTACCCTTACTAGTGCCTCACTTCTCAATGGGGCCACACACCCAAGGATCTTATTGTGAAGAGACCATAGGAAAGATAATGTCTACTATGAACAAAAAAATGTGAATGGATCCATTTGTGCCTAGTGATAAGGGAAGTTATGTAAAAATAGCTTTCAACAGGGAAGAGATACAGTATTATTTGGATTTGGGAAAGATTATATTGATTGCAGTAGAAAAAATTAATTTCTTTAACTAGATTTCAGATAAAGAAAGCTATTTAGGAAACTTTCAGGGGAGAGATAATGGGTACAGAATAGGTGTACTAAAGGAAATTCAAGAGAGTAAGAGGTGTTTAGAAGGTTAACTTGGTGTTGATTAGACATCTGGCGGAGAGGGTGGTGAGAGAAGGAGTCAAAGTGACACCCAGAATTCTGATCCAGCCTTTAGCATAATTAGCTTCATTTTGAAGACTGGTGGCTACTTCTTTGGACCACCTTGTTTAACAGGTGACAGAATGGAGCCCACCTTATCTAATCCCCTGAAAAACTTCCTCAGTTACCGCTTGAAGTTCCCAAAGCCTGTTTCTTGGCTTCCAAAATAAATCTATGCACTTGAACATTTGCTCTATATGATAGAAAATCAAAGCCCTAGTTCACCACTTACATTCAAATATCTTTAAATCCCTACCTAGAATTAGCCTTGTACCCTAAGTATAAAATAAAAAGACAAAGACCCCAAAAAGGGAGAAAAACCTACTTTGTCAGTGATGGTGTTTGAGGATCCTGAGAAGAGCGCGCTGTTCCCTGACATTCTAAAAGGCACAGGGCAAGTAGTTATATCAACCTTCTTGACAAATACTCTATAAAATCTGAAACTGTGTGTGAATTTCAGCATCAAGAAAGTAATTGAGATTTTTACTTTCTTAAATCTTGGAATTAATTTCTACCAGAAATTAACCCTAATGTTGAGCTAAGAAAATATTTTAATATGATATTTTGTTCTGATATATAGTATTTGATAATTAGAATAGATTAAATTTATATCATACTCTCAACTTTGTCTAGGCATATTCACATGTATTCGTCCAGTATGTCTGCACTGGCACCCTTTTAAGGCACAGCTAGAAGAGCAATCCCCCATTTGATTCAGGAGAACTGAGACCCAAAAAGATGAAGGGATTTTTCCGAGAACACAGACCTAGTTAGTACTAGGACTACAGCTAGAAAGACAGGCTTCTGATTTATAAATCTAGGGTATTGCACGTAGAAATCAGCAAAAGGAATATGAGTTACATATACAGGTCACACGAAATGTGCGATTTTGAAGGACCTTAATATTTTTTCAACACCCTTCCACAGAGCCCAAAGGCCTCATGGTTTCAGTTAAGGCACCATCCCCAGAAAGTCCCTAACTCAATGCAAATACAAAGGCTTTCCGATGTACCCCAAATCATTGTACACACACCATCTTTCCTGTCACACTTTTCCCACACACCAGTGCCTTGCAGCTGCTCTGGTGGGAACCACAATGAAGACTAACGGGACTTTTTATAGATTCTATGGTGCAAAAAGTTAAAAATAGAAAAGCTATCTCTTTTATGAGTACTATAGACAACAAAAAAAAATCCAGAGCCAAAGGTCTAGACTGGGCTGTCCCACCCATATGTTGGTCTTACTTCAGTTTCTTAGGTTGTGTGAAGTTCTACAAATTTGTGATTTATTTGGGTTAACAATTATTCTAATCACTCTCAACCTTTGGGAGTTTAATGTATTAACGTTCCTTCACACTTTCTTGAATTAGTGAGAATTAGTCTGCTCACGTTATGTTATTTCCTCTTAACAAGAGCTGAGACCAATTGTTTTAGGATAGGGCATTTCTGACTTGGGAGACTTGGGAAAAAGACAAGGGTGAGGGGAACACGGGTATTAACGTTTAAATATTAGTACAGAGAATAATTTTTTTCATTTGTTTATTAACTGTGAAACATAGCAACCATTTGTACATTCATTCTATGGTAAATTCTATGAAGAAAATCCTTTGACAGGATGGATGCTTGTTTGGTTATGTAGGATGCAAAAAATAGACTACATCTTCACTACATTATAGTCCACTGCACATCGATGTCTAGTTTAGAAAACTTGCAATAATGGATGAGAGTTCCCAAATCTGTACAATGGGAAACTTTCTGAAAATTCTCCTTTCTAAGAAGCACTAAATTTTGGGGTCCTGGGGTCCTTGGAGTAGGAGTTAATGTGGTAAAATCTAGAGAAAAAACTACAATAAACGGCAGAAGGAAAAATGGAGTAAAAGCAACCTTCCCCTATTAGTAGAAGTCCGTCTTTAACAAAGGAAAATTTCCATGATCAAACAGATTTCAGAGGTATAAGGCTCTATTCCTAGGCTCCGTTTTCAACTTCCATCCCACGAGGAAATGCGGGATGCGTGCCCGAAGGAAAGTGCCATCTCTACATCAAGGAAACGTGAACAAAGTGAGAAAGCTCACAAATATCACACTATAAAAGAGCGGAACACAACTCTGCCAGTTTCATTTTGAGATTCTCCGTGTGTGTATGAGTGTGTGTGTGTGTGTGTTGAGACTAGAACAAACCTCAATTTATCCAAACATCACATGAAAAGAAAACATTAAGAGAATTCCTCTACACCTTTAAAATGAAAATGTTCATCCCACATTTAGTCAAGTCTCAAATTTTCACAGTAAACTTAAATGACTTTGTCCTATCACTTGGCATACACCTAAGTTACTTTACCTTGGTAGTTTTACATTTAATCCAAATTCACTTTAATTAAGACCCAAGCATTTCTGGAAAAAAAATAAGAAGAAGGATGATCTGTAAAAATATAGTCCTTATTTCAGGAACAAATATATATTTTATCTCTACTGCCACTTCCCTTTATATTTATAATAGTAGACAATTGAATGGATTTAAGCAAATTTTGATGGGGAACTTCTTTAATTTGGAGGAAGGTTCACTGCTACAGTGTATCTAATTATACTGTGAGGAGTAAATCAAACATTCAGAGTATTAATGCAATAATCTTATTTTCAATCTTAAGTAAAATTTCGACTGGAAATATTTTGTTTAGGTACTTCCAGAGGTGACTACCAATATAATTTGTTGAAAGATGTGTACTGCCTACAGCATCTAGCAATCCCAAGCATAAGATTTCCATAACATTCAAAGTGCAATAAATGCATTTTCTTATCGGAATTTGTTTTGTTTTGTTTTGTCTTAGCTTCCCAACAGCTTGGGTTGAGATCCCAGGTGCACACAATTGCAATTGATACTAGGAATACAACATCAAGTATTTTTGTCTCCACCCTGCCTTACTGTTTAATTTAAAAACTGTTGTATTACATTTCTGCTAATAAAAGCCTTTCTAAAGATTCTATATCACTCTTTTGCAAGGCACATTCACATCCTTCAATGAAAAGTTGCTATTATCAGAGGAATGCACTCTTACTATTTATTTATTACAACAGGCCTCATGACTGCTTACACAGGCAAGCACTAGAAATATCTAACTCATTACCACTACATAAAATAGCATGGAGTATTTTCAGAATGAGAGACATCAGAGCATGACAAATTCTAAAACTGCTTGTATCCCTGTTTCTAAAGAAAAAAAAAAGGATTGTTATTCAACAAGCACTGACAACTTCTAACTGCTGACGAGGTTATATTAGATTCTTAGCGAAAATATTGCCCAGGCAAAAATCTCCTTTGAAATACCTGTTAGCTTGTTACCCTTTCACTTAAGGTCTAAACATCCTTGGACCTTCTGAGGCCAGCTGATGAAAGAAAACTGACCCAGATGGAGTCAGAAATTGAAAATGCCTATTGACTTATTCAGTTAATCCTCGTTGCTATTTAAATTTACTACTTAAGTGTCAGTGTACACGCTGCATTCCTCATAATGGTTCAGGGGGCAGACATATAGATCAAAATATTCTTACCCATTCTGGAGCTAATGTGGACTTTACAATGTTTACAAACAGCTGCTGGAATAACCAACGATCCAAAGAAAAATGTGACACATTCAAGAATCTGACAGTTAAAACTGAGCATTTGTTCGAATGGCACCTTGTGGTTTGAGGTAATAAGACCCATGATGATAATGGTATTTGTCACATTCGGAGCAGCTGATTTCATGAGAGTGGCAGTGACCACCCTCTCACCCACCCAGTTACTACTTTGAACCGAGGTTTATATTTTGGCTGCCTTGGCAACGGCATAGCAATACCAACTGGGATCCATAATGGCGATGTCAATCCTAGGTCATTTTTGGATAAAGCAGGAGCCCTGATTTCAGCATGGAGACGGAGGGAGAAAAAATAAATGGAGAAGATGGTATGTATAGCACTGTTTATATACTGAAATACTAGGCCATCTACTGTGATAGTTAGGGTTTTACAGGCCAAACGATTTTCTAGTGGCTATTCTTTCGTGAAAAACTATTTCCAGAAAACAAATCTCTGAAAGTAGATGATGCTTTTCCCCTGAAATGGGACTGTAAAGTATAAGCTATTCATTAATTTTGACTGCACTAATCAAAGATGGGTTTCCACATAATCACTCAGATGAAAGTGATTGTAAACAACAATGAAAATAGACAAAATTGATAGCTCAGCCTTCCCACTGGTTGGTTTGTCTCTTGTGATTGGTCATTTGCATGGATATTTGCTATGCCGTTTGCAGTGGTCTTTGGGAATGCTTATAAATATTCCAGTGCCTCTTCTTTGGGTCATATGGTAAAATTGCATCTCCTTGTACTCATGACATGAAACACATTTCACATCCACAAGATTTGCTTTGGTTAATAAAATGTGGGAAATGACAGGTGTCACTTCAAGATGGAAACCTTTAAGAGAAAAGTTAAATTTACTATTGCTTTCTTTCACTGCCAAGGCAACCAGCGTCATTCCATATGGTAGAAGTTTCTTCAGCCTTGAGTCTGGAGTAAGAAGATGTGGAGCAGAGTTTCCAGTTGTCCTGTGATAGAAAATATGAATGAGAAATATCTTTGCTGTACTAACCTACTGCAATTTTAGAGATGTTATCTCAGCACAACCTAGCCTATCCTAATTGTACTGACAGCCTGATTTGTAGAAATTCGGAGAATGGCTTTTTTTATCTTTCTGCAGAATCAGATGCTTTAATAAAAGTTATATCTTGAACCTCCTCACCAGAATGAGCAGAGCTGTTCCTGTCTTGGTAGAGGTAAAGAGAATGATCATGAATTTTATGGTTCTTAGTAGAAAGTCAGTTCCATACTTTGATCCAGATCAATTGTTTTACAACCTGAGCTAATCAGAAAAAAGAATTGCTCTAACTTGTTGTCTTATAAACCAAACTAAATTTTGGGAAGTAGGATGCATTGTCAGCCAGATCCTTTTCATTTTCCTTTCATCAGCCTTTCTTTTCACATGTCTTCACACCCTTTTTCCCTACAGCCATTTTCTCTCCACTTTACTTCTCTGGTATTCTCCTGTTTGGCAACAGGGGAGAGGGATTATTTCTACTTTATAAAACATATTCTGGCAAAGAAGTTGTGCTTCTGTTTCCACGGTAATTTAAACTGTCTCTGCTGTAAGTGGAAAGCAAAGTTAGATGCCAGCCTCATGCCATCTTCGCTAAGTGATATCAGTTTCATTAGGCATTTCTAGCCTCCCAAGAATATTTGAACCATTTGGAACATAGGTAAAATTACAACATGTAGCTTTAAAGCAGTTCTACTGTTTCTGTTTATTTCTGAGATAAGCCCAGAAAAACAGTTTGAGTGGAGTTTCTGTGAGCATGTTTAAATGCACAAAATCACTGCATGTGTTTGTGTGTACATCGGCATGTTCATATCCTAAAGTAAAAAACAGGACACTTTTATCAATTAGCAATTGATATTTATTAATTTTAAAATTATGACAAATAGCACTATTAAATAAAATTCCACACTTACAGCTAATTTGGCAGACATCCATGATGATTTCCAAAAAAATTCAAATAAAGCAAAAGATGCGTTCTTGTATTACTCATCAGAAGTAAATTCTTTATTCTCAAGTTACAGAAGGAAATTTTAAACTTTTATGAAGCACTATGTTGTACTATATTTCTTTCAAAAAGATTATCTTTCTCATTTTCAGAATATCGACTTTCCTATGAAAGAGTGGTTTTGCACAAATTTTGCTAATTGTCAGTTTCTTGTACATAATCTGTACCATTTATGAGAGAGCTTCTGTATGAAATTTTTAAAGCCTTGACTTACTCCACAGGACTAAGATAATTAGAGATGGGGGCTTACTGGCAGAGTTCTCACCTGCCGTGCTGGAGACCCAGGTTCAATTCCCAGTGCCTGCCCATGCAAAAAAAAAAAAAAAAAAGATTAAAATAATTAGAAAGAAATAAGCTAATATTTCCCAAAATTAAACATTTGTACTAATTACAAAGCTGTTTTATTTAGATGATTTGCTATGTATTTATTGCAATGGAACAAACAAATTTATTGATTAAAATAATTAAAATTCATTAGGAAGTTGTGAAATATTGAAGAAACATTTTTTTTAAAACAATAGCCCTCTATTATCTAAGTCTTTGTAAAATATACTTGATAGTAATAATATCAAAGCTCTAAATATTGTTTGAATGGATCCTGTCCCATATATATATATATGTATGTGTATATGTATATATATGTATATATAGTCTTCTGTATAATACATTGATTTTTATATATGAATCAAGGGGGCTTTATCAATGAAAGAATAACTTTGATACCTTCTTAGTAGAATGCATGATAGTTAAGGATTGTAACAGGGGATTTTTAAATGAAAATTCCCCTACCAAACTTACCCAGATACATCTTTTAGGCGTGAAAATCCTCTTTGCGTTGTTCAGAGTCTGTATTAAGAGGGCTGCTGATTTCAATACTAAAAATATTCAGAAGGATTTCTGATTGTTCCAGAAAAGTTTGAGCAATAATTTTTTGTTGATTGAATTGACCATATACCATGAGATAGCCCAGTTTGAGGCAATCAGAAACGGGGGACTTTACATTTTCTAAGCACCCATTATGGGTCCGAACTGCTTTTGGGCACTTTGCATATATTGTCTTGCTTGATATTCATGATCGTTCCATGACAAAGCAATTACTATCCCCTGATTCCAGGGGAAGAGCCAGAGGCTCAGGTAGGTGGGTTACACGACAGAGCCTACATACCTGGTAAGAAAAGGAGTAAAAGTGTATAACTTAGGTCACGTGCGGCCTTAATGACTGTAGTACGCCATTATATCATGTTGCCTTCTGGAGTGGTACTGCTGCTTCACTAATTTAGGATTTATTTTCAATTGAGTTATCTACAAGTTTTGGTTTTCAATTATTTTCCTCCTATGAAATTATTGTAAAATATGCAAAGTGAGGCTAAAATTCTTCACCTGATTTATCCATCAAGAATTTGCCAAGACAACTGAAAAGAACTACTGAAGAAAATCTCACTACTAATGAGGCCAAATAAAGTATAAGAAACCCCCTATACTCTGTGCTGCTGCTTTTAATTCACATCATCTATGGGGAGAGATTGAGCTGACCATCAGGGCCAAATGTATATTATCTTAGGCCCTTTCTCACCGCTTTTATATTCCCTCACCCTCTTCCTCTCTTCCTCCTTCTTTCTGTTCTCATGCTTAACCTACTTTTTCAATGATTTGGCATATTAGAGATGAAGCATTTTCTTGGTGCCTGTCTATTTATCCAAGATTTGGAAAATTCTGAGTTAGAGCAATAATTGCTTTCTCTCTGACAGCCAAAATGAAATCAAAATACATAAATTGAGCATTTTATCTACATTTTAATCCTGCTGCTTTGCTCCTGCTTCCTACCCAGATCAGATCCCGGACCTAGCTCTAATTCTGGCTTCAGTTTTTCAGAGGGTGCTGTGCTTTTTCTTTTCAAATGTATACTAAATCTTTTAGTATTTTTCCACTTGTGTTAATAATTCTGGCTTTGTTTCTGGCATTTAAAATTTCTAAAATTTAAAGTAAGACCTTTCCTCGGTACTTTGTTCCTCTTTTAAGATTCTTTGCAAAGTTCTAATTAACAGATTGAACAACAAAGGAACCCACAGAACACCCACTAGATTTTTTTTGAAGGGGGAAAACATTTCTATTAAAAAACACGGAACACTGTAAGGCACACACGGATGAGCATCTACTTCTTAATGAAATTCATCACCACCTAAATTCAGTTCCTTCTTCTCCACCTCACCGCCTCTTCTCCTTCTACCCCTCCCCCCCAAAAAACTCTCATAAAAACAGCTTTAATAGTATATATGAAATAATATATGTTTTCAAAATAGGGTGTATAAAACTGACAATATTGGTTTGTATTTTAAATAGATAAGGTGGCAATTGCTCTGAGGTCTGATTGCAACTGGGCAACTTGCTCTGCTTGTGTCATTGCAATCTAAGGATCATCATTTCTTATTACTTTTTTCCATCTAAAATTTTAAAAAGCTAATTTGCTAATTTTTTTATTACAGACTATTTTAAGAAACAGATTTTTTTCCAGCAGATTAACTAGAGGGAAGCCAAAAGCATATTAAAGAAAGAGCTATGATGTCTATAGATGAAAGCAACGTTGAGCTAGATTTTTTCTTTTAACATAAAATATATGACAGATAGCATTCAGTCATTTTCAAACTTGAGCCTTAGAAGACAACACTTTGGGATACACTTAGTATAAATGGAAGCATGAAAAAATACTTGCTTTTACATAATTTCTTAAGTTTAAGAAGGAAAAAAAACCCTGCATGGTTTTGACATAAGCAAGGCTTAGTCCATAAAGATGATAGAAATAGCTTATCTTCTATTCAGTTAACAGGTTTTAGCAGTTTTCTGAATACTTATGAGTAACTCAGAAATTCATATAAGTTCATATAATTCACACAGCATCTGTTGTGAAAAAATAAAGTGATAATTTACATCCAATTAAAATATTTTTCATTAGATAAAATAAGCATTTAATAAACCAACAAACTTATATAAGAAAATAATATTCATTGGGACGGAAATAAGCCAATATTCTATACAGCGTGCAAAAAAAAAAATCAGAGATTGGACAAGTGGAAAGAGGAATGAGAGTCAACGTCTTTTATTTAAAATGTTCATCCTCTGATTACTTAAAAAAAAATAACTGTGTGTCCTTAGAGCCTTAAAATTTATGTAAGTTATTTGAAAGCTTATCCACTCATTGGGTATATTCTTAAATAAACTGTAAAAACAATACCTACCAAACCCCTCTTATCCACAATAACAGTGGAAATTTCAGGACACTTCTTATGCACATTCACCTTTCCATCTTTTAAATGTAGATTCTTTACCTTTAAAAATAAGCCTATATCCAATTTGGCATGCAATTATGCAGATATATTCTGTAAGGGAAGTTTCCAATGGTAAAACATGAAACAAACCTAAGTCAAGTAAAAAGAAAGTTGGTGGGTCTCATTATTTTTTGTACTTTAAATATTTTTAGGCCTCTTTACCGCTGCTGGTGGGTCATTTCTCTTAGCTATACTGAAGAGCCTTTGTCAGTCTGGAGGAGGCAGCCATGTGTCCATGAATGCTTATTTAGTATGGTGAGGACAGATGGCCTGGAATTGCTGAAGAAGACCTTAAGATATATTTAAAAGAGGAAAGGGAAAGAAACAATAAGGGAGGAAATAAATTAGAGAAGAGACAAATGTGTGGCCAAGAAAAGCACATAACAGACACACACACTCACACAAGCACACACACACAAAGAAAGGCAGACGACACAGGTGGTAAGTAGGACCTGATTTTTTTTAGAGCTTTGCTTTTTCTGTAGAAATTTCAGTTTGCATTGTTACTGATGTGTTGTCCTTTGAGCAGAAGCCTGCTATCTCAGCTCTGCTGTTCTGAGCTCGGTCAGTCCTTGTTGATATATAATATTCCTTTTGCTTTTAATAGTGCCCAAAACTGAAATATACATTTTGATCTGTAAAACTTAATGGATTTATCTACTTAAATCAAGCAGAATTACATTGCACTTTTTGTCACCCCTAACAATCAATGTTTAACATTGATTGTTTTAGAACCTAGCATAATTAATTTACTTGCATAGCATTTTTTCACTTTTTCGTTTTTTGTAAGGAAACATACACATTATTGCCAATCAAAAATCTTGCAAAGGGTTTTTTTTTATGTGTACTAGGGATGGAGGAGGAAGTAAGGAAAGGAAATGGGTTGACATGGGGAGGCAACTAGCTATATTATCTATGTTTTTTCTTTCCAAGATGTCAAATTAACATATTCCATTTTTTTCCAGATTTATTCTATTTCAACCATGCTCTGTGCCAGGTAACAGAGGACTGTTGTTTCAATTGCCAGGTTTTCTGTTGCTCATAAGACAAATATTAGATTCCAATTTTTTTCTTATTGCCTTTTGAGTTGTCATGGTTATCAAATGACACCTTCGCTAAAATCTCTCTCATTTTAACTCTTTTCCATGCTTTGTATAAACAGACTGCTTAAAAATGAAGAAGAAAAAAAAACACATTAAGTTTGGGTGCTACAAGGCAAAAGAAACAAGAAATACAAGAAGCAAGAAGGAAACACATATTTTTTTAACTGAAAATTGAAATTAGAAAGATCATAGTCAGATAAATATCTTTCAATACAAGAAGTCTGAAATATACCTGCTTTCTATAATGGTTCTTTGAACAAGCTCTTGGTAGCCTGACGCCTGCTAAATATGTGACCCTCTCACACTGTGGTAAGAGCTCTTCTGCAACCTCCTGGCACCACTCCGATTTACCACCACCAATGAAACAGGCAGCAAAGATTCTAGTTGGTTCTAAAGGAGATATAAGGGATATTTCTTGGATACCATCGCCTTTAAAAATAGAATGGCCAGAAGATTCATAAACAGAGGCTTTGAAAATGCACAATACTTTCCTTTTACAAAACATCTCTCTGTTGCTCTGACAAGTATTTTGAATGCAGTGTTTTGGACTGCCCTTTAGAAGGTGTGTTGGGTGGTGGCTTTCTGTGGACTTGGCTCCAAGGGAGGTCAGCCCATCTCCCAGGCCTGTGGGCTCAGCAGTTTCCCAGTGGTCAGCCTGTCTTGCCATAATCACATGCTGGCTCCCCAAGCCTATTTCTTAACTGTACTCTGTACCTTCTAATGAAAGCATCCCAAAATATCCCCAACCACTCAAATTCTGGGGCAGCTGTGACCTCAGACTGGACTACTGGACATACTGCACTTGCACGGACAGGATGGCTGATAAAAACCAACTGCCATGAGGACCGAGCTACTCTCTCTTTGCTAGCTTTTGTCACTATGTAGGTCGTGATTTCCTAAATGAATTCCAGAATCTTGGATGTGCAGCTGATCAGGAAGCATTAACTAATACAAAACACAACAATTTCAAGTAACATGGAATCATTTACAATCAAAAGAAAAATTATAAAAAAGTAATTATGAAGGAACCTTTTAAGTGTAAAGCAACAAATACTACAATATCAGCAATAAAATGTAACATCTATAAAAATCAAAAGAGATGAGATATCAGAAAGATCCCTGGAAAATCTAATTTACCTCCTATGCGAATGAGAATTATTAAGATAACTGTTGAGTAGCAGTCCCAATATTAGTTGAAGTATGAAGGAGCTACCCTGACTTTGCTGTGGATGGACATGAGCTGTTGGACTTCACTAGAGCTTTTAGGTAAGCTTCAGGAGCTTTGAGGACAATAAACAAACGGGGCTGTGTCACTTTTCATGGAAGTTCAGATGGAATAGCTGACAAATGAGTGAAAAGGAGCTATGTTTAAATTCAACAGGTGTTTCCCTGGGCACTTCATCTGGTCATGCCTGTGTGTGATCATTAAGGTAACTCAAAGCTTTGGTCCAATGTGGCTTGACCAGGCCAAAAAATAATTTAGAGCGGTGTGACAGTGGCTCAGCAGGCAAGAATTCTTGCCTGCTGAGCCGGAGACCTGGGTTCGATTCCTGGAGCCTGCCCATGTGAAAAAATAAATAAATAAAATAAAAATAATAATAATAATTTAACAGACTAGTCTGTTTAAAAAAATGAGCAAAAAATAAAAGCTAAAACCCAGAGAGAACCATATTATTACCTTGCCACATTTTATATGCATTTTGAAAGCTTTGAAGTCTCTTTTCAAAATAATTCTCACTGATATACAGCACGATTCACACAACTTGATTTCTAAAAGTGCCTTTTGCACTTTGTTAAAATTAGCTGGGGCATATCCTTGAACTAGTTTCCTGGTATTAAAGCTTTTATTCTCTTCAGGGGGAACAAAGATTTTTACCTGTATAAAAGGTTAACACAAAATATACTGACATGGTTTTGTTCAAATACAAAGCATTATTGTTTATATAAGATAGTGAATTTCTCCCTACAAGTGTGCTTTGACTGAATGAGAAGAAAAAAAAATCTTTCATTACCTCAGCTTTGGAGAGCATTAATGCTCAAGCGGCACTTATTCTTAGGGATGACAGAATTAAAACGCATCAGGCTGGCTTATTGCAAATAACTAAGATACTAATACAGATTCCTCTAAAGCTTTTAAATGCAGTTTGGTGAAAACAATGCCTCTATTACTTAGTTTTAAAATATAGTATGAAAGGCCCAAATTCTATTTTAGCATTGCTGTAATAACCCATTACAGTATTACTGTATTATATTATTATGGTAAGATTCTAAGAGTTCAAATCTATACAACCCACTTGGCCGAGAGTCAATAATAATTTTCTAAGTGTAAGGGAAAAGATACATGTATATGTAATGGCAGGTCACTTCTTACAACTAGGGGAGGGAGGAAGTACAAATTCAGTTTAGCTTGTGAAATCCTTGGGTCTTTGACTACCATCTTTTTATTTTACTTTCTTCTCTGGAGGGGAAGAGTGAGGCAAACTTGCTATCCCAAGCAATGTTGCCAACAAGTAAAAGTCAATTTCCCTTGCTAGTATTTGACATGCTTCTTTAACAAGTCGAACTTTTTTCTTTTCAGAATCTCTTACATTTTTTTTTTTTTTTTGCAATCTATTTTTTTCTCCTAGAAGGTAACCCCTTGTGTCCTACCTTAGGCTCCTCATTGAAGGATCTCTTTTTCTTCTAATTATATTTCTTCACCTTGGGAGGGAATCATACCGCTTCAGGATAAGCAGCCCAGCAGAGCCTAAGGTCAAGTGTGCCCCAGAATCTAAGGCTAGAAATGGCAATTGTGGAATAAGAGCAGGAGAGGGAGAGAAGAAGCAGAGGGGGAATTTATAAGGATATTGAGGCTCATTCTCAGGAATAATTAACTGAATAGCATCCTATGTTACATCATTTGCTTGAAACCTCAGAGGACGGAGGAAAGAATTTAGGAAGCTAATCTGAATCTGCCTCCTAAAAGCCATGGGTTAACAAATTAGTTGGACCCATAAGCCAAAACTTAAGAGTTTTATTTCCTAAGTATTTCTCGAAGGTCCAGAAAAGAGAGCTCCATTCATGAGCCACTAGAATACCAAAAAAAGAGTGCCTATTTCATATTACACATTACAGATACTCAGATTAAGAACAACTAAAGAAGATATAGACTTAATTTGATAGGTGGCTGTTATTCCCTTTTAAAATGGGGTCAGTGAAGCAGCTAAGGGTCAGCAAAAGAGAAGATTTGGAAGATA